>NC_071991.2:16959687-17261015 GCF_028885655.2 Pongo abelii
CAAAGATTAAGTAACATTTGAGGAAGTATCTGACACAGCTTTGCAGAACATAATTGCTCCATAAATGTTTGCTAATGCATTTGTTAGTTAATTCAAATGTAGTCATCTATGCAATAGGAGGGAAAACCCTAGAACCATCCAGACACTAACTTCTAATGACACTGTCAAGGCAAGGTGTCACTCCATGGCAGCATCTTTGGAATTGCCTCCACCCCTAGGGACTCCTTGTGATGGCACTGATTCTTAGACCAGCAGTTCTCGACATGCCACCTGAAGTCTCAACAAGCAATTGTTTAAATTACGTTATTAGTTGTGGTTGGGAAGGAAACAAAATAAACTATTAAAATTATTTTTGGAGTCTGGATACATTGGCTTACACCTGTAATCCCAGTACTTTGGAAGGCTGAGGTGGCAGGATCCCTTGAGGCCAGGAGTTCAAGACCAGCCTGGGCAATATAGCAAGACCTTACCTCTACAAAAAATTTTTAAGTTAGCTGGATATGATGGTGCATGCCTGTAGTCCCGGCTACTGAGAAGGCTGAGTTGGGAGGATCACTTAAGCCCAGGAGTTAGAGGTTGCAGTGAGCTATAGTCATGCCACTGCACTCCAGCCTGGGTGACAGAGCAAGATCCTATATCTAAATAAATAAATCAATTAAATTAAATTAATTTGTGTAGCCTACATATAAGGTCTAAGAACCAGGACAGCTCAAAACTCCCAAGGATGAATCTGCTAGTTGGTGTTTGTCTTGCCAGGACTCCAGGTTTCTCCAAGTGAGCTTTATGATGGAGCCACAGTCTTTCTTCCTTCCCAATCATCCTCTTGTGCCAAGCTGGGGAGAAGCAGACATGGGGAGGGCCAGAAATGCAACAATGGGTCCCTGGCAGGTAAGGCCTGCAGGAAAGAGCGTATCTAAAACTGTTACTGTCCAGAATGGGTCACCTGGAGAAATACTCATTGTTTTAGGTTTGGTACTTGCTGCCAATAGATCACAGCAGAATAATCTAGAAAGAAGCATCAACAGGAGTCAGCACATCACATTTACAATAAATGTCTTAGTCCATTTTGTGTTCCTATAAAGGAATACCTGAGGCTGGGTAATTTATAAAGAAAAGAGGTTTCTTTGGCTCACGGTTCTGTAGGCTATACAAGAAGCATAGCACCAGGATCTGCTGCTGGCAAGGACCTATGGAAGTTTTAACCCATGGCAGAAGGTGAAGGGGGAGAAAACATCACATGAAAAGAGAGGGGACAAGAGTGAGAGAGGGGTGCCAGGACCTTTTAAGCAACTTCTCTGCCAGGTGTGGTGGCTCACACACCTGTAACCACAGCACCTTTGGAAGGCCAAGGTTGGAGGATCACTTGAGGCCAGGAGTTCAAGATCATCCTGGGCAACATAGTGAGATGCTTGTCTCTATGAAATATTTTTTTAAAATTAGCCAGGCATGTTGGCACACACGTGTAGTCTCAGCTACTCAGGAGGCTGAGGTGGGAGGATGGTTGAGCCCAGGAGGTTGAGGCTGCCGTGAGCTATGATTGCACCACCACACTCCAGCCTGGGTGTCAGAGCAAGGCTCTGTCTCAAAAAAAAAAAATTAAAAATTAAACAACCAGCTGTGTTGTGAACTAATAAAGCAAGACCTCACTCATTACCATGAGGATGGCACCAAGGCACCAAGCCATTTATGAAAGGTCCAATCCTCATGACTGAAACACCTCCCACCAAGCCCCGCCTCCACTGGGGATCACATTTCAACATGAGATTTGGGAGGGACACACATCCAAACTTAATTATGTGGGAAGTGGGAAAGCCAATGCTTTGTAACTGTGACAAAACCTTATCTTGAGACTAAATAGTTCTTTGTCCCACGAAGGATACTCAATCCCACACATACCCCACTGGTTAAGAGCTGCTGCCGGTGCTGTGCTTCTGGACAGTGGCTCATCAAGATAATCAAAGTTGCAAGTGAGTGAGTCATAGCCATTTTCAGTTCCACCCAGTTGACTGTGCCTCCCTTTGAAATAGCACATTACCTTTCATGCGTGTGTCTGATCTTTGTCCTCCTCTCAGTGAAGGCTCTAAAGGGAGAAGATCTGTCCTTTTTTTTCACAGCCCTCTCCTATCCCACGGTGATGACTCCTCAACAACAATGACAAATTGGAAGCCCAGCTCTTTTGACTCATCTCCTTCCATAAGAGCTAAGTCAACCTCTGAAGTCCCCCATGGTTCAAACTAACTCCATGTCCCATGAGAAAAACAGATGGCATCAGGCTTGTTGATTTTCTAGAGCAGTGGGAAGCACAACAAAGATAAGGGGCAGAAGCACGTCCAAAACCCAAAAGAAAACAGGCAACATTCAAAACAGGCTAATTATAAAACCTACCCCTTTTTTTTTTTTTTTTTTTTTTTTGAGATGGAGTTTCACTCTTGTTGCCCAGGCTGGAGTGCAGTGGTACAGTCTCAGCTCACTGCAATTTCTGCCTTCCGGATTCAAGCCTCAGCCTCCCGAGTAGCTGCGATTGCAGGTGTGAGCCACCACACTAGCTAATTTTTGTATTTTTAGTAGAGATGGGATTTCGCCATGTTGACCAGGCTGGTCTTGAACTCATGACCTCAGGTGATCCGCACACCTTGGCCTCCCAGAGTGCTGGGATTAGAGGCATGAGCCACTGCACTCCACCCCTTGTTTAATATTCTGTATCAAGTACTCGACATTAAATTTTACAATCATCTCTACAAGGTAGTTATGATCATCCCGTTTTATAGATGAGTAAACTGAGGCCCAGGGGGCTTAAATAACTTGAGCAATCCCACAAACCTAAAAGTGCAGTGTTGGAATTTAAATTTCACCTAACACCGTGCCTAGTGTGTTCATTGTTAAATTATTGTTCAGTGAATCTGTGCTACTTCAAATTCATGCTTGTTCTGTGATACCGTGTGACTGCTTAGTGATCTTTCCTCCACTGTCTTGTCCCAGGAGTGAGGGCAAGGAGGCTGAAGGCAAGAGGTAAAGCAAGAGTTTGGGAAACAGGAGACTGCAGGAAGAAGTTAGAAAGCTAGACGAAAGGGGAACTGACACCAGCTTCAGACCTTCAGTCATAAGCAGTACTGAAATGGCTTAAACAGATGCTGTCCTTGGCAGTGACCACAGGTTGTGAATGAACAAGCAGAAGAAGAGCAAAATGCAGGCTTGGGAAGGATCACGCTGCCCGAGAGACAATTACATTCCAATTGTCACTATGTCCTCCTACTATTTGTCTTCTACTGAACTCAGGGACAGCACCGAGAAGGGTCATGTCCAATAAATGACAATGGTAAAGATCCATATGAAGCCAACCCAAAGCCAACAATTTCAGGTAGTTGCATTCGTTGAATTATGTCATTGTGTTCATCAGAATCATTTATGTTCCAACTAACAGGTAACCCAATAAATACCATGGCCAGTTTCTGCATGCAATCCTCTTCAAAGAGATGCAGTCCAGCCGCTTAAGGTATTAATTAAGATTCCAGTTTCTACATGCTTCCCTTAAGGGACCCTAGGGAGTTTCTAGGATATAACTCACCATAACCTCATACCTTTTGACTGCTCATGAACTTCATTCTGGAAATCACCCTGAAAAAGCAACAGCAAAGTTTTTCCAAAACCCAGAAAGAGTGACATTTGTGCATTTCTCTCACCTCTTGGCCACTTCCAGCTCCACCTGTGTTTTTTTGTTTGTTCGTTTGTTTGTTTGTTTTTTGTTTGTTTTGAGACAGAGTTTCGCTGTTCTTGCCCAGGCTGGAGTGCAATGGCACAATCTCAGCTCACTGCAGCCTCTGCCTCCTGGGTTCAAGTGATTCTCTTGCCTCAGCCTCCCAAGTAGCTGGGATTACAGGTGTAAGCCACCACACCTGGCTAATTTTTTGTATTTAGCAGAGACAGGGTTTCACCATGTTGGTCAGGCTGGTCTGGAACTCCTGACCTCAGGCTATCCACCCGCCTTGGCCTCCCAAAGTGCTGGGATTGCAGGCATGAGCCACCACGCCTGGCCCTCCACCTTTTTTTCTTATTCTCTGCTTCTCTGATTTGTCCTCAGCACCAGGTGTGACCTCAGGACATCCCAGGCACCACCCGCACCAGATGTTATGATCTGAAATGTTCATGTCTTCCTGCCAAATTCATGCATGGAAATTCCACTCTGCAAGGTGATGGTATTAGGAAGTGGGGGTCTTTGGAAACCGACAAGGTCATGAGAGCAGAGCCCTTATGAATGGGAATAGTAATCCACCCTTATAAAAGAGACTCAAAGGAACCTCCCTCTTCCTCCATGTGAGGACACAGCATACAGCAGAAAGACAGCCATCTGTGAGGAAGTAGCCCCCACCAGACACCAAATCCACCAGCACCTTGATCTTGAATTTCCAGCCTCCAAAACTGTGAGAAGTACATTTAGCGACTCATTCAATGGTATTTTGTTACAGCAGCTCAAATGGACTAAGACACCAGGATTTGTCTTCTTCTCTCCCTCTCCTTCTCTCCCTTCTTCTCTTTCTCCATGTCTGTCTCTCTGTATCTCCCTCTCTCTCTCCCTCTCTCCTCCTTCCCTACCCTCCTTCTTTCTCCTTTCTTCTTCCCCTCTCCCCATGTCTCCTCACTACCCTCATATGGTCCCAGTAACTCTCTACTGTATCACTGCAGCTTTGTGCCCCAAGAGCCCTGGAGCTTCATGTCCCAGGACACTTTTTTCCCCCCAGGAATGCTTTCAGTCAGCCTGGTCTGGATCATGTGCTCTCAACTTGGACTAATGACTATGACAAGAGGGATAAAATATTAGGATTGACCCAATATGGATGGTATACTCAACTCGCCACAAAACAAGAAGAGACAATGTTTGTAATTAGCACCCTACCTCCCCGCCAAAAAATCACAGGTATGCTCTTCAAAAATAAAAATAAAAAAGGCACTGTCCTGGTTGACCAAACAAAAGTACTCACTCCCATGATTAATGGTGAAGCTATTTCTTTTCAATCCTAGGCAAAATTACTAGTCTCAGTTTAGTAGGAAAAGGTACCTGATCCTATCATTTCTCTTCTCAAACGTTTTCAATGAGATCCCTATGATCTATCTAAAAATAAAAATAAAAATAAAAAATAAGGCCAGGTGCAGTGGCTCACGCCTGTAAGCCCAGCACTTTGGGTGGCCGAGGCAGACGGATCACAAGGTCAGGAGTTCGAGACCAGCCTGGCCAATATGGTGAAACCCTGTCTCTACTAAAAATACAAAAATTAGCTGGGAGTGGTGGTGGGTGCCTGCAGTCCCAGCTACTCGGGAGGCTGAGGCAGGAGAATCGCTTGAACCTGGGTAGCAGAAGTTGCAGTGAGCCAAGATTGTGCCATTGCACCCCAGCTTGGGCGAAGAACTGAGACTCCGTCTCAAAAAAAATAAAAATAAAAACAAAATAAAATAAAAATAAATAAATAAATAAATAAATCTGCTTTGGTGGAAATCAAGCCACCGTCTACAATTTGAATCAACACTCCCATTTTCTTGCTTGAACCATGCATTCCAAATAAATTGGTGATATTCTGTCCCATAAATATTCTTTGTACCTTCTCATATCCAGACTTTTCCTTGTGCGGTTTCCTCTGCCTAGAATAACTGTTCTTCCTTCTCTACATATTCATCTCTTACCTGTCAGTGACTTCCTTCCCTAACCAATCAGGTGGATCAGGAATTTACCCGAAGCTCCCTTAAGATGACAGTGGGTCACCTCCTACTGAGAGCAGCCCTAATTCCAGGTCCCTAATTTCTACTACTCTCCCCACTCTGCTACTGAAGTTCCAATGTGCCTTACAGCTTAGCTGCTACGGAATACGAGTAGCTGTCCTTCAATGCATCATCACAGTGCCAGTCCTCCAGAAACTGTCCTAACCACATTGCCCAATAACCCTTCTCTCTTCTGAAGTCCTGAAGCATCACTTTATGGCACATGCTGATTGGTTGATTCATACAGAAATGATAACAGTTGTAATGTTAATAGAAGACCGCTTTCATTACTATTATTATTATTCATTTTTGAGATGGAGTTGCCCTCTGTCGCCCAGGCTGGAATGCAGTGGTATGATCTCAGCTCGCTGCAACCTCCGCCTCCTGGGTTCAAGTGATTCTTCTGCCTCAGCCTCCTGAGTAGCTGGGACTTCAGGTGCCCACCACCATGCCCAGGTAGTTTTTGTATTTTTAGTAGAGACGGGGTTTCACCATATTGGTCAGGCTGGTCTTGAACTGACGTCATGATCCGCCCACCTCGGCCTTCCAAAGTGCTGGGATTACAAGCCACTTTAATTTTTAACAACCATAAATATCACCATTATTGTAATTTTGCCGATCTCAATTTCCCTGCTGGAATGAAGAAATAGGTGGATGACTGCATGGAAACAGGAATGAAAATAGTGAATACACTGCTCTCAGCTTGGAAATCTTAGGATGGATATGTGGATATGTACATACATTTTATTTTCTTAAACTTGACCTTTTTTTTTTTTTTTTTGAGACAGGATCTCACTCTGTTGCCCAGATTGAAGTGCAGTGGAGGGATCTCGGTTAACTGTAACCTCTGCCTCCCAGGTTCAAGCAATTCTCCTGTCAGCCTCATAAGTAGCTGGGATTGCAGGTGTGCACCACCACGCCCAGCTAACTTTTGTATTTTTAGTAGAGACAGGGTTTCACCATATTGGCCAGGCTGGTCTCGAGCTCCTGACCTCAAATGATCTGCCAACCTCGGCCTCCCAAAGTGCTGGGATTACAGGCATGAGCCATCGCACCTGACCACTTGACGTGTTTTTAAAATGCAAATCCTCAAACATTTGAGTGGACGACTACTGATAAAGCTCTTTACTAATCCCTCAATTTATCAGCATCACTTGATTTATCAATGGTATATTGTTTGTCCTATGAAATGAGATAATGCATCTTTTTGGATCCATATTTTGTTTTGCAAAGTGGCAAAATTTTTCAGATTTCATGAGAGTGACTGGCAGGAAGTCAGGGGAAGAGAGAAGAGCAGAGCCACGGGAAGTGCTGCCGTCGGTGGGCAAGAGGGACTCACTAGCTGGTGAACTGCTCCCATCACACTTAGAGAATGCAACACACAAATCCAGGCCTCCACATCACATTCCAGGAAGCCTCAGGTTCGGTGGAAAGCGTGCAAAGTCACAAATGTCAAAGTCCTCAACTGCCAAGGGTCTACTATCACTATAATTGCCTGGCGTGGTATCATGGACCTGAGTAAGTGTCCAAAACACATTATTAAATGAAGCATCAAGGCTGGGCGCGGTGGCTCACACCTGTAATCCCAGCACTTTGGGAGGCCAAAGCTTGCAAATCACCTGAGGACAGGAGTTTGAGACCAACCTGACCAACATGGTGAAACTGCATCTCTACTACAAATACAAAATTAGCCAGACATGGTGGCCCATGCCTGTAGTCCCAGCTACTTAGGGGGCTGAGGCAGGGGAATCACTTGAACCCGCGAGGTGGAGGTTGTAGTGAGCCAGGATCGTGCCATTGCACTCAGCCTGGGTGACAGAGCAAGATGTGGTCTCAAAAATAAATAAATAAATAAAATTTAAAAATTTGCAACTAAGCCTCAAGAATATGCATACAAGTTCTAAAAAAAAAAATACATTAGTAATTGTCCTCTTCACAAAGTTTTACAAAAGGGATAATTAACCGTTGATGTCTTGAGAGTAAAATCTATGTTGGCCGGTCGGGTGGCTCAGCCCACATCTGTAATCCCAGCACTTTGGGAGGCTGAGGTGGAAAGATCACTTGAAGCCAGGAGGAGTTTGAGACCAGCCTGGGCAACATAGTGAGATGCCAAAAACTTCAAAAACCTTCAAAAAAAAAAAAAATAGCCAGATGTGATGGCATTCACCTGTAGTCCCAGCTGATGGGGAAGCTGAGGCAGGAGGATCACTTGAGCCCAGGAGTTGGAGGCTGCAGTAAGCTATGATCATGCCACTGCACTCTAGCGTGGGTGGCAGAGCAAGACTCTCCCTCTAAAACATAAATAAATAATAAGATATATGATAAATAAATATATAAATAAAATATATATTAGATATAAATAACATATACATATTCCAACATGCTAGAAATCACTTACAATCTCAGATAGATATAAATGGAATGACACATTGGAATTTATTTGAAAACCTTCCATTGTACTTGTGCTGAAGATGCTATCATCTTTTGCTTACATTCGTAACTTCACCCAAGAATATCTAAAGAAGGTAATGAAGCATTGTCAAGTATATATTGAAGAGTTCTAGCTATCACAAGAAAGCCTCGACTATTTATTAAAGTGTCTGCATTTTCATTTTTGAGTAGGTGAGAATTATTTTTCAGCCTCCTCAGATCATGAGAAGTGGACTTTAGTGAAGCGTTTTGGAACAGGCTAATGCTGGTGAGATGTGTGGCATTAAGCATAGACGACCAACCAGGGAATTTTTGCTAAGGTGGGATCAATTCCTGCAAGCAGCCAGTGCCACCTTTTTGCAAACTCCCTTCCTGATCATAACAGGGGACAGTAGACACAGATATGAAATTTTTGGCTATAAAAATTATCTTTGGCTGGGCACAGTGGCTCATGCCTATAATCCCAACACTTTGAGAGGCTGAGGCACAAGAACTGCTTGAGCCCAGGAGTTCTACACCAGTCTGGGCAACATAGCGAGACCTTGTGTCTACTTAAAAAATTTAAAAACTAGCCAGGCATGTTGGAGCGTACCTGTCAGCCCAGCTACTCAGGAAGCTGAGGCAGGAGGATCACCTGAGCCCAGGAGTTGCATGCTGCAGTGAGCTCTGATCGCACCACTTCACTCCAGCCTGGGTGACAGTGAGACCCTGTCTCAAAAAAAATAAAATTAACTTCAACATAAGAGTCACTTTGGGCCGGGTGCAATGGCTCACGGCTGTAATCCAGCACTTTGGGAGGCCGAGGCGGGTGGATCACGAGGTCAGGAGTTCAAGACCTGCCTGCCGAAGATGGTGAAACCCCATCTCTACTAAAAATACAAAGATTAGCCAGGCATGTTGGCAAGCATCTGTAATCCCAGCTACTCGGGAGGCTGAGGCAGAGAACTGCTTAGATCTGGGAGGCAGAGGTTACGGTGAGCTGAGATAGCACCATTGCACTCCAGCCTGGGTGACAGAGCCAGACTCTGTCAAAAAAAAAAAAAAAAAAAAAAAGATTTTTTTTTCCTCTAAACATTGAAAGGGGCAGGGGAAAGCAGCCCAAAATAATTTCCAACTTCTTTTTTTTTTTTTTTTGAGACGGAGTCTCGCTCTGTCACCCAGGCTGGAGTGCAGTGGTGTGATCTCGGCTCACTATAAGCTCCGCCTCCCAGGTTCACGCCATTCTCCTGCCTCAGCCTCCCGGTAGCTGGGACTACAGGTGCCCGCCACCACGCCTGGCTGATTTTTTGTATTTTTAGTAGAGACGGGGTTTCACCGTGTTAGCCAGGATGGTCTCGATCTCCTGACCTTGAGATCCGCTGGCCTTGGCCTCCCAAAGTGCTAGGATTACAGGCGTGAGCCACCGCACCCGCCCAATTTAGAACTTCTAACTGGAAATGCATAGACAGTCATTGGCTCACATGTCACCATGCACTCTGTGTGACATTCTACACCTGGAATCTTTCCCCCACTAAAGTATCATCCTGCTCACAGATGGCCGCCATGCTGGCTCTAACCAGCGGCAGTCACACTGCGTCTCTATCTAAGCACACTGAGTGAGCCAGGGTGCCAATATCCCATGTTATAAAGGAAGGGAGATGATGACGCAGCCAGATAAGCATGAATGCCCATCCATTATTCATAGCCCCCTGGGAGAAAAACAAACTCCCCTGTTACCATCGCCTTCCCTGCATCCCAGTCATTCTAATTCAGAAACACAAGCATAGTAAACGTAGTGCTTAGGGGAAAAGGCTGCGTGTGTTGGGTGTACTACTTGCTGTTGGAGTTTTAGTTGCTATTACTGGAAAGGAAGAGAAGGTGCGTGGGTTTGGAGATAGGCTCCAGCTTCAAGGTGCTATCTCATGCATATTTCTTCATATCTTCATGCATATTTTTCATCTCCTTATCTGTGCAATGGGGATAATGTTCCCTATATTACATATTATGTAAAGATTAAACATTTCTAACTGTATGCAAGCATATCTTGATATCTGACACAAAAGTAGTCAATAAATACATGATTATAATCCACCAAAGTTACAATTTATAAAAAATTTGGTGTGAAAACTCATTCTAGGCTGGGCATGGTAGCTCACGCCTGTAATCCCAGCACTTTGGGAGGCCAAGGAGGGTGGATCACTTGAGGTCAGGAGTTTGAGACCAGCCTGGCCAACATGGCGAAACTCTGTCTCTACTAAAAACTATAAAAATTACCCGGGCATGGTGTAATCATGTCTGTAATCCCAGTTCCTGGGGAGCCTGAGGCAGGAGAATCACTTGAACTGGGGAGGCAGAGCTTGCAGTGAGCCAAGATCACATCACTGCACTCAAGTGAAACCCTCTCTCAACAAAAAGAAAACCAAAAAAACCTCATTCTAGGTTATAACTAAGATGCCAAAAGTTCTAGCTGAAAAATGAAAATTGCAAATTTCACTTTTGAAATGTGAAAAAGCCAAATGGGTGATTAGGCTCCTTCTAGGTGGAAAACAGCAGCCAATTGCCCCCTTCTTAGTTGGTGGAATTCAAAGTGGTCTCAGTCACCCTGGCTTCCCCCACTGGCTTACTTTTCCCAGACGCCGAAAGCCTACTTCATACTGGACTCATCCCACCAATGCTCCAAGCAGTGAGTGCTCAAAAGTGTGCCTCCTGTGATGGAAATTCAGATAAAGATTTTGGTTCTTGTGAGCTCACAGATCTGCAAGGGTGTGGACTTGGAAGCTTTATAAAATGAATTCCTTAAGCCCTCTTTTTTTTTAGTATTGTATTGCATTCAAAACGAGTCCCACGGGAAAGCCTACTTCCTCTTCTCCCCGAAATTTTTAGCTGTTGGGGTTCTTTTAGCTCTTCCTTTGATTGCTACACACACATACACACACACAGACTCACCCCTATGCAAATGCACAAAAACTTAAAAAAAAAAAATTAGAGTATTAAAAAACTTCTCTGACAATGCAGCATGAAATCGAAAGCAAAAACCAAAGGAGACAGCCATGCAAATCTGACTGATAGGTTTGGCTCTGTGTCACCACCCAAATCTCATCTTGAATTGTACTCCCATAATTCCCACATGTTTTGAAAGGGACCCAGTGGGAAATAATTTGAATCATGGGGGTGGTTTCCCCCATACTGTTCCCATGGTGGTGAATATGTCTCACAAGATCTGATGGTTTTATCAGGAGTTTCCACTTTAGCATCTTCCTCATTTTCTCTTGCCGCCGCCATGTAAGAAGTGCCTTGTACCTCCCGCGGTGATTCTGAGGCCTCCTCAGCCATGTGGAACTGTAAGTCCAATTAAACCTCTTTTTCTTCCCAGTCCCAGGTATGTCTGTATCAGCAGCGTAAAAATGGACTAATACAGGAAATTAGTACCAGTAGAGTAAAGCAACTTTGGAACTGGGTAACAGGCAGAGGTTGGAATCATTTGGAGGGCTCAGAAGAAGACAGGAAAATGTGGGAAAGTTTCGAACTTCCTAGAGACTTGTTGAATGACTTTGACTTTAATCCTGATAGCGATATGGACAATAAGGTCCAGGCTGAGGTGGTCTCAGATGGAGATGAGGAACTTGTTGGGAACTGGAGCAAAGGCGACTCTTGTTATGTTTTAGCAAAGAGATTGGTAGCATTTTGCCCCTGCCCTAGAGATTTGTGGAATTTTGAACTTGAAAGAGATGATTTAGGGTATCTGGTGGAAGAAATTTCTAAGCAGCAAAGCATTCAAGAGGTGACTTGGGTACTGTTAAAGGCATTCAGTGTTATAAGGGAAGCAGAGCATAAAAGTTCAGAGAATTTGCAGCCTGACAATGGGATAGAAAAGAAAAATCCATTTTCTGAGGAGAAATTCAAGCTGCCTGCAGAAATTTGCGTAAGTAACGAGGAGCCCAATGTTAATCCCCAAGACAATGGGGAAAATGTCTCCAGGGCATGTCAGAGGTCTTCAGGCAGCCCTTCCCATCGCAGGCCTGGATGCCTAGGAGAAAATGATGTTTTAGGCCCGGCCCAGGGTCCCCGTGCTGTGTGCAGCCTAGGGATTTGATGTACTGCATCTCTACTGCTCCAGCCATGGCTGAAAGGGGACAACATAGAGCTTGAGCCACGGCTTCAGAGGGTGCAAGCCCCCAGCCTTGGCAGCTTCCACGTGGTGGGACGCTCATGGAGAACCTCTGCTAGGGCAGTGCAGAAGGGAAATGTGGGGTCGGAGCCTCCACACAGAGTTCCTACTGGGGCACTGCCTAGTGGAGCTATGAGAAGAGGGCCACCATCCTCCAGACCCCAGAATGGTAGATCCAACAACAGCTTGCACCACGTGCCTGGAAAAGCCACAGACACTCAACGCCAGCCTGTGAAAGCAGCTGGGAGGGTGGCTGTACCCTGCAAAGCCATAGGGGTGGAGCTGCCCAAGACCATGGGAACCCACCTCTTGCATTTGCATGACCTGGATGTGAGACTTGGAGTCAAAGGAGATCATTTTGGAGCATTAAGATTTGACTTCCCCTCTGGATTTCAGACTTGCATAGGCCCTGTAACCCCTTTGTTTTGGCCAGTTTCTCCCATTTGGAATGGCTGTATTTATCCAATCCCTGTACCCCCATTGTATCTAGGAAGTAACTAGCTTGCTTTTGATTTTACAGGCTCATAGGTGGAAGGCACTTGCCTTGTCTCAGATAAGACTGTGGACTGTGGACCTTTGGGTTAATGCTGAAATGAGTTAAGACTTTGGGGGACTGTTGGGAAGGCATGATTGATTTTGAAATGTGAGGACATGAGATTTGGAGGGGCTATGAGTGAAATGATATAGTTTGGCTCTGTGTCCCCACCCAAATCTCATCTTGACTTGTATTCCCATAATTCCCACATGTTGTGGGAGGCATCCAGTAGGAGATAATTTGAATCATGGGTTGCAGTTGCCCGCATACTGTTCTCATGATAGTGAATAAGCCTCACAAGATCTGATGGTTTTATCTGGGGTTTCCGCTTTAGCATCGTCCTCATTTTTTCTTGCCGCTGCCATGTAAGAAGTGCCTTTCACCTCCTGCCATGATTCTGAGGCCTCCCCAGTCATATGGAAATGTAAGTCCAATTAAACCTATTTTTCTTCCCAGTCTTGGGTATGTTTTTATCAGCAGTCTGAAAACGGACTAATACAATGACAGAGTCAGGCACACCCCGTCCCACCCTACAAAGGAAAATGAGACATCCAGGTCATCACAGTGAGTATCCCATAACCCCATGCCCCAGAAAAGAGAATTAGACTGGTCCCACACTACTCTATCTGTAGTCACATGTTTAGTCCCATTTCCTGATTGCCTTTTCCCACAATATCCTCATTTACCTAGCTAGTTCCTTCTGTTCTCTGACACCTAAGTCATCAGCATCATCCCCTTTCCTCTCTTCTTGCACAAACTGACCATGTCTTGGGAGCTCATGCACATTCTTCCTCCCCACACACACAGTGATTCTCTAATCTTACTCTGTGCTCAATCCCAGCACCTCACAGGGCCAAGGCTATGACTTTTCTGAATATGCTATTTGGTTATGAGACATTTCAGAATATCTATTACTAAACCAGGCATCCTATCTTGAATGCAATCTATCTTAGTCCATCTGCATTGCTATAAAGGAATATCTGAGGCTGGGTAGTTTATAAAGGAAAGGGGTTTATTTGGCTCATGGTTCTGCAGGCTGTACAAGAAATATGGCACCAGCGTCTGCTGCTGGAGAGGGCCTCAGGACGCTTCAAGTTATAATGGAAGGTGAAGAGGGAACTGGCGTGTCACATGCCAAGAGAGGGAGGAAGAGAAGAAATGGAGCTGCCGGACTATTTTTAACAGCCAGATCTCTTGAAAACTAAGAGTGAGAACTCACTCAATCTCTTGAGGATGGAACCAAGCCATTCATGAGAGGCCCATGACCAAATACCTGCCACTAGGCCCCACTTCCAACACTGGGGACCACATTTCAACAGGATATTTGGAGAGAACAAACATCCAAAATATATCACAACCTCAATGCAGAGTTACATTTTAATGATGTAGAAAGTTGAAAGGGCTCCTTCAGTTCACAATCAAATGGCCAGTCTTGTGATTCCCTTGCCCTCAGTGACTAAAATGCCAAGAATTTTCCTTTTAAGGCCATTCTACTTTTTTAAAAGTTTTTTTTTAAAACTCTATCCTATATTCCTGGAGGGCTGACTCACAACTTCCCTATGTCTCCTCACTCCCACCTCCCAACCTCCCATCACACTAGACAATTTCTTTTCTTCTTCTTCCTCTTTTTTTTTTTTTGAGACAGGGTTTCACTCTCGTCTCCCAGGCTTAAGTGCAGTAGCACAATCTCGGCTCACTGTAACCCCCGCCTCCCGGGTTCGAGTGATTCACCTGCCTCAGCCTCCCAAGTAGCTGGGATTACAGGTGCCTGCCACCACGCTCTACTAATTTTTGTATTTTCAGTAGAGACGGGGTTTCACCATGTTGGTCACACTGGTCTAGAACTCCTGACCTCAGGTGATCCGCCTGCCTCGGCCTCCCAAAACTCTGGGATTATAGACATGAGCCACTGCACCCGGCCCATACTTAACAATTTCTTTTTTTTTTGAGACGGAGTCTCGCTCTGTCGCCTAGGCTGGAGTGCAGTGGCATGATCTCGGCTCACTGCAAACTCCGCCTCCTGGGTTCACGCCATTCTCCTGCCTCAGCCTCCCAAGTAGCTGGGACTACAGGCGCCTGCCACCACGGCCGGCTAATTTTTTGTATTTTTAGTAGAGGTGAGGTTTCACCGTGTTAGCCAGGATGGTCTCAATCTCCTGACCTTGTGATCTGCCCGCCTCAGCCTCCCAAAGTGCTGGGATTACAGGCGTGAGCCACCGCGCCCGGCCAATACTGGACAATTTCAAAACCCCTGTTGAGATTCTTTCCAACACCCTGGCTTCAATCACCTGAAATCTCTAATTTAACACCTTTCTATTAGAAGATTTTTCAACCATGTGATAATCGAACTTCATCTGGAGCTCATATCCAGGATGAACTCACACTTTCCTCACCTCTCAACCTCCCTGTCTCTCTTTTCAACTTTCTTTTTTTTCAGAGACAGTCTCACTTTATCGCCCAGGCTGGAGTGCAGTGGCGTGATCTTGGCTCACTGCAGCTTCTGCCTCCTGGGTTCAAGCAATTCTCCTGTCTCAGCCTCCTGAGTAGCTAGGATTACAGACGTGTCCCACCATGCCCAGCTAATTTTTATATTTTTAGTAGAGGTGGGGTTTCACCATGTTGGCCATGCTGGTCTCAAAATCCTGACCTCAGGTGACCTGCCTGCCTCAGCATCCAAAACTGCTGGGATAATAGGCATGAGCCACCGCACCCAGCCCAAGGAATTTGCTTTTGCTGAGCATTCCCTGCCCGCTGCATAGATCCTCCATCCCTGTCATCCATTCCCACCATCCTAGAAGCATCTGAAATATAGGCCCAATAGACCTCCCTAATGGGTTCAAGGGAATTCTTACCAAAAAGTTGTCAAAAAATTCATTTTCTTAACAGAAACAGTGTAAGTAAGCCAATGGCTTGTGGGAGCTAGATTTTCTGAGCAATCAGAATCCTAAATTAGTCTGGGTGTGGGGGCTCATGCCTGTAATCCCAGCACTTTGGGAGGCCGAGGTGGGTGGATCACTTGAGATGAGGGGTTCAAGACCAGCCTGGTCAACATGGTGAAACCCCTTCTCTACTAAAAATACAAATATTAGCCAGGCATAGTAGTGCACGCCTGTAATTCCAGCTCCTTAGGAGGCTGAGGCACGAGAATTGCTTGAACCTGGGAGGCGGGGGTTGTGGTGAGCCGAGATCACACCACTGCACTCCAGCCTGGGTGACCAAGTGAGACTCTGTCTCAACAACAACAACAAAACCCTTACCTGTAGGCCATGACAGTCTGAGTCTTAAACATGAGTGCTCAGTTCTCCTTGCTTGGCGTCCTGCAATAAACCCCTCACTTTCTCTTGCTGCAATCCTAAAGTCAGTGTTTGACTTTGCTGTGTTGGGCAGGCACACTCAATTTCAGTTCAGTAACACATTCATCTACACGATACTAAGCCTTGGTCTCCAAATGCCTCATTTTCTCCCCGCAACTAGCAACCATCCATTTTCCCCTTTGAAAGACAATGCCAAAAGAGAGACAATTAGGTTAAGAGCAAGAAGACACATTTATAAGTCTTCCCTTTTGTACTTCTTGTTCTTTCTACTTAAGACATTGTTACCCATGATTTGTGCATTGACACCCTCTGGATATAGGAAAGCTCTGAATATAGGAATGAAATAGACACTTTGATGGATGTCTTCTTATTTTTCTGTCATTCACTTAATAACATATCTTATTCCAAGCCATAATAGCAAGCAGTTTTTAGATTGTATCTTGCAGGGGAGAAAATATGTTATAAATGGTCTTGCTTTGCATGATCTTTTCTTTGGTGCCATTTAGGAGAAAAGATACTCACTGGTAAACCTAGAAGCTGAGGAGGAGAAGGGTGTCCTTGCGGGGACAGGGAGACTAATTTGATAGTGGCTTATTTGTTTGAAATGGAAATGTGATCATTTCCTACAAAATACGTTGACCCTGCAAATTCCATGCAGCTGCAACATTTTTTACTGACTTCAGAGATCTTTGATGTTTTCTTTATTGATATTTGTCCACTGTGAAGTGTCCTAAATTCCTGAGAACTTCCAAGAATCATAGAGAAATGTCAGAGGTGTTACCTTCTGGTTTTGTCTTTTTCCTTTAATTCACCGAATCATTGTGCATCCACTTATTGTACCAGATGCAGTGTACAAGGTTTATTAAGATAAACTGGGGCCAAGTCTCTGTATTCAAATAACGTACCCATCACAAAAAGATGGATAGTCAGAGTTAACAATCAATGCAGAGATAGGATAACACAGCCATACAAACACAAAAGCAGAGGCATTAACTCTGAGCTGTGTTCTGCAGGATGAGTTGGAATCTCTGGGCAAACAATGTAGTTAAAGAAACGTTCAAGCAAAAGGAAGACTGTGCAATGGCACATGTTATATCAGAGGCCGCCATACCTGGAGGAAACAGATATACCTCAAAGAACAAGAGGCAATGGAATTAGAAGAAAAGAAACAACAGGGTATTTGTTTGTTTGTTTGTTTGAGACAGAATATCTCTGTGTTGCCCAGGCTGGTGTGCAGTGGCATGATCTCTGCTCACTGTATTCTCCACCTCCTGGGTTCAAGCGATTCTCCAACCTCAGCCTCCCAAGTAGCTGAGACTATGGGCGTGCACCACCACACCTGACTAATTTTTGTATTTTTAGCAGAGACGGGGTTTCACCATTTTGGCCAGGCTGGTCTTGAACTGCTGATCTCAAGTGATCTGCCCACCTTGGCCTCCCAAAGTGCAGGGTTACAAAAACAAAAAACAAAAAACTAAGACTTTAATTCTGAAAACAGTACATTTAGTAAGCACTTAGTGAGCACATACTATGTCCTACACTGTATACAAACATCTTTTGTTGATACAACTTCCCTGAATGATCAAAGGCAGATTTTAGAGATAGGTGTGAACCCCAGACAGCAAACCATAGGTGAGAAGTGAGTGCTGAGCTCATCTCAGCACTCATGCATTGCAAGACACTGTGGTGGGTCATAGGTCAAGGCTGTATAGCACAGTTTCAGGTACATAGGTCCAAATTCCAGTGTCTCTAGTTATGAGTCCTGTGACTTTGCACAAGTTACTCAACCTCCCTGTACCTCAAATTCCCCATCTATGATTTGGAGATAGTAATGGCACCAGCCTCACTGGGTTATTAAAAAAGATTGAATAAGCTAATTCATTATCTGTACATGTTAGTTTGTTCACTAAATTAAAAAAATGTTATTGGAAAGCTTATCTAGTAGTGGTCCCTGCTATTAAGTGCTTAGAATAGAGTTGTAACCTGACTCTAAACAACAGTAGCTATTCACAGATCCCAGCAAGAACAACTGCTGTACCTCCAAATAAATAAACTGGCTCTAACTCTGAAATCACAGCTGCTATTGAAAACTGCTAATTCAGGGAAGCTGGTAAAAATTGGTGCTCTCTAGACCAATCTTCATTCACAATAAAAAGTAGCAATTCTGAGACTTTGCTTTGAGTAGGAAGGAGAGGAGAAGCAGAAGTTAAATTTTGCCTGTGGTTGTGGAATGTTTTCTGTGTAGGGATGAAAACAATTTTAAATGGCTCCCTAACCCTCTCCTCATTCTGCTCTTCCTCCTAAGTTATCAAGAATTTATGACAAACTCGGCCAGGTGTGGTGGCTCATGCCTGTAATCCCAGCACTTTGGGAGGCTGAGCTGGGCGGATCACTTGAGATCAGGAGTTTGAGACCAGCCTGGTCAACATGGTGAAACCCCATCACTACTAAAAATACAAAAATTAGTTGGGCGTGGTGGCACACGCCTGTAATCTCAGCTACTCAGGAGGCTGAGGCAGGAGAATTGCTTGAACCAAGGAGTCGGACGTTGTAGTGAACTGAGATCACGCCACTGCACTCCAGCCTAGGCAACACAGCAAGACCCTGTCTCAAAAAAAAAAAAAAAAAAAATTAAGCCATCAGGATTTGGAGTCGCTATTTGTTTGTTGGAAGGTTAAATAATTTTTAGAAATTGAAAACTTCCTTCTCTGATTTCTTGGGCCAGGTACAAGCAAAGATAATTAAAAAATAAACAATTCCCAATACATGGTCTTACAAAACCCCTGAATCTTTGCTGGTATTACATTTTCTATTTGTCAGTACAAAGGCTATGTTGGAGGTGTTGAATGGTTCCGCTCATTCAGGAGAGGGGACAGGATATTAATTTTCTCAAACAAACATGGTTGATGAACACCTTGAGACAAGCTTCCAGGACATGTTAAAATCTCCTGCTGTCACTTTAAACACATCATCTGGCCTCAACCATCTCTGTTTCTAGGGGTCTTGGGGAGACTGTGACGGGCTGTGTCTGGACCCAAGTTAGGTTGCCTAACATACGGGGAAAGAGCATGGGTGGGGTGGGGGGCTTTGGGGGATCACCTTCATCCCATTGGTCTTGGATGGATGGGCATAGCTTTCCTTTTTCTCATGTTCCATCAGAATTGGGAACCGGTGGGAACAATCAGACCGGGCGCAGTGTCTCACGCCTGTAATCCCAGCACTTTAGGAGGCTAAGACAGGTGGATCACTTGAGATCAGGAGTTTGAGACCAGCCTGGTCAACATGGTGAAACTCTCTCTCTAGTAAAAATACAAAATTAGCCGTGTGTGGTTGCACATGCCTGTAGTCCCAGCTACTCAGGAGGCTGAGGTGAGAGAATCACTTGAACCCAGGAGGCAGAGGTTGCAGTGAGCTGAAATCACACCACTGCACTCCAGCCTGGGCGACAGAGTGAGACTCTCTATTAAAAAAATAAAAAAGAGAGAGAGAGAATTGGGAATAGGTAGGAACAATGATGTCAAGGATAAAAGACTCATTCCAATCACTGCATCCCTCTCAGGTTAGGTACAGTTTAGGACTATTATTTAAAAAAAAACACAAAAAAACAAGCTTTTAGCCTAGCGACCAAAGACTCAAATAGGTAGGATCTGGATATATAACCTCACCATTATCTGTTTTAGCTTGCTTGTATTAAGTGGAAATTATACGCACTCTTTAACCCAAATTAAAAGGTTACTTGAAGTTATAACAAGTAGAATAGCTTTGAACTTCAGCCTTCATGCAAATGAGAGATTCTTACCTCTCTCTTGCCGGGAGTTATATTTAAATACTTCTGCCTCCTATGAGCCCACAGTTATACCCTCTCTGCAGCCCCTACAGTAACAATCACTGTAAAGCTTCCTTTCAAAGGGTGATCCCTTACAAAACACAGAGGCACACAGACCTGAACTAAAGGATACGTTCAATATGATTTTGACTTAGTGGCTCTGATTTTATCTTTTGTACTGTGTAAAGAAAGAAAGGAGTAATGTTTTATCAGCAGCTACATGGGTAAGCATATCGTACACTTCAATTAGACTCCCTTTATCTAGCACTTTCCCCTGCCTTAAGTAAAATGCTGCCTCGTGTTTCTTCGATCCCCAGGCAGCCTGCTCAGCCCATGTTGAGGGTTCCAGTACGCTTTATTAAACAGAAAATTAATATAATGCTATTGTGTCAGCTGGCAGCTTCTTGAGAGTTAAAGATCCTGCAGTTTTTTATTACCAGAACCAAATTCTGGGTTCTGGGAGTTGGCAACATGGAGATTTTGTACAATGTGTGTTCCCCAGGGGTAAATTGTGTAAGTCCAAGGTGAAGCTTTGGCTGCAACCACCTGATGCCAAAACAACAAGTGATTCTATGAATGGAGCCAAATACCTGGCTATTTCCTGGGCAAGAATAAAACTAGAATTATATTGTGCATAAACCCATGGGATTGGGGGATTTAAATAGTTTCCATTTATTTACTCAATAAATGTTTAATGCGTGCCCGCTATGCCAGACACTGTAGGTCCCAGGCAGAAGGAAATGAGATGCAGTGTGGTCTTCAAGAAGCTCACTGTTCTGGGTGGTGAGGAAGACAAGTAAAAAAAGAATTACAGTACTCTATGTGGCAGGCTGGGTGCGGTGGCTCACACCTGTAATCCCAGCACTTTGGGAGGCCCGGGTGGGATGGATCACTTGAGCTCAGGAATTCAAGACCAACCTGGCCAACATGGCAAGACACCATCTCTACTAAAAAAGAAAAATTAGCTGGGCATGGTGGCATGTGCCTGTAGTCCCAGCTACTTGGGAGGCTGAGACAGGAGAATTGCTTGAACCCGGGAGGTGGAGGTTGCAGTGAGCTGAGATCATGCCACGGCAGTCCAGCCTGATCAGCAGAGCAAGACCCTGTCTGAAAACAAAAACAAAAAACAAAAACACAAAACTGTATGTGGCAGATGCTGTTGCTGTTATCATTTTTCCAATATTAAATCCCATCCTCCATTATTTTTGTTTTTTTTTTCCTAACAGATGCCAATTGTGTTTGGGCTGGTGATGTGTCCAGCTCTGTCCTTACTTCATCAGCTTCCCTTGCAGCTAGGTATAGGCTAATGATAGAATTTTGGACAATAAAACATATGCATAAGTATGCAGAAGTATACTGGGGGATTCTGAGATAGCTTTTCAGCTCTTAAAAAAGGACAGGCATGGCCAAGGCTGCCCTACCTTCTACCTTTTGCATTGAACACAGATGTGATGCCTGGTGCAGAGGCAGCCACTGTGCAACTGTGAGGTGACAAACACAGGAATGAGAGCTAACATGCAAGTAATGACAAGGCACAAGGACAAAAAGAGCCCAGCTCCCTGATGACAGCATGAGAAGCTGAGTCAATGCAAGTTACTATCAAAGCCTGGGTGTTTTTGTTAAATGAAGGCAAAAAACTTTTTATTTAACTTATTCCTCCTCCAGTTTTCTATTACTTGTATAGCCATACATATTCGTAACAGGTACTGACATAAGAGCTAACAAAGGATGTATCTAGGTTGCATAGGAAGGTGTGGGTAACCATTCTTGGGTTGGGAAAAGTTAAGGAAGGTCATTGAGAGGATATGCTTCTTCCATGAAATGATATTTATTTTTAATTTTTATTTATTTATTTTTGGGACAGAGTTTCACTCTTGTTGCCCAGGCTGGAGTACAATGGTGTGGTCTTGGCTTACCACAACCTCTGCCTCCCAGGTTCAAGTGATTCTCCTGCCTCAGCCTCCTCAGTAGCTGGGATTACAGGCGCCTGCCATCACGCCTGGCTAATTTTTGTATTTTTAATAGAGATGGGGTTTCACCATGTTGGCCAGCCTGGTCTCGAACTCCTGACCTCAGGTGATTTACCCACCTTGGCTTCCCAAAGTGCTGGGATTCAGGTGTGAGCCACTGTGTCCGGGCTGGAATGACATTTGGATCAAGTATCAGTGGAAACACAGGAGTCCTCTAGAGGTTCAAAGATGAGAAAAGCATATTATACTCCGGGACCAGCCCATGCAAAGGCTTGGTGGCATAAAAATGCAAAGCACACCAGGAGATCACAGTGGTTCAATAAGAAGGAAGTGTGAGTTGGGGAAAGAGAAGGTGCGGATATGATGAGATGTGAGAATGGGAGAATAGCAGATGCTGGATTATAAGCAGTTTCAAAAGTTATATTAGGAAACCAATGACGGCTTAAAGTAGGTGAGTGATGTGACAAGTTAGAAAGCTAACTAGTTGTCATTGAAACACGTGCAAGAAAAGGAAGAGGCATTAGGAAAGTAGGTGTAGGATGAATCATTGAAATATAATTTTATAATTATCCACAACAATGTAAGCCCTGGGGCTAATGAGCAGTTTTTATAGTATTTGGGAGAGAAATAACATTTACATTTCAAGCACTGTGCATATGCTATTTTATTTAATCTGTCTACACTGCACCGGGTTAGGTATCATATAGCCGTTTTAGAATGAAGAGACAGTGTTGGGAGCTTAATCAATTGCCCAGATTTTCTAATTACAGACACAAGGTCTGATTTCCAAGATCATGTCCATCTGGAGCACCACACTGCTATATATCCCCCAACCCTACAAAAAAAAAAAAAAAAGGTACTGTCTTCCTCTAACTGGATGAGAGTTACTGGGGGTCTTTGCAACGTTAGATGCTAACACCAATGACCCAGAGATCACAAACATACTGACCAGGAATATTCTCTCCTAACCCTAGGAACACCTAGGGGAAGAACACAGGTAAATGGATCGTGTCCATATGGTACAGGCAGTCATAGGCTTTGCCAAAAATAGAACTGCTGGAAATTTTCCCTCAATAGAAACCAGAACTTTTGTCTTTTACCTTCTCAAGATAAATCACTGATATAGTTTGAATGTTTGTCCTCTCCAAATCCCAGTGTTAGAGGTGGGACCTGGTGGGAGGTGTTTGGATCATGGGGGTGGATACCTCATGAAACCTTTGATGCCCTCCCCATGCTAATGAGTGAGTTCTCACCTTGTGAGTTCACTGGAGAGCTAGTTGTTTAAAAAGAGCCTGGCGTCTCCCTTGTTCCCTCTCTCACCATGAGACACATCTGCTCCCCTTCACCTTCCACCATGAGTAAAAGCTTCCTGAGGTCCTGACCAGAAGCAGATGCTGGGGCCGTGCTTTTGTACAGCCTGCAGAACTGTGAGCCAAACAAACCTCTTTCCTTTATAAATCACCCAGCCTCAGGTATTCTTTTATGGCAACACAAAACGGACTAAGACAATCACCTTGCAACATTTTTGTAAATGACACTATTCATAATAAACATTCTTAGTAAGTTTCCTCAATAGCCAGGCACTGTTCTAAGTGCCTGACATGCATTAGCTCATTTAATCAATGACAACATCACATGGGAAAACTTCCAGAGTAGGATTTTTATGTTTCACGTAAAACCGTGTAGAGGCTGCCAATGTAGAGTGGTATCTGCAGGGGGAAGGGAGGGAGCCCGCTGCCACCTGCTTCCTGCTATTTAAAACCACTACAACTAGGGCTGAAAATGTGTATTCCTTAAGGGCAGAGCCTCTGGAGAGAGGAACAGCAGCTGAGACTGGCAGGAAGAGAAGCAGGTAGAAATGGAAAACAATGAACATTTATCAGGACATATTATATGCTTGAGATGGAGCTGGGTTCATTGAAAGCCTATATGAAATGGATTGAACATTAACAACCCCTGAGCTAATGCTATCAAGAGGGTGGTTTAATGGCACTACCCAGGAAGAATCATGGCAGTTTTGTTTCTGCCCAGCGAGGAAATCCATTTTCACTTAGGACATCAACCAGGAAGTTCCACAGTCAGCCGAATGGAATAAAGCATGACTCCCACAGCCCATCTGGGCAGAACGGAGGTGGTAATTCTAATGGCTGGCATTTATGGAATGTGTGCTACCCACCTGGCTTGGACCTGAGCTCAGTGCATTCACTACTTTATTTGATTCTCCTGAGGGGGTGAAAATGCTATCTCCATTTTACAGATGAAAAGAAGGACACACAAGAATTGAAGTAACTTGACCAGTTTATCCAGCAGCTGAGTTGGAATGCTGCAAAATACAAGATATAGAGTGATCACATTAGAAGGAAAAAGCAGGGCTGGTAAAGAAAAGAGCCCATTTCCGGCCGGCCGCGGTGGTTCACGCCTGTAATCCCAGCACTTTGGGAGGCCGAGGTGGGCGGATCACGAGGTCAGGAGATTGAGACCATCCTGGCTAACACGGTGAAACCCCGTCTCTACTAAAAATGCAAAACAAATTAGCCGGGTGTGGTGGTGGGCGCCTGTAGTCCCAGCTACTCGGGAGGCTGAGGCAGGAGAATCACTTGAACCCAGGGAGGCGGAGCTTGCAGTGAGCTGAGATTGTGCCACTGTGCTCCAGCCTGGGCTACAAAGCGAGACTCCGTCTCAAAAAAAAAAAAAAAAAAAAAAAAACCAGAGCCCATTCCCACAGTGGTTAATAAGGGTCATATTCAAAACACTGAACAATCAGTATGGAACCAGCACTGGCCCGCCACGGGGCCAGTGGCCACCCACTGTGATTGGTCTGTGTTTATCAGCTGAACATCTGCCCCGGTATGAGCAGGCAGCCAGCATCTTGTCAAGTATTTTGGAGTGAAGCTAAGACTCCTTGACAATAGCACAATAAAGATCTAGTTTCTTGAAATGAATTTTGAACAAGAACTAAATAAAGACTGAGCATCTCTACTTGGCTTTATTTTATTTAGGGGTACTCATTAACTCCTCCATTCAATAAGTAAGCATTTATTGAGTACCGCCTACATGCCAGGCAGTGCTGTAAGTGCCTAGAATACAATCGTGAACAAAAAGAGACAAAAACCCCTGCCCTTGTGGAGTTTGCATTCTAGTGAAGAGAGAAAAATATTAACATGAAGAGTAATAAATATCAAATCTGGCCAGCCACCGTGGTTCACATCTATAATCCCAGCACTTTGAGAGGCTGAGGCAGGAGGATTGCTTGAGGCTAGGAGTTCAAAACCAGCTTGGGCCGGGCATGGCAACTCACACCTGTAATCTCAGCACTTTGGGAGGCCGAGGTGGGTGAATCACCTGAGGTCAGGAGTTCGAGACCAGCCCGGCCAACATGGTGAAACCCCATCTTTATTAAAAATACAAAAAATTAGCTGGGCGTGGTGGCACATGCCTATAATCCCAGCTACTTGAGAGGCTAAGGCAGGAGAATCACTTGAACCTGGGAGGCGGAGGTTGCAGTGAGCCGAGATTGCACCATTGCACTCCAGCCTGGGCAACAAGAGCAAAACTCCGTCTAAAAATAACATAAAATAAAATAAAATAAACCAGCTTGTGCAACACAGTGAGACCGCGTCTCCATAAAAAACTATTTTCAAATTAGCTGGGCATGTTGGTGCATGTCTGTAGTCCCAGCTTTTTGGGAGGCTGAGGTGGGAGGATGGCTTGAGCTCAGGAGTTCAAGACTGTAGTGAGCTATAATTGCAGCACTGCACTCCAGCCTGGGTGACAGTGCAAGACCCTATCTCTAAAAATAAATGAGTAAATATATAAATAAATAAATAAACCATTTTTGAAAGAGATATATGCTACACAAAATAGAATAGGGACAGATGGGTTAAGAATGCTGGGGGGAGGGGCAGGGCTCCAAGGAAAAAGTGACATTTCAGCAAACTCTTAATAAGTCAAGGGTTGGTCATGCAGCAACCTAGAAGAGCATCTGTTCTGGACACTGGAAACCACCAACTGACAGTCCTAAGGAAAAATCAGTATCTGCAGAGTTTGACATATGATGGGGAAGAGAGGAGGATACAGGAAAGCCAATAAGACAGGAAAAAAAAAAGGAACAGAAAAGGAAGAGAGTATGGAATCCTAGAATCCACATGATGGGGTTCAACTCAAAGCTCCCGCACATTCTGAACAAGCTCTTTTTAAATGTGTATTTATTTTTAAATTTATTTTTATTTGTAGAGACAGGGTCTTGCTGTCACCCAGAAGTACACCAGCAGGATCATAGCTCACGGCAGTCTCAAACTCCTGGGTTCAAGTGATCCTCCTGCTTTGGCCTCTTGAGTAGCTGGGACTGAAGGTGCACACAACCATGCCCAGCTAATCTTTGTATTTCCGGTAAAGACTGAGTTTGGTTGTGTTGCCCAGGCTGGTCTCGAATTCCTGGGCTCCAGTGAGCCTCCTGCTTCAGCCTCCCAAAGTGCTGTGATTACAAACTTTCTGAGTCTTGCTTTCCTTGCCAGTCAAATTGAAACCAATCCAGTAGTCCCATAGACAGGTTTTTTTTCTTTTTCTTTCTTTTCTTTTTTCTTTTTTTTTTTTTTGATAAACAGAGAAATTGACCTTCTGGTATTAAATCTTGAATCTTACAGTTGTTTTATTTGAGTTCCTTCCTCAGGAAATGACCCTCAGGCCTCTCAAAAAGTATCAAAGAACTGAAACTCACATCACCACATCCAGAAAAATAGATGCCAGACCTCTCACTCATCATGATTGCTTCCTTAGCCCTCCCTAATACTTGTTTTCCTAACAAACCACCTGCTTCTTGTTGACCAGCTCCACTTCCTTACCCCTCCTAGTTCCAGTTTTCCCACACATGGTTACATTTCTTCCCTGCTATATAAACACTTAATTCTAGTTGGTCAGGAAGATGGGTTTGAAACTGATCTCCCATATCCTCGGCTGCAGCACCCAATTAAAGCCTTCTCCTTTGCAAATAATTGTCATCTCAGTGATTGGCTTTCTGCATGGTGAGCAGCGGAACCTAGACCAAACCCCTGGCATTTCAATAACAAAATGAGACTGATAATTATGGCTGCTCACAGGTTTTTATGAAGATTAAATGTATCAATATGTGTAAAATGCTTTACTCCATCTCTACCCAAAATACAAAGATTAGCCGACCATAGTGATGTGCACCTGGAGTCCCAGCTACTCAAGAGGCCAAGGTAGGAGGATCGCTTGAACCCAGGAGTTTGAGACTACAGCGAGCTATGATCCTGCCACTGCTCTTCTAGTCGACAGAGTGAGACCCTGTCTCTAAAAATAAAATAAATAAATACAAATTTTAAAAGAGCTTGTTCAGAATGTGGGGGACTTTTGACTTGAACCCCATGATTCTAAGATTCCATACTGTTCCTTTTTTCTTATCTCACTGGCTTTGCTGTATCCTCCTCTCTTCCCCATCATATGTCAAATTCTGCAGATACTGATTTTACCTTAGGGCCTGTCTGTTGGCTGTTTCCAATGTCCCAAACAGATGCTCTTCTAGGTAGCTACATGGCGAACCCTTGATTTATAAGGGTTTGCTCAAATGTCTCCTTGTTTACCCAGCCTGCATGGCCCTTCAAGGATCCAGGAAAGAGGTATGATTTGTCACTGCTGTCCATAAAACAAGAAGATGGAATGTGTGTCGGCGGGCAGTGACTCCTCAGAGGATCCCCTACACCAGGGCTCTTGCCCATAGCACCTAGCCCCATGGTTACCTCTCTATCCCGTTACCTGAGGGGCAGGGGCTTGTCTTATTTAACCCTAAACCTCCAGACCCTTGATTAAGACCTGGCATGAAGTAAGCTTTTAGGGAGGGGTTGTTGAATAGGGGACCCAGGTAGAACTGTAACTCTAAGCCTTTAATGGTGCAAGTCCTTAGCTGTTCCATTGAGAGACATAAACTCTCTCTGAAGGTGAGGGTTGGGTCAGGCATCTGTGGACCTTAGTCTTAGAGGCAGGAGACACGTAGTCAGGGAGGCGGAAGAACTACCAGAAATAGACACCAACTTGAAGGGTTCTGTGTTTACCGAGGCTGCAGGGCCCTTTAAGGATCCAGGAAAGAGGTATGATTTGCCCAGTTTCTGGGGTCACTGTTGTCCATAAAACAAGAAAAGCCAGAGCCTGGAAATGCTCTCTCCTTCCTCTGGGACTGCAGAACATGACTCCCTCCAGCCTCACATCACTGCCCAGACAGAGATGCGCCGTGAGGAGCTAGAATTCAGCTCATGCCTCATTCATGGGATTTCTCTATTTTGAGTGACAAAAAACAGGCTTTTTTTTTTTTTTTTCCTGGAAGCCTAAATCTGTGCTTTTCATGTGTCTCTGTCCTCAAATGGCCTAGGGACAACTGGGCTTGTGTATTAAATAAAACAGGAGGAGCAAAATAAAATCTATATTTACTGGGTGGCTCCCTTAACCCTCTCATAAGGGGTGACATGATTTCTGCACAGCCTCCCAGGTGCAAGGCTTGGGCAGGAGGCAACTTGGGAGCTGCCGCTAATTCCTCAGCCTCTCTAGCAGCCAATTTTAGTCCAACTCCTTGATTTAATTACACTCCTGTGTACAATAGGAAGCTTGCATTCTCCTATATGCGATGAATATTAAACTGATAGACCTCTAATTTCCTCCATGAGGCACACTCCCATTTTTGCATATTGATGCCACATTTAGTTTGTTACTTTCTAATTTTCCATCCTTCTGGTCCTGCACTTAGCACCTTCTCCCATAATAATTTCTAGCACCTTCTCCCCATAGTAATTCCTGGCAGCAAACACATACACACTGCCTTCTTTCCCTAACCATGTGACTCCTCCCAGGCAGGGAGTAACACACTCTTGAGTGCCCTGAGCTTCCAACGGGTTTGCTTTGTCAACACCCTTTTATATCTATCACAGCGACAGGGAGAGTTCTGGGTTCTGGTCTTTCACTGGAGGCCACACAGCTATAGTCAAGGAAAGACTAAGGAATGGATCTGCAGATGGGATTCTGAGGACAAAGGGGGAGATTGAAGACATGTACATGGGTGTTTGATTATTGGGTGCTGTGCAGACCCCATTAGAGGTGTTAGTCAGTCCTCACATTGCTACAAAGAAATACGTGAGACTGGGTAATTTATAAAGAAAAGAGATTTAACTGGCTCACAGTTCTGCAGGCTGTACAGGAAGCATAGTGGCTTCTGATCGGCTTCTGGGGAGTCCACAGGACACTTAGAGTCACGGCAGAAGTGAAGGGGAAGCTGGCACTTCACTTGCCTGGAGCAGGAGGAAGAGAGAGAGGAGGGAGGTGCTACACACTTTTAAACAACCAGATCTCATGAGAACTCACTATCGCAAGGACAGCACCAAGGGGGGCATGGTGTTAAACCATGAGAAACTGCCCCTATGATCGAATCACCTCCCACCAGGGCCCGCTTCCAGCGCTGGGAGTTACATTTCAACATGAGATTTCAGTAGGGACACAGATCCAAACCATATCAGGAGGTATACGCAGAACACATCCTGTGCACCATTACCTTTCTAAAATAGAATAAATTTGAAATACTGCAACAGACTTTGCTGCAAGGAACTGTAGCCAGCCTTGCTATTTCCATTTTATAAGAGCGGAACCTTGTTCAAGATAAGGGTTCGAAGGATAACTATTTTAAGAATCCAGGTTTTTCTGACTCCTGGGACAATGCTCATTTCATGCTACATGGTGGAAGTGGTGAGAAAACTGAGGGATGGAACATCAGAGCTAGCCTTCCCCTTGACATTCCTCCTGCGAGAAGATGGTGGGTATCCCTGTGGTATTTGGAGGGCAGCAACCAGTCACCAAGAACTGAACAGGAATGGTCATCTGGAGCAGGCAGGAGCCTCCAGTAAAACTCTGCCTGGGTCACACATGTCCTTTCCTGGCAACAGTTTGTGATTTTTGGACTTCCTTGTCTTTATTCCTTCTTAGTACCCTCCTCCCATTTCTCTGGAATGTTGTTCCAGAGGCAGCCCACTCTTGGCTTGAGCCAGCTTGGTCTCTGGGCTTCCAAATCTTGTTCTTTGATTCCATGTCAATTTCCTTTTAGTTCTGATCTAATTTTGTCCTAACTCCTGGATTTGTTCTTACCCAAAACCTTCTCCTAGCACCACCATGGGCTCTGGCTTCTCCTTCCTTCCCAGGAGTCTGCTTCTTTTGTCCATTCCACAAATACTTCAGTGGTCTCCTAGGCATGGCACAGGGCTAGAATTTGCTTATGCCGGCCTACTTTCAGGCTCATGCTTCAGCCAAATCCAAGGTCTCTTGCTAACCATGAGTAGCTTCTCCTCCAAAGAACAGACAGAGGAAAAAAGAGGAAGCTCAGAACCATTCCATGCAGGCACCTTTGCCTTCATCTCCCAATAGTCCCTCTTTGTGTTCAACCATTTGGACACATTTGTTTAACCTGCTTGGTTCTCAAAGAAATTATCCATTCATTGGTCTGGTGGCTGTTGATAAGCAGATGTACTCCCAGGACTACTCATCCATGTAAGACATGGGATAACACTACCAGGAGTTCCCAACCCGTTGAGGGTGGACACCATGCACATTTCATTAATAACAGTTCTCATTCACACAGTCATTCATTGAAACGATTGGAGGAACCAAAGAGAAGCAAACTCCAGGGATACCTGAATCTCCATAGAAGCATGTCTCACTTGATAAATCTTCCCTGATCAAGCGTTTTTGTTATGTATCCTAACTGAGGTTTACCAACACACAACCACCATTTCCATTTATCAAGTTTAACAATAAACATAAATGGACATTTTAACATAGATGCTTCCCTTTTGATGAGATCCCTTTCTTTGAAAGTCACATGACTTTTGATGCATCCCTTTCTTTGACAGTCACATGAAAAGTAGGTCACTTATCCTTTTGAAATTATAATCTTAATTTATTGAGAGTGATGTGCTAAAGGCAATGCATTATTGATAGGAACAGGAGGCAGGAAAATTCTGGGCAGAAGAGGCTGTGTCCCCAGCAAGGGTCCCACCCTCAAGCCTGGAACTGCAGCCCAAAGTGAGAACTTTACATCCCTGGTTTCCCACTTGAATGTTGCCTTTTCCAAAATCACCCATGGCCCTCCCTCCCTGCCCCCCCATCCTGTGCTCATAAAAACTCCAGGCTCTGCCAACAGAGAGGAAAAAAGAGAAGAAACAGCTGGATGTTGGAGACTACAGTATGATGTCAGAGAGAGAGGCAGCTTGACTTCAGAGGCATGGTTTGATGGCGTTGCTCCAAGGGAAGATCACCTTCCCTCTCCATCCCCTTTCCAGCTCCCCTTCCCACTGAGATCCACTTTCATCAACAATAAAATCCTCTGCATTCACCACCCTTCAATTCATTCATGCAGCAAGAGCTCAGGTGCTACAGGTGCAGATACTAAATAAAGGCTGTCACACTGACACTCTGCCCTTGCTGGTGGAGAGCAACTGCCTCACACAAATGAGCTGTTTAACACTTAAGCCATCCGTGGATGGAAAAGCTAAAAGAGCACCATAACACACACCCTCTGGGGCTTTGGGAGTCATGGGTGCTACACCCCAGATGCTGCTGCGGGGTCTGCATGGAGTTTTGCTCCTGCCAGTGCCCAAAGGCACTTGTCCCAGCTCTTGCCCCCACTCACCTATGTGCTGCCTCCTGTGAGGGATTGAGCACAAAGGGTTCCAGTGAGTGGAACCCTGTCGGCAACCAAGCAGCTGGCTAGCTCCAGCACTCACACCCCAGTTCCCCCCCACGAAGGGGTCAAGGAAAAATTTCTGCTTCCTTATCTCATTTAATCCTCACAACACCTTCTAGAAGGTAGGTATTATTTTTATTTCTGTTTCGTATATTAGAAAACTGAATTTTATATATGATCAATGATTTGCCCAGGTGCCACTCTTACCAAGTGGCATGATGGACATTTAAACCCAGATTTTTCTCATCTAAAACCTGTGCTTTTAACCAGTCTGCAGGAAAGACATCTGGATGGGGGCCAGCTGATAGTAGAGACCTACCACCCCATCCCAGGGCAGCCTGTAGCAAGGCTGACAGAGTCTAGAGCCTAGCTCAACTTAAATACAAGTAGCTTCATTTCCAAAGGTCCTGACACCTGCTGATCAAACCTTTAGAGTCAGTGGCCATTCCATTCTTACTCCCAGGGGCAGGTCTACAAGGAAAGCCATTCTCCCCTTTATGACCACATGGGGCACCTAGAACCAGTCAGAGACCCGGGTGATCTTCAGGTCACAGTTACCTACTTTGGTGGCCTAGGGTCTCTCACTTTAAGAATAAATTGATCAAGCAGCCCACAGAATTCTTCTCCCTAGACAGAGCACATTCTTTCATCAGTTCTGACAAGCTCTGGCTCACGGACTTCCCCTTTCTAGACTGGACGCAAATGTCTTTCTATTATTACAGTCTTTGTTTGGACAAACGAGGAGTGATTTGTGAGGGTGAGGCTGGCTTTTCTTCACGTGTTTGTCCTGAGCATACTCTGGCCACCCCGATTAGACCAAAAGATGAGCCGATCTGATGGGATTGTCTAGAGGTCCCCAAATCCCCTTAGCAACATGTTTATAAAAGCTCTTAGAATAGATTACATCTGCAGCTGACTAATTCCATCCATTATGTGTTGATTCATACTGGCTCCACTTGCAGGAAGATCTTTCCTCTGTGAGCATCAATTATCTCGCCTAAAAAATGGGGATAATTATTGAGGAGGATGATATCAATGACGATGATGATCATGATTACTGGCCTGTTTCATAAGATTGCTGTGAAGATAAGCAAAGTAATGCACATGAAAATATAAACTGTAAAGTGCCAAATTGAGTAGAAGTCGATTATCCAACAGACCGTATGATAAAATAGAGCAAACACTGGACTAGGAGCGATTATGTTGGTGCAAAATAACTGCGGTTTTTGCCATTGATTTAAAAGTAATGGCAAAAGCCGCGATTACTTTTGCACCAACCTAATGTATTGCATATTATTTCCAAGGCCAGACACGTATCTTAACATGGCAGGAGGGGCGTTTTTCCATCTGGCAAGTGGAAGTAATAATCCTTGCCTTTCCTACTATCGGAACTATTGTATAACCCAAGTGAATATTCTTGAAAGTTATTTGTAAACTGTAAAGTCCTGTGCAGTCATACAGGATAACCAAATTCACCAAAGAAGTTTCTAACATGAAGAAATCATACAGCAAATCCTTAGGTAAAGCCAAAAAAAATTTTAGACTTAGTATGATTTCTAAGTCCAGAACACGCTGAGATTTTCTTCTTAAATCTGCTCAAATGAATTTGCCACATGCCCATACTGAGGCTAACATTATTCAAAAGCTATTTGTTGAAGGAATGAATGAACGAAGGAAAGAATGATGCCAGATGCAATGAAGACATGGCTGTATTCTTATAGCACCAAGTTCATGTGATGTTTTTAAATTTCCCCATATAATTAGCTTCACAGACTCTCACCAGGCAACATAAATCTTTATTGGTACTATTAAGGGTATCTGAATTATGGAAAAATCACTCCTACTACAAAGTTTTATTAAGAAGTGTGACACATGTTATATAGTGTTTCTGTTAATTGAGCATCGAGTGAGTGAAATACATACGGGCACTGAGAATTGACTAGACAAGCAGTCAAGACATGGAGGCGCATTCACCCCTGCGTTCAGTCTCACAGCTGTCCTGGGTTTCTGCCCCCACTACGTGCCCCGAGCTCTGCAGCCTGGAAGGAAAACCCTGCCAGCTTCCCTTAGGGTCAAGCTGCCGTCTCTTCTCTCCATCCACAATAAATCCAGCCCTTCAGTTACCATCTTAATTTATTGAGTGCTATGTGCCTCACAGCACATTATCTCATTTAATCTGTACTAGACCTCCCTACAACGGAGGTACTATTTTTGTTTCCTTTTGTTTGCACATTAGGAAATTGGGTTTCATATAAGATGAATAATTTGCCCAGATGCCACTGATACTAAGTGGTTTCAGTCTCTTTGCATTCCACTTTGGGGAAAGTTTTTTGTTTGTTTGTTTTTGAGACCAAGTCTTGCTCTGTCACCCAGGCTGGAGTGCAGTGGCATAATCTCGGCTCACTGCAACCTGTGCCTCTCAGGTTCAAGCAATTCTCCTGCCTCAGCCTCCCAAGTAGCTGGGATTACAGGCGTGCACCACCACACCCAGCTAATTTTTTGTATTTTTAGTAGAGACAGGGTTTCACCATGTTGACCAGGCTGGTCTCAAACTCATGACCTCAGATGATTGGCCTGGGATTACAGGCATGAGCCACCACACCCAGCTAATTTTTGTATTTTTAGTAGAGATAGGGTTTCACTGTGTTGGCCAGGCTGGTCTCAGACTCCTGACCTCAGGTGATCTGCCCACCTCAGCCTCCCAAAGTGTTGAGATTACAGGCATGAGCCACCATGCCAGGCCGGAAAGTTATAATCACATGCTAAATGATGCCTGCTCATTCTGCCATTGGTAAAATCCTATCTCTTCATTTCAGCAGCAAAGAAAGCCTTCACTGCTCGGTTTCTTGGGTGTCTGGCATTCTGCATTTCTTACCTTAGTCAGGGCACTCTTCCTTGTCCCGCTTTGAGTCCCACAAAGACATCTCTTCCTGCTCAGTCCTCTGAATCCTACGCCTTGTGGTCCGACATCCCTATATTACAGTATGCTCTTCTCAGAGTATATTTCTGGCCTTACCTTAACACTGTAAAAATTAATGGACTGGAAATGTGCGTTCGGCTCTCAAAGAACTTCTCTTAAAAAGCTTCAGTCAATGAAAGCCAATTTCAATGGTGAAAATGATGACTAGCTTGGATGATGACCAATTCAGATAATTGGCCATAGACCTCTAATCTCGCTGGCCTCCTCTGTCACTCAGCAGGGAACTTGCTGATCATTCCATCAATACATTTATTTTGTCAGCTGTCACTACGCGGCGCCCACATGTCTCAGCTGGGTGACTTAGGCTGAGAAATGGAAACCTGCCAATATCAGAATCATTTCATCCCTATCACGTGCCTTTCTTGTCGTATGGATTTTCAATGAATTTCTGCCTGGCTTGGCAAATCTAAGCCATGACCTTGCTTTTAGCTGCTGGGTTCCTTTAATTATTACTATCAATTCCAACCAGCTTGAGTCACTATGTTTCTAAACTGTCTAAGCCCTGTAAGTTCTACCTGTAAGATTTCTACTCTATTCGGTCCAGCAGTCTGCCTCAAAAGCACACATACACACACACACATACACACATATACACATACTCAGCCAACATCAATTAGAACTGGTTATTTCTTCTCAGCAGGGAACACATGTGTGTACTCACTTTGATTTGTTTATATATGATTTTTCATGCACAATTTTTTCTTACTCTTGTCATAATGAAAGCTCAAGTGAATTCTTTTTTAAGAGATAGGATCTCTTTCTGTTGCCCAGGCTGGAGTGCAGTGGTGCAATCACAGCTCATTGCCACTTCAAATTCCTAGGCTCAAGCCATCCTCCTGCCTCCTGCCTCAGCCTCCCAAGCAGTGGGACTACTGGCTTGCACCACTCATGCCTGGATTTAAAAAAAAATTTTTTTTTTTGTAGAAACAAGGTCTTGCTATATTGCTCAGGCTGGTCTCAAACTCCTGGCCTCAAACAGTCCTCCCATCTTGGCCTCCCAAAGTGCTGGGATTATAGGCATGAGCTACCACACTGGGCCATAAATTCTTGAAAATGTTTAATAAATAAACTATTGCCTGTTCAACCCTCAGCCTTAAGATTCCCAAACCAGAACCTATGAGTTCCTGGAATATTGGACTTTGTTTTAAGAAATGAGGCCAAACAGTCTAAAAACAAACAAACAAACAAAAACCTTTCTCACCAAAAATTCACTTCTTATTTCATCATAATCCCAGAAATGAAATGAGAACATCACACATCTCACGAGAATGTGATCATGAAATTGCCTATCCCACACATGATTAGCGATCCCCCACTGTCCCCTTCCTTTATAGGGCCCTTGCCTGCTGATCTCCAGAAAAAAACAGCGTTTCTGAGCATTGCACTAACTGAAGTGATTGTACTAACTAAAGTGATGCTTTTAGCATTTAACTGATGCTAAAAGTATTGCATTAACTAAAGTTGTTTTTTCCATGGGATTGCAGGCAGCTCACAAAGACATGGAAAGGGAAAGAATGTAAACTTTTAAGCCAGATAGACATTCAAACCCAGCTGTAGGACTCTATGATCTTAGACACGTTTCATCGTCTGTGTAAGGGGAATGAGGATCAGGACAGTGAGGTTTATGGTAATGATGCACAGACGTAAAGCACCAGTATTGAGCCTGTTATTTAGAAGTTCCTCAAAGACGTGTGCTGTTCCTGCTGCTGCTGATATTATCGCACCAGCTTAGCCATTAACCAAGTATAGAGGCAATAACACTTCAAGTTTATCATGAAATAATCCGTCAACTCCTAATCCCTCTCAAAATAAAAACAACAACAAAATAGTATAGAAAGTCTACTAGTTAATTTTCAACAAATATATATGTATTGCCATATATATATATATACATATATTTATTTTTTTTGCTCAGGCTGGAGTGTAGTGGTGCGATCTTGGCTCAATGCAACCTCTGCCTCTCAGGTTCAAGTGACTCTCCTGCCTCAGCCTCCCAAGTAGCTGGGATTACAGGTGCCTGCCACCATGCCCAGCTAATTATTGTGTTTTTAGTAGAGACAGGGTTTCACCATGTTGGCCAGGCTGGTTCTGAACTTCCGACCTCAGGTGATCTGCCTGCCTCGGCCTCCCGAAGTGCTGGGATTACAGGTGTGAACCACCGTGTCTGGCCAGTTTCCTACAAATATTATCCCCTTCTTTCGTATCATTATCATGATTTTACACTAAAAATACTGTCCCCCGCTTGAAAGAGCACATGCCACAACTGCCCCTGCAGCTAGATGTATACCTGACAAAGTTCTGGCTAAGGAGATATAAATGAAAGTAGTGTGAAATTTCCTGAAAGTATCTTTAAAAGGAGGAGTCATTCTCTCTTTCCTTCGACTTCCTCCGTCTTGTTGCCCCGAAACACTGATGTGAAGACTGGTGCTGTGGCAGCCATTTTGGGTTTTGAGAACAGGACACCCACAGCCTAGGGACACAGAGGAAGAGTTTGTTCACCATTCATGGGCTGTTTATTCATGGACTTTTTTTTTTTTTTTTTTGAGACAGAATCTCACTCTGTCACCCAGGCTGGAGTGTAGTGGCACAATCTCAGCTCACTGCAACCTCCACCTCCTGAGTTTAAGCAATTCTCCTGTCTCATCCTCCTGAGTAGCTGGGACTACAGGTGTGTGCCACCACACCCGGCTAATTTTTGTATTTTCAGTAGACACGGGGTTTCACCATGTTGGCCAGACTGGTCTCAAACTCCTGACCTCAGGTGATCCACCTGCCTTGGCCTCCCAAACTGCTGGGATTACAGGCATGAGCCACTGTGCCTGACCCCCATGGACGTCTTTTACATGAGGGACAAATATATTTTTATTTCATATCAACCATTAAGTTGTTTGGGGGTTCCTGTTGGGAACAGACAAATTTTAACTCATTCACCTGGTTTGTCTAGTCCCCTCCACCACAGTCAGGTCAAGGGCCAGCTGGCTTAAATAAACCCTGGCCATTTTGTCTCCCCTTCCTTCGTTTAACCCAAAATTCAAAACTTCAGCGTAGATATTCCAGATAGCTGAGCTTAGATCAGGTGCCTACCCAGGCTCTGCTAGGAATAAGGGACATTGAATCTGGAGGAAGGCATCCCCAGAGACTCCTGCACTGACCACACCTCTGGCGTGTGAAACGTAGAATTCCAAAGGGAAACTAGGGTGCTGCTGACACAGGTACACTATAAAAAACTCCCTTTTCTGGCCAGGTGCAGAGGCTCATGCCTGTAATCCCAACATTTTGGGAGGCTGAGGTGGGTAGATCACCTGAGATTAGGACTTTGAGACCAGCCTGGCCAACATGATGAAAACCCTTCTCTACTAAAAATACAAAAATTAGCTGAGAGTGGTGGCGTGCGCCTATAATCCCAGCTGCTCAGGAGGGTGAGGCAGGAGAATCCCATGAACCCAGGGGTAGTTTCAGTGAGCTGAGTTCGCGCCACTGCACACCAGCCTGGGAAACAAGAGGGAAACGCCATCTCAAAAAAAAAACAAAACCAAGCACACAAACAAACAGGCCAGGTGCTGTGGCTCACACCTGTAATCCCAACACTTTGGGAGGCCGAAGTGGGTGGATCACGAGGTCAAGAGATCAAGACCATCCTGGCCAATATGGTGAAACCCCATCTCTACTAAAAATACAAAAATTATCTGGGCTTGGTGGCATGCACCTGCAGTCCCAGATACTCGGGAGGCTGAGGCAGGAGAATTGCTTGAACTTGGGAGGAGGAGGGTGCAGTGAGCCAAGATCACGCCACTGCACTCAAACCTGGCGACAGTGTGAGACTCTGTCTCAAAAAAACAAAAAACAAACGAAACAAAGCAAAACAAACTCCCATTTCCCCTGTTCATCAGCTTGTCACTTCTGGATCCCCAGCAGAGGCAGAAATTAGTGTAGGTGCAATTAGGCGTTCTAGGATCTTTGATGGTCAAATAGGGACAAACGACACCTTTGTCATGGGGTGGCCCTAGCAATGGGACAATAAAGCACAAATTTGTGGCACAGAAGAGGATTTGGGGCTGTTTCATTCAACATGTATTTGCAAGCCTACTAAATGCTAGATCATTTCTCCAGCACCATTTTGCCCTCTTTCCTCTCACTAAGGGCTCTAAGAAGCTCTGCAGTGGGTGCCTAGATACTGGGGACACAAGGATGCACAATTACCTGTCCTGTCAGATACTTACATCCAAGAGGGGGCTGTATACGTTGATAGACAAGGGTGTGATACAAGGTAGAGGTATGGGTGGAGGTTTACAGGAACACATAAGGGGTGCATATGGCAGACTGGGAGGACATGGGGAGCAGAGGGGAGGAATAGGGGTAATTTCCTGGGACGGATGTACCTGAGTTAAACTTTGAAGCAGAATGGGACTTAAGCAAAGCTGAAGGGGAAGCAGAAGGAAGAGAAGGCGGGAAGTGATGGAAGGGAGGAAGAGCAGAGCATGTCAGGGCAAATGCGGGTTACACTGCAGGGCTTCCTCGACCCCTTAGTGGGAGGGAACTTAGTGCAAGATGGCATTGAAGAAATGGCCCATGATCAGGCAATGGAGAGGCTCCTGGGATATGGTGCAGAGTCTGGAATGTATCCTGTAACCATGGGAGAGCCGCTGCCCAGAGCCTTGTGTAATCATGAGGAGAGACATGATGAAACACGCCTTTTAGAGTGATTAGATGATTACTCAGTGTAATAAATGGATGGTGGAGGAGGGGATAGGAATCAGAGCACAGGGACCAATCAGGAGCCTATTGAAATAGTATAAGCAAAACATAATGGTGTCCTGAACTGAGAAGAACATTGCTTTGCAAAAAAAAAAAAAAAAAAAAAAAAAAAAAAAAAAAAAAAAGTGCAGTAATGTTCTCCTTCTGGCCAGTTCTTATTTGATGCCTCCAATGAAAGCCAAAAACATAATGTTACATTGCTGGCATCTCTGCATGAATCCAGAGGAAGAGAAGCCAAGTGTACAGATTGCTAGGGACCTCTCTTGATATTGGAATGGAGCATCAAAAAATTTGCAGTTAGTACAGGGTTTCTCAGACCATCTCCTTAGGATCTCAGTGGTTTCCAAGAAGCCTACCTTTTGTCAGGAACTGGAAAACTGACAAATCAGAATGGCATTGCTGGTGATCCTTGCATTCTAAATGTGGGAATACATGAATGCATGAACTTTTCAATTAATTGCATTTGAGGCTCTCCAAGTTTCTATAGTTAAAACATCGGGATGGTAGAATTTTTGCCCCTTTCCCATCTCTGCCTTTCTTTTTTAAGTTCTTCTGAAAAGAACTAGAAAGTGTTATTGAACCATCCCTACCTACCTCCCCACTCTACTCAAAGATGTGAGCAATTATTCTCCATCAGAAATGGTATCTGGGACAGATGTGAGACAACCTAGATCCTGGAATTTAAAATGATCTTATAGTCTTTTACTGAAAGTGGAAGTGGATAATTTAGGAAATGTATTTTTGGAAATGCTGTAAATGCAGAAAAAAAGTTAAGCAGATAGATAACACATCGAACTTGAATTATCAACCCCTTGTTAGTCTATAAAAACCCTCACTAAACTGTCAGCGCTCCATGAGAAGTAGATTTTTTTTTCCAGGTATTGCAATTGTCCTGGTGGGAGTGAATTCAGCAAAGGAAATAACGTACCATATGTCTAGCACAGTCAGTGTTTATATTTACGCTGAATCGTCAATTACAGGTTTATTCCCTTTTCATCTTGCCTCTTAACCTTCTGAAAGAAGAAAAGATAAGTTCCAGGGAAAATTTGTGAACAGGATTATCAAGCAGATATCGCCCTAAGTCTCATATATGAAGATACCTAAGAACATTCACCAAAGCCTCACCTTCCTTCTCACTGTGATCAAACATGTTCATTACCATCCTTGGGGCTTGGGTCTCTGAGACGCCCCCACAGAATTTCTAGTGGCTTCTTGTTACCCAGAGCCAGGACACACAATGCATGATCATGCAAAACAGTAGCACAAACTCATGCTCACTCACAAAGCATCTCTGAACCACCTCGCAGCCATTAGGATGGCTCCTATCAAAACAATAAGTAAAATAACAAGGATTTGGAGAAATTGCAACATTTGTGCACTATTGGTGGGAATATAAAGCAGTGCAGCTGCCATGGAAAACAATATGGTGGATCCTCCAAAACTTAAAAATAGAGTCATCATGTGATCCAGCAATCATTCCACTTCTGGGTATTTATCCAAAAGAACTGAGAGCAGGGGGTCAGAGACTTTTTTTTTGAGACTAAGTCTCACTCTGTCACCCAGGCTGGAGTGCAGTGGTGCGATCTCAGCTCACTGCAGCTGCCGCCTCCTGGGTTCAACTGATTCTCCTGCCTCAGTCTCTCGAGTAGCTGGGATTACAGACACCCACCACTGCACCTGACTAATCTTTGTATTTTTAGTAGAGATGGAGTTTCACCATGTTGGCCAGGCTGATCTCGAACTCCTGACCTCCAGTGATCCGCTCACCTTGGCCTCCCAAAATGCTGGGATTACAGGCGTGAGCCACCGTGCCCGGCCAAAGAGACCTTTATATACCCATTTACATGACAACGTTCATAGCAGCATGATTCACAACAGCCAAGGTGGAAAAGGTGGAAGCAACCCTAGGGTCCATCAGTGGATGAATGGATTAAACAAAATGTAATAGACAATGGAATATTGTTTAGTCTTAACAATGAGGGGAATTCTGACACATGCTATAACATGGGTGAAGCTTGAAGACATTATACTAACTGGAATAAGCCAGTTATGAGAAAAATATAAATCTTAACTATATGATTCCACGTATATGGGGTTCTTAGAGTAGTACATAGAGTACACAGAGTACATAGAGTACTTAGGGTACACAGAGACAGAAAATAGAATGGTGATTGCCAGGGACGGGAGAAATGGGAATGGGGAATTATTGTTTAATGAGTAGTTTAGTTTTGCATGATACAAGCACTTCTAGAGATGGATGGTGGGGATGGATGAGCAACAATGTAAATGTACTTAACATCTCTGTACTATATGCTTAAAAATTAAGATGGTGGCCGAGCACAGTGGCTCACGTATGCAATCCCAGCACTTTGGGAGCCTGAAGCCGGCGGACCACCTGAGGTCAGGAGTTCGAAACCAGCCTGGCCAACATGGTGAAATCCCGACTCTACTAAAAGTACAAAAATTAGGCAAGTGCAGTGGTGGGTGCCTGTAATCCCAGCTACTTGAGAGGCTGAGGCAGGAGGATCACCTGAACCCGGGAGGCAGAGGTTGCAGTGAGCCGAGATCATGCCATGGCACTCCAGCCTAGGTGACAGCAAGACTTCTTCTCAAAAAAAAAAAAAAAAAAAATTAAGATGGCATATTTTGGCCAGGTAGTAGTGGCTCATGTCTGTAATCCCAGTGCTTTGGGAGGCTGAGGCAGGAGGATCCCTTGTGGTCAGGAGTTCAAGACTAGCCTGGGCAACATAACAAGACTCCATCCCTATAACAAGAAATTAAATTAGCCAAGTGTGGTGGCCTTTGCTTATAGTTCCAGCGCTTCAGGAGGCTGAGGTGGGAAGATCACTTAAGCCTCAGAGTTTGAGGATGCAGCGAGCCATGATCGTGCCATTGCACTTTAGTCTGGGCGACAGTGCCAGACCCTGTCTCTAAAAAAAATAAAAATAAAAGATGGTAAGTTTTATGTTATGTGTATTTTACCACAATTTAAAGGAGAAAAAAAAATGCATCTATGGGTCTGCAGAAAAGAGGCAAAGGACTGGTCAAGGCAAAATACATTACGCAACTATTTTTCAAACCACAGTACAGAAGCATCTTCTCTCTTCTTCCCTCTGCTTTCTCAGTCCCTTCCTTCCTCCCTCTACCCTGCTCACTCGGGGCATGCAGACATCATGCTGGGGTCCTCCAGAGCTCGGGTGACCTCTACTCTAATCCCCTCCCCCACCTTGAGTGTCATTTGTCACCAAGATGACAGATTTGTCCGCCATTCCCTAGTTCCCAAGAAGCCCCAAAGTAGATGTCCAGATTCCTCCTTTCCCCTAAGTTTCAGACTCACATTTTCACCTGTCCCGTGGAAACTTGCCCCTACATGTCCCATGCGGAACTCATGCTCTGCCCAAATACATCTTGCCTCTTAATCTCCTGAGAGAAGAAACAATAAGTTCCAGGGAAAATTTGTGAACAGGATTATCAAGCAGATTTTGCCGTAAGTCTCATATTTGAAGACATCTAAGAACATACTCAGATGGGAGGGAAGGCAGGGCAGGGAAGGGAAGAGAAGGCAAGGGAAGGGAAGGGAAAGGTGGGGAACCTCTCCCAAATTCCCAAGGCAGAGTGACTTACTTTTTAAAAATTTTATTTTATCTTTTTTAGACAGAGTCTCGCTCTGTCACCAGGCTGGAGTGCAGTGGCGCGATCTTGGCTTACTGCAACCTCTGCCTCTCAGGTTCAAGCGATTCTACTGCCTCAGCCTCCCGAGTAGATGCAACTACAGGCTCCCGCCACCATGCCCAGGTAATTTTGTATTTTTAGTGGAGATGGGGTTTCACTATGGCCAGGCTGGTCTCAATCTCTTGATCACGTGGTCCACCCACCTTGGCCTCCTGACCTCCAGTGATCCGCTCACCTTGGCCTCCCAAAATGCTGGGATTACAGGCATGAGCCACCATGCCCTGCCAGAGCGACTTACTTTTAAATCTCTCAGGAAGAAAACAAATTGGCCCAGATTTGAGTCAGGTGTATATCCCTAGGCTGACCACATATGACCAGAAAGATGTAGTCATTCCAGAAGAAAGTAGCTGCAGTGGGTAGAATTCTAAAAATGACACCCCCAAGATCCTGACCCTTGGTTATTAAATCAAATGTTCATCTAGGGACTGCTATGAAGGAATTTTGCAGACATCATTAAAGTCTCAAGTCAGATAACCTAAAACAGGGTCAGGTGGGCCTGACTCAATCAGGGGAGCCCTTAAAAGCATGGAACTTTCTCTGGTTTGTAGTGGAAGGAGGCATCAGAGAGATTCAAAGCAGGAGAAGGACTCAATGTGCTGGTATTGTTTTTGAAAATGGAGAGAAACCACATGCAAGGCCCAGAGCTCAGCCCCTAGACGTAGAGAGTGACCCCCAGCCAGCAGACAGCAAGGAGTCAGGAACTACAGTCCTACAACCGCAGGGAACTTAATTCTTCCAACAGCCAGAATAAGCTTGACAGTCAATCCTTCTTAGACTTTCCATAGGAGAGTCCAGCCTGGCTAACATCTTGATTTTAGCCTTGTGAAACCCCAAGCAGAGAACTCAATCAAGCCCACCCAGACTTCTGACCTGAGATGCTGCAAGATCATGGATGGATGTTGTTTTAAGCCCATAAGGTTGTGATGATTTGTCACACAGCAAGAGGAAAGGAATATAGCAGCTATCTGGGATATCTTATGGGAATGGTGGGGCCAGTGAGGAGGGCTTCCCAGAGGAGAGGGGGTGCTATGCAGACTATTCCACACAACTCACTTTAAATAGTACCATTGGCTTCTATCTGATTTTTTGTGGTTGTTGTTGCTTTCTCTACTCGTTATGAGATTTCGTTTGGAACTTCATGATAAGGCCTTGTAAAAAGAAGCATTAACATTGAAATCAGTTTTATCCTAATCTAGATATATTTGTTTTACCATTGCCAAAGCCTAACATACCATAATCTTTCCCACACGTCATTGTATTCAGTTGTAATAAGCTTAATAAATTTCTCCCACTACCTTCATCTCTCACTTCTCACACCCTTTCTCTCTCTCTCTCTCTCTCACACACACACACACACGCACAACCAAATTGCCCATTTATCTTTTTTTTTTTTTTTTTTTTTGTGATGGAGTCTTGCTCTGTTGTCCAGGCTGGAGTGCAGTGGTGCAGTCTCAGCTCACTGCAACCCCCATCTCCCAGGTTCAAGCAATTCTCCTGCCTCAGCCTTCTGAGTAGCCTGAGATTACGGGCATGCACCACCTGCCTGGCTAATTTTTTTATACTTTTAGTAGAGATAGGGTTCCACTATGTTGGCCAGGCTGGTCTCGAACTCCTGACCTCAAGTGATCTTGCCTCAGCCTGCCAAAGTGCTAGGATTACAGGCATGAGCCATCACACCCAGCCCTCTTTGTAAACTCTTAATTGGAAGAAAATAAAGGGCCATTTTCACTAAGAAAATAAAGGCATCTACACTGTCTGCTAATTCCGACTTAGGAGCATGAACTTTTTGGAATTAGAGCAAAATCTGAATCCCAGCTGCCTGATCTCTTCCTCTCTGTTTCATCGACTGTCAAATGGGTACAATAATATCACCGACCTCATAGCATTCCTGCCATCATGTTGGCCCATCAGGCCCTTAGCAGCTGCCTAGCACAAAGTCTGTACTCAGTTCATGGGGGCCATTACTGTTGTAAAGGAGATGAATGAGCGTAGACCTTTAAAGTTAAGGACATTAGGGCCGGGCGCGGTGGCTCATGCCTGTAATCCCAGCACTTTGGGAGGCCGAGGCAGGCAGACCACGAGGGCAGGAGATCGAGACCATCCTGGCTAACGTGAAACCCCGTCTCTACTAAAACAATACAAAAATTAGCCAGGTGTGGTTGTGGTGGCGGCTGCCTGTAGTCCCAGCTACTTGGGAGGCTGAGGCAGGACAATGGCGTGAACCCAGGAGGCAGAGCTTGCAGTGAGCCGAGATCACGCCACTGCACTCCAACCTGGGCAACAGAGCAAGACTCCGTCTCAAAAAAAAAAAAAAAAAAAAGTTAAGGACATTAGAATCAGCTCAGCTGGCTCAGCTGATGCTAGCTAGGGGTCCTGAGCTAACAGTTCACTTTGGTTAATCGTTTTGAGTTTAGCCAGGTCCAAATAATTGCTCTCACTGGCTCTAATTTCATGCTTTCTGCCATTTCTGCTCATGCCTGTAATCCCAGCACTTTGGGAGGCCGAGGTGGGTGGATCACTTGAAGTCAGGAATTCAAGACCAGCCTGACCAACCTGGCAAAACCCCATCTCTACTAAAAATACAAAAAATTAGCCAGGCCTGGTGGTTTGCGCTTGTAATCCCAGCTACTCAGGAGGCTGAGGCAGGAGAATCGCTTGAACCCGGGAGGCAGAGGTTGCAGTAAGCCAAGATTGGGCCACTGCACTCCAGTCTGGACGACAGAGCCAGACTCCATCTGAAAAAAAAAAAAAAGAAAAAGACATTAAAGGGGCAATTTGGTCAGTGAGTTGCCTCTAGCTCGTTTTTGAGTTACCTACAGACACTCAGTTGGTCAGAAAGAGAGAAGAGGAAGGCAGTTAGGAGGCAATGATGACATCTCTTCTTTCTAGTGCCATTTCACAGAGTCAAGCCCAGGATCTTGAGTGCTCTGAGCACACTGCAAATCGACCTCCCCTCATCACGCGCTGTTCCCGTGGGCTGTGATTGCTACATCCTTGAGCACTGTCAGAGTCAGATTACTGAAGATGTCAGAAACAAAATAGGGGAGATAAAGTGTGCACGGAGAAGTGCAGAGTGAAGCGACAATTGCTCTTCATCTGAGTGCTAAAAAGAAAGGGTCAAAGAACGCAGAAAATGCAGCCAAGCTTGACGTGAAAAAGAGGAGCTTCACCAGCAGCAGCTCTTGGGACCTCAGCAGAGTCTGGTGAACAGCTCATTCCCATGAAGTCATTGAAGCATTTGGGGAAGTTTTTCACAGGGAGGGGCCCAAGTCCTGCCCAAGGTAGAGAGGTTTCCCCACATCTCAGGGAGCCCAGACCAGGTTCTCAAAGCATGATCCCCAGACCAGCAGCATCAGCATCCCCTGGAACCTATTAGAAATGCAAATTCTCGGCCAGGCTCGGTGGCTCACACCTGTAATCCCAGCACTCTGGGAGGCTGAGGCAGGCGGATCACTTGAGGCCAGGAGTTCAAGACCAGCCTGGCCAACATGGCAAAACTCTGTCTCTACTAAACACACAAAAATTAGCCAGGTGTGGTGGCGTGCTCCTGTAATCCCAGCTACTCAGGAGGCAGGAGAATCACTTGAACCCAGGAGCAGAAGTTGCAGTGAGCTGAGATCACACCACTGCACTCCAGCCTGGATGACAGAGTGAGACTATGTGTCAAAACAAACAAACAAGCAAACAAACAAAAAGAAATGTAAATTCTCAGGCTCTATCTCAGATCTACCAAATCAAAAACTCAGGTGCGATGGTCCAGTGAAGTGTGTTTCAACAAGCCTCCCTTGGTGATTCTGATGCCACACTCAAGTTTGAGAACTATGATCTTAAGAGGCATAGGTTGCAACCAGTCAGAGCCTGTCTCCACCCCAAGGGAGGCAAGTGGAAGAGGTGGGGCATTACAATGACCGAGGACACTATGGAATTTAGGACAGGAGCCAGGATGCTGAACTCTCTGTGTGCAATCAAAAATGATCCCAAGCCGGGCATGATGGCTTGTGCTTGTAATCCTAGCACTATTGGGAGGCCGAGGCAGGAGGATCACTGGAGCCCAGGAGTCACATAGCAAGACCACATTTCTACAAAAATTTTAAAATTTGGCTGGGTGTGATGGCACATGCCTATAATCCCAGCACTTTGGGAGGCTGAGACGGGTGGATCATCTGAGGTCAGGAGTTCGCAACCAGCCTGGGCTACATGGTGACAGCCTGTCTCTACTAAAAATACAAAAATTAGCTGGGTGTGGGCCAGGCCTGGTGCCTCATGCTTGTAATCCCAGCACTTTGGGAAGCCGAGGCGGGCAGAGGTCAGGAGTTCGCGACCAGCCTGGGCAACAAGGTGAAACCCCGTCTCTACTAAAAATACAAAAAATTAGCCTGGCATGGTGGCAGACACCTGTAATACAGCTACTTGGGAGGCTGAGGCAGAAGAATTGTTTGAACCTGGAAGGCAGGGGTTGCAGTGAGCCGAGATCATACCACTGCACTCCAGCCTGGGTGACAGAGTGAGACCCTTTCTAAAAAAAAAAAAAAAAATTCCACACCAAATTCCAGTGGAGTCCTGGGTAGAAATATATTGTAAAAGTTTCTCTTGGGCAAGGGGCTTTCCTTCTCACAAATATTTGCAAGAATTTTTTTTTTGGAAAGATATTATCTACCTCTCCAACCCAACCATCCATCATGACCACACCTGACACCCACACCACATTCCTGCCACACAGAATGCCTCCCCCTTGAGCTTTTGCTTTTAACATGCTTCCTTCTGCCAGGAATGACTTATCCATCTCCATTCACCTACAACTTATTCAAGCTCACTTCAAGTATCTAGGGTCACATGAACTCCTTACACACACTTGTAACTCTTTATTGCACTGGATCATTTTCGTATTTGATTTCTCCTACTAAACACTAAGTACATTGGCTCTGATGACAATAATTGTGGGCTGGAATCCTGGTACTACCACTTTCTCAATTCATCCCTGGAATCACTCCCAGTGGGGAAAAGTAGATACCGGAATTCAGCAATCAGATCAGCTACTCTTCTTCCCTCCCAGAGGAGAAATTAATAGGCTGGTGGGGAGCGCTTACTTCAACACCACCATTCCCAGTAGGAGGGAGAGAAGACCCCTACTCTCTCCTCTGTGGCCAAATAAGATAGGTTGAGAGGAGGGATCTCTCAGTAAGACAAAAATAGTTTATCACCCCCAAGAATTTTCACCTGGAGAGGAGATAGACACTTTATGTCACTTCAGTGAATAGACACTCAATGTTTTTGTGATGGATTAAGTCTACACTCAGCATTGGTGTGATAGGCTGAGTCTACACTCAGTGTTGATGTGATAGGCTAAGTCTGCACTCAGGGTTGGTGTGATAGGCTGAGTCTATACTCAGGGTTGATGTGATAGGCTAAGTCTGCACTCAGGGTTGGTGTGATAGGCTGAGTCTACATTCAGTATTGATGTGATAGACTAAGTCTACACTCAACGTTGATGTGATAGGCTAAGTCTATGCTCAGTGTTGGTATGATAGGCTGAGTCTACACTCAGGGTTGGTGTGAGAGGCTGAGTCTACACTCAGGGTTGATTGATAGACTAAGTCTACACTTGACATTGATGTGATAGGCTAAGTCTACACCCAGTGTTGATGTGATAGGCTAAGTCTACACTCAGGGTTGATGTGATAGGTGGAGTCTACCCTCAGTGTTGATGTGATAGACTAAGTCTACACTCGACATTGATGTGATAGACTAAGTCTACCCTCAGTGTTGATGTGATAAGCTAAGTCTACACTCAGGGTTGGTGTGATAGGCTGAGTCTACACTCAGTGTTGGTTTGATAGGCTAAGTCTGCACTCAGTGTTGATGTGACAGACTAAGTCTGCACTCAGGGTTGGTGTGATAGGATGAGCTAAGTCTACACTCAAGATTGCTGTGGTAGGCTAAGTCTATTCTCAGTGTTGGTGTGATAGGCTAAGTGTATGCTCAGTCTTGCTGTGATAGGCTGTCTATGCTTAGGGTTAGTGTGATAGGCTAAGTCTACATTCAATATTAGTGTGATAGACTAAGTCTACACTCAGCGTTGGTATGACAGGCTAAGTCTACTGATGAGCATGACAGGGTGAGAATACAGAGAGGAAACCCCTGTCAGCCTGAGGACTTATGCAGGATTTTCTCAAGAAGACCCCTGAGCTGAGACTTACAGCACCTCAGGAAGTTAATCAGGTGAAGAAAGGCAGGAACAACTTTATAGCAATAAAATAAAAGAATGTGATGCGTGAGGCCTGAAGAGGCCAAAATGCATGGCCATGGGAATGTCCACCAGTAGTTTGGGGGCTGGAACATGAATTTTTTAAAAAGTCAGAGACTGGTAGAATTTCTGGCTGAAATGGTCAGCAGAGACGAGATTGTGAAGTGCTTTGCTCACTATAAGAGTTTAGAATTTGAGGCCGGGTGTGGTGGCTCACGCCTATAATCCCAGCACTTTGGGATGCCAAGGCAGGTGGATCATGAGGTCAGGAGATCGAGACCATCCTGGCTAACACGGTGAAATCTCATCTCTACTAAAAATACAAAACAAATTAGCCAGGCATGCTGGCAGGCACCTGTAGTCCCAGCTACTCAGGAGGCTGAGGCAGAGGAGAATCACTGGAATCCGGGAGGCAGAGGTTGCAGTGAGCCAAGATCATGCCACTGCACTCCAGCCTGGGCAATAGAGTGAGACTCTGTCTCCAAAAAAAAAAAAGAGTTTAGAATTTGAAAGAGGATCATCAGAGGTTTTATTCATGTGTCAGTTTTTTTTTTTACAAAGATAATAATAACCGGCATTTAGTGAACACATTCAGTGAGCCAGGCATTGTTCTCTATGCACTATGGGTATCAATCTATTTAATTATTTTTTCTTTTTTCTGTTATTTTTTGAGAAGGAATCTCGCTCTGTCACCTAGCCTGGAGTGCAATGGTGTGATCTTGGCTCACTGAAACCTCCGCCTCCCGGGTTCTAGCAATTCTCCTGCCTCAGCCCCCTGAGTAGCTGGGACTACAAGCATGTACCCCATCCCCAGCTAATTTTTGTATTTTTCGTAGAGATGGGGTTTCACCACATTGACCAGGCTGATCTCGAACTCCTGACCTCAGGTGATCCACCCACCTTGGCCTCCTAAAGTGCTTGGATTACAGGCGTGAGCCACCGTGCCCGGCCTCCAGTTCATTTAATTCTTGTCAACTCCTTTTGCTACCATTATTAACCTGTTTGTAGGTGGGGAAACAAAGGCATAGAGAAATTAAGTAACTCCTCCAAGGCCACATAGCTGGTAAGTGGAAAATGGAGAATTTAAATGCAGACCATCTCTCTATGAAGCCAATATGCTCAGTACCCTACTAACTTCCCCACTTCTGTGACATCAGTCTTTCGTACCTGAACCAAATGAAGGGACCCTTGTGAAGGGGGTCTGATATATCCTTTTTGATGATTTGGAAAAAGGTAGAGCTGTTTTTCAAACTCATAAACTACATATGTTACTTAGAGGAAACCACTAGGATTCCAGTTTGTTCTTTGAAACCGGAGAAAAGGTGATTGATTTCTCATGGAGTTGTAAGATCAGGAAAAATAACTAATGGCTACTTGGCTTAATACCTGAGTGATGAAATAGTCTGTACAACAAACCCCCATGGCACAAGTTTACCTGTGTAACAAACCTGCACATGTACCCCTAAACTTAAAATAAAAGTTAAAAATAAAGTAAGTTGGTAACTGTTTTAAAAAACAATTCCCAGTCTGGGTACAGTGGCTCACGCCTGTAATCCCAGCACTTTGGGAGGCTGAGGCAGGCAGATCACCTGAGTTCAGGAGTTTGAGACCAGCCTGGCCAACATGGTGAAACCCCATCTCTACTAAAAATACAAAAATTAGCTGGGCATAGTGCCATGCGCCTGTAATCTCAGCTACTCAGGAGGCTGAGGCAGAAGAATCACATGAACCTGGGAGACGGAGGTTTCAGTGAGTCGAGATTGTGCCACTGCACTCCAGCCTAGGCAACAGAGCAAGACTCCATCTCAAAAAAAAAAAAAAAGAAAAAGAAAAAGAAAAAAATTCTCCCATTGACGTTATAAACTATTAAATAAAATTCTGTTTGACAACAAAAGATTAAACAATAAAACACATGAAATGTGCACCTAGTACACTGGCTTTGACATAAAACAATAGGTTTCTGTCAAGTGTGATCAGCTTTTAGTACTGCATTTCACATCGGGCTGAAAACTTGCCCTCGTTATAGCATCCTTGAATATCTTGAAATCAAGTAGGGAGATATGTTTGGGGTAGATGCGCCTCCGAACTCACACTAGCACCACTGGGTAGATTTTAAATGTTGTCCTGATTTAGAACTTTTGGTGGAGTTAGAATAACACAGAGTACATGCTGCATTTGTTGAATGAAAGAGAGAAAAAAGAAGAGGGGAAAAATGAATGAATATGAGAGCTACATTCTAACGACAAATGGGAAGTTATTTGGGGCACTAGAATTACCCATGGAGTAATGAGTCAGGAATTATTCTCTATGCTCTATAGGTAACAATTCATTTAATTCTTGACAACTCCTTATGAGACTATTATTAACCTGTTTGTTAATGCAGGGTTCCTTTGTTCCCACCAACTTGTAGGGACAGAATGACATGCCCATATCACTGAGACAGGGCATTGGACTGGGACCGATGTATCAAAGTCGCTGCAGACTCATTTCTATATGTGTTATTGGGAAAGGCCATTGAGAGGTTCTGAATGAAGATACCTGGGGATATCCCTAACTTCCCGGAATTCACTGCTTCAAAGTGAATGAATAGGTGTCATTCATTTAAGGTAGGAAGTCCTTACCTAGGTTTGCAATCATAAATGTGGACGGAGAAAATAATGTACATCCTTAATTTTCTCTCACCTTTAACTGAAATACAGCATTTCCTTCAATGATCAATGCAGATAGCAAACGGGCATAGAATTTGCAGTATCTGAGATTGTTCGTAATAGAAATCACATGTATTTTTATATCAATCACATCACACTGGTGCAGATGCCACATATCAGTTACGCTCATCACAACTGCCAATAATTAGAATCATTATTAGATCTGCAGTTCCAACTTGCAACCTAATGTGTTAATAAAGAAACATACCTATGACTATGTGATAAATTTGTTTTTGTAATGTTGTGATACATCATTTAAACGTAATTGGTTTCTCCTTTAATCTGAGTAATTTTATTTTATTCTTCAGAAATGGTATTCTGAGAGGGGGCCTCAGGGTTCCCCAGACTGGAAAGGGGTCCATGGCTTGAGTAGGGTGTAATGAATCTGCTGCCCCAAACCTCAAAGTATAGGACCTATCACTGCAGAATGTGCCTCTGCCCAGGGGCCTAAGGTGGGTATGTGGACTGTACATCCCGATGAAGAGGAAGAGAAATTTCACAAGGAAAGGGGTCTTTATGGAGTGCCTACTCTATAGCACATACTGTGTCTTACTGGAAATAATCCCCTGTGATTCTAATAGGAAGCTCACAAGGTAAGAATGATTTTCCCCATTTTACAGATAAGGAAATTGTGGCTCAGGCAAGTATAAGCATCCTGCTAGAAAATAAAGGACCTAGGAACAACTCGAACATAGGTCAGTTTGACAGTCCACTCTCTGGCCATGGCAATGACAGGGAGACATCATTTCAATAGAACTTCTGGACAGGCCAAGTGTGGTGGCTCATGCCTGTAATCCCAGCTCTTTGGGATGCCAAGGCGAGAAGATCACTTGAGGTCAGGAACTTGAAATCAGCCTGGGCAACATAACAAGATCCCATCTCTACAAAAAATTTAAAAATTAGCCAGGTGTGGTGGTGCATGCCTGTAGTCCCAGCTACTCAGGAGGCTGAGGCAGGAGGATCGTTTGAGCCCAGGAGTTGGAGGCTGCAGTGAGCTATAATGGCACCACCACACTCCAGCCTGGGCAACAGAGCAGGATTCCATCCCTTTAAAACCAAAGAAAACCAAATAAAGAACTGCTGGACAAAGGAAGAAGACAGTGCATCACCAGAGAAGAAGCCACCATGGATGGTCTTCGAGGGGCACCACCCAGATGTCCCCTTATGAGAACCTGCTGTGAAGAAATCCAGTGTCCCCACCTTCAGGACCTCTGCAGTATTTGCTCTAAGGACACATTCTTTCCAGTTTATGCCCAGCCAATAACTGAGAAGAGCCGGGTTACTCAAGCCAGGCCATTCCTGCCTGATGAAGCATGTTTCTTCTAACATCACCTGCCTGTAGCCTGAGGCTTCTCCCATTAAATCTCCCTTCCTTCCCTCTTCCCTTTCATGGGTGCCAGGCCAGCATTGTGGTCTGAAGGCTCCCCTGGCCTATCTCTGCTCTCTATCACCTTTATCCTTCACAACTATTTCTCTCAACCAATTTCTGGGGTTTTGTTTGTGTGTGTGTGTTTGCTTGTTTGTCTGTTTGTTTCAGAGAAGGGGTCTTGCTTTGTCACCCCAGATAGAGTGCAGTGGCGTGATCATGGCTCACTGCAGCCTCAAACTCCTGGGCTCAAATGATCCTCCTACCTCAGCCTCCTGAGGAGCTGGGATTACAGGCAGGCACCACCATGCCCTGCTAATTTTATTTTATTTTTTTTTTAAGTTTCTTGTAGTGATAGGGCCTTGCTATGTTGCCCAGGCTGGTTTTGATCTCCTGGCTTCAAGCAATCCTCCCACCTCAACCTCCCAAAGTGCTGGGATTAAAGGCATGAGCCACTGTGCCCAGCCGATAAATTTATTGGATGTCTACTTCCATCCATCCTGGTATTTGCTTCTCATAGGGGCCAAATTAACACACCATCCAAATCTCAGAAAATCTCAGGGCCCTCGGGCCCCTGTGATGGGTAACCAAAGGAGAGTGTGTTTTTTGTGATAGTTTTGTGGGCTAGAGAAGAAAACCAAGCTCATCATCTAAGGAACATCCATGGGGAGTGCATCTTGGGAAAATAAATAGACATGGCATGGGGCAAGGTTTTTAAGACTTAAAACAACAGGGTCATTCTATTAAAAGTCGGGATAATGGTTATATTTGATAGAGAACACTTGCAGGGAGGGACATGAAAGGGAACTTCTGGGGTGCTGGTAATGTTCTGTTTCTTGATCGGGGTGCTGATTAAACACGTGCTCAGTTTGCGACAATTCATCAAGGTATTCATTTGTGATCTGTGTAGCTCTTTTCATCCTTTTGTTCCTCATTAGAAAGTTAGGGGGAAAGACGTGAGGTATATTTATGGCATCTAGCACCTTTCTTGGTGATACAAAGCTCGAGGCCTGCTCTCTATAGGTATAGGATGCAATTTTATTATTAAGTATAACTATTAATAATTAATAATGTGATGCATTAATTAATATTAACGGTGATGAGAGTAGGAGGTACTCTGCAAAAGCCCATGCAGGAGCTCCAGGGAACCCCGATTTGAATTTGGTTGTCCTTAACAAAGAACCCTGAGGCTATTTATCTTGGGGTCCTGAGTTGCTAACAGAGATTCTAGACTCATCTGATATATGTGTCCTTCCCAGCCAAGCTTCAGTTAAATAAATAAATGACTCCCTTGCATCTTGACATTTTGGATATGTCAGAAAGAGAAGAAATAGAGAGTTCTACAATCCTCTGGATCGCCTGTGGCAGGATGCAGTGCTTGACTTTGAAAGCGTGATGTGTAGCTCACAGAGAGAATGAATCTGCCCGGGCGGAGAAATGTGGATATATGTTTGACAAATCAATTCTGTTTCTTGGAGGAGAGGGGAGGCTCCCTCGGAGGTCAGGCAGCTCAATTACCACAGGCAAAGCAGGGCAGAGGAGGTCCTGCAGCATCAAGGGGCGTCCTCACGTTGATGCTTGCACAAGGACTCACTGGCATCACCTGGTCATCTGGGAGCCACCGCGGCAAGACTCTGAAATTAATGACATCCTCACCTCCACGAGCAGCGCCAGCCTCTGCCTTCAGTCTCACAGGTTCAGAAACATCTCTCAGCTAAAAGGCACAGAGCTCTCTGATAAACAAGGAAAGGCTCCCATTGGATCAGAGAAGCCTGCCCAATAGTTGCTTTTTCCTGTCCGTTCAGCTGACTCTCCATCCCTAAGGTGCTCCCCTTGAGTGCCCATGACTGGGGTCGTTTACCTCTTACCTGCAGGCAGAGGGAGCTGGCATTTTGGCGCCCAAGCAAGTTACAGTACTTATGCCCTCAGATCAACAGCGGCACGTTAAGAGGCAGAATACTATATAGATTAAGAATCTGGATTAAGATTGTAGAAGACAACGTGGCGATTCCTCAAAGGCCTGGAGGCAGAAATACCATTTGACCCAGCAATCCCATTACTGGGTATATACCCAAAGGAATATAAATTATTCTATTACAAAGATACATGCACGTGTATGTTTATTGCAGCACAATTCACAAGAGTAAAGACATAGAATCAACCTAAATGCCCATCAAGGATAGACTGGATAAAGAAAATGTGGTACAAATACACCATGGAATACTATGCAGCCATAAAAAGAAATTAGATCATGTCCTTCACAGGGAAACGGTTGGAGCTGGAAGCCATTATCCTCAGCAAACTAACCTAAGAACAGAAAACTCAACACCACATGTTCTTACTTATAAGTGAGAGCTGAACAATGAGAGCACATGGACACAGGGAAGGGAACAAAACACACTGGGACCTGTTGGGGGGTGGTAGGGGGAGAGAGAGCATCATGGTAAATAGCTAATGCATACAGGGTTTAATACGTAGGTGATGGGTTGATAGGTGTAGCAAACCACCATGACACACATTTATCTGTGTTACAAGCCTGCACATCCTGCACATGTATCCCAGAACTTAAAATTAAATTAATTTTTTTTGAAAGTTTATTGTAGTACTTACCTCAGAGAGTTATGATAATTATATTAGTTAATACATATAGACCCCTGTTTTTTTTCTTTAAAAAAAAAAAAGTTTATTGCCCAGACACAGTGGCATCACACCTATAATTCCAGTGCTTTTGGAGGCTGAGGCGGGAGGATCACTTGAGCCCAGGAATTCAAGACTAGCCTGGGCAACATAGAGAGACCCCCATCTCTACAAAAATTCAAATGAAAAGTTAGGTGGATGGAGTGTCACTTGCCTGTAGTCCCAACTACTCAGGAAGCTAAGGTGGGAGGATTGCCTAAGCCTCGGAGGTCAAGGCTGCAGTGAGCTATGACTGCACCACTGCACTCCAGCCTGGGTGATAGGGCAAGACCCTGTCTCTAAAGAAAAAAATATGTATATTCATTATAGTACTTAGTACTTAATTCAGAGGGTTATGAGAATTAAAGTCATTAATACATATAGACCACTGTTTTTTAAAAGTGCACAGCAATTGATAAACATTAGCTACCGATATGGTTTGGCTGTGTCCCCACCCAAATCTCACTTTGAATTGTAATAATCCCCACGTGTCAAGAGTGAGGCCAGGTGGAGATAATGGAATCATGGGTGAAGTTTTCCCAACACTGTTCTTGTGATAGTGAATAAGTCTCATGAGATCTGATGGTTTTATCAATGGGAGTTCCCCTGCACGAGCTCTCTTACCTGCTGCCATGTAAGATGTGCCTTTGCTTCTCCTTTGCTTTCTGCCATGATTGTGAGGCCTCCCCAGACATGTGGAACTGTGAGTCCATTAAACCTCCTTCCTTTATAAATTACCCAGTCTCAGGTATGTCTTTATTAGCAGCATGAGAACAGACAAATACAGCTACTATCATTGTGGTGGTCATTAGTGTTGTTCAAATATTCCTTACTCTCTGTCTCCCAAGTACATGGTACATGATAGGATTTCTCCTGTATAGATAAGTCAATGAAATATCCACAGAAGTATCACGTCATTTCCACACAGAAATTTTATTTTTTTAAGAACTGGGGCCAGGCACGGTGGCTCACGCCTGTAATTCCAGCACTTTGAGAAGCCAAGGCGGGTGGATCACCTGAAGTCAGGAGTTTGAGGCCAGCTTGGCCAACATGATGAAACTCCTTCTCTACCAAAAATACAAAAATCAGCTGGGCGTGGTGGCCCGCACCTGTAATCCCAGCTACTCGGGAGGCTGAGGCAGGAGAATTGCTTAAACCCCAGGGGGTGGAGGTTGCAGTGAGCCGAGATTGTGCCACTGTATTCCAGCCTGGGTGACAGAGCGAGACTCCATCTCAAAACAAACAAACAAAAAGAACTAGGGAGCAGTTCACCATATTCCTTCTTGGAAATGAAGGAATATGGAGACATGGAGAGGGAGCCTTCTTCAGGCTGAGTCCTTGAGTGGGAAGGGAGGATATAGAGCCAGTGCCCAGCCCACCATAGGTGGACTCAAAGTATCCACAGAAAGTAAATCTCCACTGAAATTTTGAGTTTGTTTGCCACTTCAACATTATCTAGTCTATTCTGACTGAACATAAGCTAGTACCTAAAAATGAGGTGCTACCATAAAAAAAAACTTCAAATTTAATTGACCCTTGAAAAATGCAGATTTGAACTATGCCAGTCCACTTACATGTGGATTTTCATTCACCTCCACCACCCCTGGGACAGCAAGACCAACCCCTCCTCTTCCTCCTCCTCCTCAGCCTCCTCAGTGTGAAGACAATGAGGATGAGAATGAAAACCTTTATGATGACCCACTCCCACTTAATGAACTACAGAGGTATTTTGTATTTTTTCTTCCTTATAACTTTTTTCTTCCTTCCTTCTTTCCTTCCTTTATTCCTTCCTTCCTCCTCTTCCTCCCTTTTTCCTTACTTCTTTTCTTTCTTTCTTTTCTTTCTTTCTCTCTCTCTCTTTCTTAGTTTATTTCTCTCTTTCTTGCTCTCTCTCTCCCTCCCTTCCCTCCCTCCCTTCCCCCTTCCTTCCTTCCTTCCTTCCTTCCTTCCTTCCTTCCTTCCCTCCCTCCCTCCCTCCCTCCTTTCTTTCTTTCTTAGTATTTTTGTTTTGTTTTGCTTTTTGTTTTTTGGGGTTTTTTTGTTTGTTTTTTTTTCTAAAACTGGAAATTCATTGTTAGAAGTTAACTTAGAACAAAATCAGCCTATAAGAATGTCCTATGGTATATCAGACCTGCTGTCCATGACATCACTATCTTGCTTAGAGAACAGACCTTCACTTGGTCATTTAATTAGCTCAAGCCACCTTGTTCAGAATCAGATATCCTTGACCTCCTGAGCATTAATCTGGAAACTCCACACAGTATACAATATATTCTTTTTAGGTTTAAGTGTTTTTTTTTTGTTTTGTTTTGTTTTTGAGACAGGATATTGCTCTGTCACCAAGGCTGGAGTGCAGTGGAACGACCATGGCTCATCGCAGCTTCAACCTCATGGGCTCAAGTGATTCTCCTTCCTTGGCCTCCAAAAGTGCTGGAATTATAGGCATGAGCCACTCTGCCTAGCTAATGTATGTTATATTTTTGTAGCGATGAGGTCTCGCTTTGTTGCCCAGGCTGGTCTCAAACTCCTGTACTTGAGCAGTTCTCCTGCCTCAGCCTCCAAAAGTGCTGGGCTTACAGGCATGAGCCACTGCATGTTTCTTGATGGTACTTTCCTTTACTATCTTACTTTATTGTAAGAATACAGTATATAATACATATAACATTCAAAATATGTATTAATCAACTGTATATGTTATGGTAAAGTTTCAGGTCAACAGTAGGCTATTAGTAGTTCAGCTTTGGAAGAGTTAAAAGTTATATGTGGATTTTAACTGTGTTAGGGGTCAGCTCTCCAACCCTCCCATACCCCCCTTCTCCACTGTTAGAGGGTTAACTGCATATAATATTTGCTTAGGATTCAGGGGGCATACAATGAGAAAGCCATTATTGGAAGCTGGAATAATGGCAACCCTTGTCATGGAAGGCTAAAGTAGGTGGTAAAACTATTACCTGCTATATACCAGAAAATGTACAGTTCTTTTTTGTTTTTTGAGATGGAATCTCGCTCTGCCGCCCAGGCTGGAGTACAGTGGTATGATCTTGGCTCACTGCAACCTCTGCCTCCCAGGTTCAAGTGATTCTCCTGCCTCAGTCTCCTGAGTAGCTGGAATTACAGGCACCCACCACCACACCCAGCTCATTTTTGTATTTTTAATAGAGACAGGGTTTCACCATGGGTTGGCCAGGCTGGTCTCAAACTCCTGACCTCAAGTGATCCCCCGCACCTCAGCCTCTCAAAACGCTGGGATTACAGGCATGAGCCACTGCGCCTGGCCTATAGCTCTTGAGAAAGAAGTTGGAAAACAATATGTGTAGGCTGGTTGCTCCTGGCTTCATTTGGCCAGGTAATACAAAAAAGAGAGTAGTTCAGAAAAGAAGTAGCCAGTTTACAGGTAGGCATGAATAGAAATGCAGAGTCCAGAAATGCAGAGACATGGAGATGTGGATGAATAAACATTAGAGATAAAATCAAGGCATGCAAAGTTTAGTGAAGCCTTTGCAGCAAGAATCAAACCAACAGTTTGGCCTCGCACCTATTGTTGATATTTCTGAATGTCTGCAACTGTGTTTGGAGGCTCAGTTCCACAGCGAGATCCAGAAGATGGTCTGCACCTGTGGTTCAGAGGTGTTGTGGCCCACAATGACCCCAGGCTCAGTTCTAAGACCCAGGATTCTCCTTACTCTTGGGAGCCATATCTGCTTCCCTGTCTTCTCTCACTTTCTGCCTCATATTCCCCATCCCTGTCTTTGTTCTGTGGCAAAAATTCCAGCTGTTTTAACTCCCTGTTTTGCTCCTCCATCTAGAGACCAGAGTCCTTCTCCTGAGCCCTGATCCCCATGATTCTGTCTCTGCCAGCTACTACCAAGACTTTGGGATGCTGCCTACTAAGGCCTCTGAATATGACTGTGGGCAGGCAATCCTGAATCTGTGACACTGGCCTGTTGTCCTGGGCTCTCTCTAATTGGTCAATTCACAAGCCACAACTTAGTCACTGAGATATGGTGACCACCAGCTCACTGTTCCCCAAGAGCTCCAATTCTGATCTTACCTTTGTCTAAATTTGGTGCCCTCAGATCACCTAAGGTCAGGAGCTTGAGACCAGCTTGGGCAACATGGTGAAACTCCGTCTCTACTAAAAATGCAAAAATTAGCCTGGCGTGGCAGCGCATGCCTGTAGTCCCAGCTACTCGGGAGTCTGAGGCGGGAGAATCTGAGAGAACCTGGGAGGCGGAGGTTGCAGTGAGCTGAGATCACACCATTGCACTCCAGCCTGGGTGACAGAGTGAGACTCCCTCTCAAAATAAACAAATAAACAAATAAATAAACTTGGTGCCCAAAGCTGCCCATTATGGTCCAGATGGCATTGCACAAGGGCAAAGTGCAGTGAGACCATCACACTCTTCCCCAATGCACGACTGCTATTAATGCAACCTAAGATTTCTCTAGCTGTTTTCTCAGGTTTGTGGCTTTCTTGCAATCCACCTACCTGCTCCTCCGCACGCAGCCAGCACCTTGAAAGCTCCAGCTCCTGGCATGCTGGCTCTGTTAGACCCTACATCTTAGCTTATTGCACTCCACTTCTAGGCTTCCTGATCCCCCCAGCTCCTGACCTCAAAGTCTTCCCTGAAGCTCTGATGAGACCATAGCTCCTCTCTGATGGGACCTATGACTCCATTTCCAGACCAAAATTCTCACTTATTCCTTTGAATTATATCTGCTTCCAACAAATGGAATGCCCCAGCCCAGGTCAACCTGTTCTTTGGACCTATCTTGAGATGCTTCATGCAATTGACTCTTTCATTGAGTGCACTCCAACTCAGCAAAGAAGTTGCATGCTTGCACATCATCGCTTCAAATGAACTTGTGATCCACAAAAATACCAAGGTGTTTTTCACACAAACAGCTTTCAAGACACCAATATCTGGCCGGGTGCGGTGGCTCATGCCTGTAATCCCAGCACTTTGCGGGGGCAAGGCAGGTGGATCACTTGAGGTCAGGAGTTCAAAACCAGCCTGGCCAATATGGTGAAACCCTGTCTCTACTAAAAATACAAAAATTAGTTGGGCATGATGGCAAGTGCCTGTAATCCCAGCTACCCGGGAGGCTGAGGCAGGAGAATGGTTTGAAACTGGGAGGGAGAGACTCCGTCTCCAAAAAAGAAAAAAAAAAGACACCAATATCCCTCATATTCTATCCAAATACTTAATTTGCTGTGCCTATATTGAATTTTTAATGACTTATTTTAGAGCCATTGGGCTCAAAATTAAATTAATCACAATCCTTGGTGATTGACACACTATCTATGTGGAGTCTAGGCTGGTCTTCTTCTGATTTATTTCATTAATACTTATTTACATATCAATTCATTAAGTTTCAAAAAAATATTGCTCACACATATAATCTCAGCACTTTGAAAGGCCAAGGTCTTTCAAGAATCATTTGAGGCCAGGAATTTGAGACCAGCCTGGGCAACGCAGCAAGACCCTGTCTCTACAAAAAGAAATTAATTAACTAGAGATAGTGGTGTACACCTGTAGTCCCAGCTACTCAAGAAACTGAGGTGGGAGACCCTGATTCTAAAATATGTTTCCTTCTTTCCACTTTCATTCTTTTCTTTCTTTCTTTTTTCTTTCTCTTTCCTTCTTTCCTTCTTTCTTTCTTTCTTTTTTTCGTGTGTGACAGGGTCTTGCTCTGTCACCCAGGCTGCAATGCAGTGGCATGATCGTAGCTCACTGCAGCCTTGACCTCCTGGGCTCAAGCAATCCAACCTCTCAAGTAACTAGGACTACAGATATGTTCTACCATACTTGGCTGATTTTTTTTTTTTTAACTTTGTAGAGACAGGGTCTCGCTGTGTTGCCCAGGCTGGTCTCAAATTCCTGGCCTCAAGCAGTCCTCCCACCTGGGTCTCACAAAGTGTTGGGATTACAGGCATGAGCCACTGTGCCCAGACCATATTTCCCAGTGTCTGTAAGTGTGTTTAGAGGCTCAGCTCTACACAGGGAGTCAGAAAAGGGTCTGCACCTCTGGTTCAGAAGGCCTGTAGCCCACTATGACCCCAGGCTCAATTCTAAAACCCAGAGTTCTCCTTCTATATATTTAGTGAGGACACATGAACCAAGGATCAAACTCCAAAATGAGTTGTTGTTTTATTTTTTGAGGCTTGAGCCACTGCATCAGGCCACAAAAGTGAGTACTAAAAACCAAACTGTATCGGCCAGGTGAGGTGACTCAGTCTGTAATCCCAGCATTTTGGGAGGCCAAGGCAGATGGATCACCTGAGGTCAGGAGTTCGAGACCAGCCTGGCCAACATGGCGAAACCCCATCTGTACCAAAAATACAAAAATTAGCTGGGCATGGTGGCGCGTGCCTGTAGTCCCAGCCACCCAGGAGGCTGAGGTGTATCGCTGGAACCTGGGAGGCAGAGGCTGCAGTGAGCCAAGATCACACTACTGCACTCCAGCCTGGGCAACAGAGTCAGACTCCATCTCAAAAATAAATAAATAAATAAACAAACTATATCTAAAAGAATCAAAATCATTTAAAAAATTTAAAGTGAAAGAGTGGGAAAAAAACTTACCCGTGTCTTTTGGGGCATGCATTCCTTATCCCATCCTACTGGTGTACAACTGGTACCAGTAAAGAAATATCGCCTAACTTTTTTTTTTTTTTTTTTTTTTTTTTTTTGAGACGGAGTCTCTCGCTCTGTCACTCAGCCTGGAGTTCAGTGGCGCGATCTCGGCTCATTGCAAGCTCCACCTCCCAGGTTCATGCCATTCTCCTGCCTCCGCCTCCCTAGTAGCTGGGACTACAGAAGCCCAGCTAATTTTTGTATTTTTAGTAGAGACGGGGTTTCACCATGTTAGCCAGGATGGTCTTGATCTCCTGACCTCGTGATCCGCCCGCCTCGGCCTCCCAAAGTGCTGGGATTACAGGCGTGAGCCACCTCGCCCGGCAAATACCGCCTAATATTTTCTTGGGTCATTCATGCTGGCTTTATCTGACCCTTGCTTTTTTTCTTTTTCTGAATGCAAACAAATTCCCAGATGTCCAGCTGGTCTGACTTTAGGCAACTTTGAGCTTTTGTTCTTTCCTGACCCCAGTGTTGACCCAGGCACCCCCTGTTATTTGTCCACTCAGTGCCGTGCGCGAGGGTCAGTGTTATCTTTCAAGGCTTAGATTTACCTAGTACACCTTCCTTGCTGACATCTCTTCTACTCGCCATGGCTTCCCTCCTGATTTTTCTTCTTCCTGCTTGTTCCCACAAAACATTCGTTTGCCAGCGTCCCATTTTAGAACACTTTCAGTCTTTGGAAAAACCCACGGTTTGGTTCTTTTGAACCTGAACGTGAAAATTCACACAGCCGTGTTCCTATCTATATGCAAAATTACATCCCGATGTGTCACCCCTGACATTCCAGCTTGCCTGGCTTGCATGCCTGACCAATTGTCAACTGTCTAATTTTTCTTCACAATCAATAGAAGCCTGAGAAAAAGATATGCTAACATCTGCTGAGTTATTAGGCAACTCATTATTATATGAATTCACTACTGGGGTTTTCTGCAGAAAGAGAAATGCTTCTGAGAGAGAAGCATCTCCTCAAATCTTCCCCAGGAAGAGAGTTCACAGGGGGCTCTAGATTCATCTATTCATTGGGGAATTGATGCAGGCAAATCTCATAAATGTCAAAGGAAAATGCATTCAAGATGCTTCCTTTGGTACATTTCTAAGGGCAACAAAGCTCATGCTTAAAAGGCAGTAAGGTGATGTATGAGAGTAACACCATAGCAGGCAACTATAAATGGAAAAAGGGACAGAGATAGACAGAGAATGTGTGGGAAGAATGGAGAGGGGAAAGAGAGAGGGGGAGAGAGAGAGAGGGAAAAAGAGGGAGGGGGAGAGAAAGAAGAGAGGGAGATGGGGATAGAGAAAGAGAGGGAGACAGGAGGAGAAGTCGGGGGGAAAGAAAAGGAGGGAGAAAGAAAAAGAAAGTGGGGAGAGAACGAGAGAGAGATAGAAGAGAGGAGAAAAAGAGAGGGTGGGAGGGAGAGGAGAGAGAGAAAGAGAAGGAGGGGAAAAGAGAAAGAGAGGGGGAGAGAGAGAAACAAGAGAGGGAAGGAGAGAGGGAGAGAGAGAATGAGGGGGAGAGAAGGAGAGAGAAAGAGAGAGGGAGAGAGAAAGAGACGGAGAAGGGAGGGAGAAGGGGGACAGAGAGAGAGAAAGGGGGAGAGGGAGGGGAGGGGGAGAGAGGGGGGGCAGAGGGAAGGGGGAAGGGGAGGGAGAAAGAGAGATGGAGAGAGAGAAAGAGGGAGAGAGAGAAAGAGAGGGAGAGAAGAAGAGAGAGAGAAAGAAAGAGAAAAAGAGGGGTGAAAAGAGGAGACACAGAAAAGGGGAATGGGAGGGGGGATGGAGAGGGAGAAAGAAAGAGAGAAAGGGAGAAAGAGATAAAGAGAAGTGGGGGGAGAGAGAGAAAGAAAGGCAGGGAGAGAGAGAGAGAAGAGGTGGGAGAGAGGAGAAAAATCCAACAGAGGAGCAAGCCATGGGTTGAAATCTACTCAAGACACTGTAGACTCGCCCTGCAGGCTCACCGCAGGGAAGGTGCTGGGAAGAACAACAAGAGCCCATGAGATACAGGGTCTGTTGTGTCACCAAGCTGACCATCACGGGGTAGGGAGGGGCCAGGAAACACACACACACCTGAGTTCATCAGGGAGCCACTCACAGGAGGGCAGCTCCTGTGGCTGGTGAGCAGACTCATTAGCCAGTCTCATAAATATTAGCAGTTGTATACAAAATCGAGAAATACAGGTCGTGAATTACATGACAAAGCTGGAATGTAAGACCAATAAAATCTTATAACTGATCATAAATTTTCATCATAGATGAGTGTTCTGGGTAACAAAGTGATTGTCATGTCACACAGCGGGCCCAGAACAAGCACACTCTTGGATCTGAAACGAGTCAAAAGAGACCTTTTCACAACACATTACCTGGAACAACAAAACTTTTCTGATTCATGACCATTGAATAGATACAATTTTCTTTTAAGAAATAGGGTCTCACTCTGTTGCCCAAGCTGGAGTGCAGTGGTGCAATCATGGCTCACTGTAGCCTCAAATTCCTGGGCTCAAGGGATTCTCCTCCCTCAGTCTCCTGAGTAGCTGAGACTACAGGTGTGTGCCACCACTGCCCTCAGCTAATTTTTATTTTTACTTTTTGTAGAGACAGGGTCTTGCTATGTTGCCCAGGCTGGTCTTGAACTCCTGGCCTCAAGCAATCCTCCTGCCTTGGCCTCCCAAATTGCTGAGATTACAGGTGTGAATCACTGTGTCCAGCCATGAACAGATATAATTTTTAAAAGAAAAACTTTTCTGCTTTCCCCTGTGCAAACTGCTTTTTCCTTATCCTCATCTTCCCCAAAACAAAAAGAAAACAACAACCAATAAAAAAGAAACACCTAAATCATCAAGTGAATCAATCATTAAGCAAATTTAACTTCAGTAAATCATTCCTAACTCTGTCGTCCTTCCATTAAGTGGCAGTTAATCTATCAATGTCCTCACTTCTTTCAATTACCTCGTATGTGATTCCACCCAGACTCAGAAACCACCCACAGAATTAAGTCTACACAGAGTTTTTAAAAGGACTTGGAATGATATGATGCCAATAAATGGTTTTGAAAGTCAAAAGGACAAACTGAACCATCAACCAAGAATCAAGAAATGAATTAATACAGGAGCTTGTCATCCGTAGGACAAGAGTGAAGACATCAGAATTGGGTATACTACTAACTCCAACTTTCACCAGTAGGTTCAAAACAGTTCTTTTGTTTTTCAGAGAGAGGGTCTCGCTGTGTCACCCAGGCTGGAGTGCAGTGGTGCAATCATGGCTAACTGCAGCCTCGAACTCCTGGGCTCAAGTGATCCTCCCGCCTTGGCCTCCTGAGTAGCCAGGACTACAGGTGCGGGCCACCATGGCTGGCTATTTTTTTATTTTTTGTAGAAATAGGGTCTCACTATGTTGCCCAGGCTGGTCTTAAACTCCTAGCCTCAATCAATCTTCCCACCTTGGCCTTCCAGAGTGCTGGGATTATAGGCATGAGCATCTATGCTTGACCTGTTTTTATTTTTTATATAATTTTTTTTGAGATGGAGTCTCACTCTGTTACCCAGGCTGGAGTGCAGTAGCCTGATCTTGGCTCACTGCAACCTCCGTCTCCTGGGTTCAAGCAATTCTCCTGCCTCAACCTCCCGAGTAGCTGGGATTACAGGCATGTACCACCACTCCCGGCTAATTTTTGTATTTTTAGTGGAGATGGGGTTTCACCATGTTGACCAGGCTTGTCTCAAACTCCTGACCTCAGGTGATCTGCCTGCTTCAGCCTCCCACAGTGCTGGGATTACAGGTGTGAGCTACCATGCCCAGTCCTATTTTTTTTTTTTTTTTTTTTTTTGAGTCGGAGTCTCGCTCTGTCACCCAGGCTGGAGTGCAGTGGCGTGATCTCGGCTCACTGCAAGCTCTGCCTCCAAGGTTCACGCCATTCTCCTGCCTCAGTCTCCTGAGTAGCTGGGACTACAGGCTCCCGCCACCGCACCCGGCTAATTTTTTGTGTGTTTTTAGTACAAACAGGGTTTCACTGTGTTAGCCAGGATGGTCTCGATCTCCTGACCTCGTGATCCTCCCGCCTCAGCCTCCCAAAGTGCTGGGATTATAGGCGTGAGCCATCGCGCCCAGCCCCGGCCCTCTTTTTATTTTTTGATTCAGCCTAACAGTTGCTTCTCAGTTTTATTTCATTCTGCTTTTGTGCATAGTGGATCCGCCTACTCTGGTTGACAGGGTACTGTCCCATGGAGTACAGGTAACAAATGGTGCTGGCGATTTTGAGATGTCACGGTCCTCAAAGCAGCTAGGGAGTCAGAAATTACGTGTTAAGTGCAGTTTTTAGTTCCCTGGATATGAAATACCCACTACTATATATTTGAGGACTGACTTACCTAAGTCCTAGTGTCTAAAAAGAGAGGAAAAGAAAGACCAAAATCGTAAGGCAAAATCTAATCAAGCGCTAGTTTTGAGGCATGATCTAATTATTTTACAGTTTGCATGTGCCTTTAAAAGGCTCAATAAGACCAGGTGTGGTGGCTCACACCTGTAATCCCAGCATTTTGGGAGGCCGAGGGGGACAGATCACAAGGTCAAGAGATCGAGACCATCCTGGCCAATATGGTGAAATCCGGTCTCTACTAAAAACACAAAAATTAGCTGGGCTTGGTGGTGCACACCTGTAGTCCCAGCTACTCGGGAGGCTGAGGCAGGAGAATCACTTGAACTCAGAGGCGGAGGTTGCAGTGAGCCAAGATCGGGCCACTGTACTCCAGCCTGGTGACAGAGTGAGACTTCGTCTCAAAAAAAAAAAAAAAAAAAAAAAGGCTTGATAAAGATTCCCCCAAACCCCATTTTAGTCTTCCTGCTCTTTCTCCTTGTTCTAAACAGGAAGAACAAATTCTGATGATTGTGAATGAGAAGACACAGTCCCTGGTGGGAAGAAAACTTGTAATTCTATTTCACCCCATTCATAAACCTTCCTAGGTAAGCTATTGGTTGGATTCTAGTTCTGAATTATTCAGAGGAGACGGCATTGAAATATCATGTGAAATAAGAGAGAGCCTGTAATACATATTTAGTATTCTTTTAATCTGCTGTCCTATGTCAAACCTCCCTAATCCTCCCTGCTCCCCCAGGCTCAGTAATCTCTCAGTGACACACACACAACCCACTCTAAATAATCCCCTCGCTTCTTCTGCAGCAGAAGGCAGCCTTCTTTAACAGATTTCATTCCCATAATATAATACAATCCTTCTTTAAAAAAGCTATTTTTAAAACGAACAGTTGCTTTCGAGGAAAATTATAAATAGTACCTCATTAATTGGGACCCAGCCTCAATAACGGTATGTATGTGAGAAGGCTGTAAAAACATGTCACGTCAGATCCCTTAAGAGCACAGATAATTTGAGTGTTATCACAATCGTTCTTCCACCCTAAGGGGCTGGGTGGCCCACTTCTAAAACAGCTGTATTTTACAAGAATTTGGTTTAAGTGGGACCAACTTAAAATGAATTAGCAAATGAAATCCAGGAGCACATTTAGGTAGGAAAGACTACAGTAGGGTGAGACTGTATAGAAATGGAAAGTATATTTCAATACAACAGAGATAGAAACGTTGTTGTGTTTTGTATCTTCCAACAGTGGGCAATGGACAAATTCATGTCATATAAGGAAGGATTGAAAGAGTCAGGAAATGGGCCGGGTGCGGTGGCTCATGCCCGTAATCCCAGCACTTTGGGAGGCCGAGGTGGGCAGATCACGAGGTCAGGAGATCGAGACCATCCTGGCCAACATGGTGAAACCTTGTCTCTACAAAAAATACAAAAAATTAGCTGAGTGTGGTAGCCCACGCCTGTAATCTCAGCTACTCCAGAGGCTGAGGCAGGAGAATTGCTTGAACCTGGGAGGCGGAGTTTGCAGTGAGCCAAGATAGCACCACTGAACTCCAGCCGGGTGACAGAGCAAGACTCTGTCTCAAAAAAAAAGAAGAAAGAAAGAATTAATGAAAGAAAGAAGGAAGGAAGGAAAGAAAGAAAGAATCAGGAAACGATTCACCTAGAGAAAGTGGTAGTGATTAAATGCCACTCTTTGGGATACAGAAGAGGAAAGGTGGGATGGAGGAGGAAGAAGACAGAATTAGGAGAGAAGGAAGACAGAGGGGAGAAGAATAAGATCAGCATCTTCAATACTTGAAGGAAACAATATATTAAGAAAGGAAGCAGACTTAATCTGTGAGGCCCCAGAGAGCAGGATTAGAATGTACAAACAGTTTCGGCCAGGTGTGGTGGCTCACGCCTGTAATCCCAGCACTTTGGGAGGCCGAGGCAGGTGGATCACCTAAGGTCAAAATTCAAGACCAGCCTGGCATGATGAAACCTTGTCTCTACTAAAAATACAAACAAAATTAGCTGGGCATGGTGGTGGACGCCTGTAATCCCAGCTATTCGGGAGGTTGAGGCGGGAGAATCACTTGAACCCAGGAGGCGGAATTTGCAGTGAGCTGAGATCATGCCACTGCACTCCAGCCTGGGTGACAGAGTGAGACCCCATCTCAAATAAAAATAAAAATAAAAACATACAAGCACAGTTACAATAAGCAAATATTTCAGGTCTGCATAAGAAAGTGCTTTCTGGTCATCAGAGCTAAGATGGGATATGTTCTATGGTTGTGAGCACCCCATCAGCAGAAACATCCAAGCTCTTCACAAAGGGATTTTCCTATTAACTCTGAGATTCTATGATTTTGTGATCACATCAAGAGAACAGGTCTATGGTAAAATCGGTAACACAAGGAAGATACATCGATTCCTGTTATTCACTGAAATTCCATTCCATAAAGCCACTGCAAAGCCTGAATTATCAAATACTGAACCATCGCTCCTAGGAGAAGTACAGAGTTAGTTTCCCTCAAGCTTCTGGCTGTAATATTTTCATCAGCTGATCAATACATACATTTGCTTTTTGTGTGTTTCTGTTAAAGATACTTTTTATTTTATTTCGTTTTATTTTATTTTTTGAGACAGGTTCTCACTGTGTCATCCAGGCTGGAGTGCAGTGGTGCAATCATAGCTCACTGAAGACTCAAACTCCTAGAAGAAAATAATAATAATAGTAATAATAATAAAAAGACTCAAACTCCTGGGCTCAAGCGATCCTCCCACCTCAGCCTCAAGAGTAGCTGGGACTACAGCTGTGCACTACTATGTTTGGCTATATATATATGTATATATATATATTTTTTTTTTTGAGATGGAGTTTCACTGTTTTTGCCCAGGCTGGAGTGCAACGGCACTTTTCTCAGCTCACTGCAACCTCTGCCTCCCGGGTTCAAGTGAATCTCCTGCCTCAGTCTCCCAAGTAGCTGGGATTACAGGCGCCTACCACCACGCATGGCTAATTTTGTATTTTTAGTAGAGACAGGGTTTCTCTATGTTGGTCCGGTTGGTTTCAAACTCCTGACCTCAGGTGATCTGCCCGCCTCGGCCTCCCAAAGTGCTGGGATGACAGGTGTGAGCCACTGTGCCCAGCCTGCCTGGCTGTATTTTTTGTACAGATAGGGTCTCACTATGTTGCCCAGGCTGGTCTCAAACTCCTGGGCTCAAGCAGTCCTCCCACCTAGGCCTCCCAAAGTGCTGAAATTGCAGGCATGAGCCACCATTCCTGGCCTAAGAGGATTCTTTATGCTCTCAGTAACACCAACATTTTCCTCTTGGGGAAACCAAAGTAGCTCATGAAAACTGGCTCATCTGTGTGGCATCGGCACTCACACTGACCACATCACGTTCACACACATCTCCAAAATAAGAACACGATAATCACCACTGGAGTCTCACTTATTAAAAGGCCAAGTGTAGATTTCACATTTCTGAAGACAGGCAGAAACAGAGAGATATGAACATGAAAAAACATTTTGATTTTTTTCCCAAATTCAAACAACGTGGCCAAAAGATGAGATCCTCCTTGAGAACAATGAACTTATTTATACTGAGTATTCTGCAAGGATGAATGATTGCTTCATTATACAAGCAAGCAGTATTTACCTTTTGGCCCAGTGCAGTGGTTTATGCCTGTAATCCCAGCACTTTGCAGGGCAGAGGTGGGCAGATTGTTTGAGTCCAGAAGTTCAAGACCATCCTGGGCAACATGACAAAAACCCCATCTCCACAAAAACATATAAATTAGCCAGGTGTGGTGGCATGTGCCTGGAGTCCCAGCTATCCGGGAGGCCAAGTTGGGAGGATCACCTGAACCAGGAAGGCAGAGGCTGCAGTGAGCCATGATCACACCACTGCACTCCAGCCTGGGTGACAGAGTGAGACCCTATCTCAAAAATGAATAAATGGGCCAGGCATGGTGGCTCACGCCTGTAATCCCAGCACTTTGGGAGGCCAAGGCGGGCAGATCACAAGGTCAGGAGATCAAGACCATCCTGGCTAACACAGTGAAACCCTGTCTCTGCTAAAAATACAAAAACAAAATTGGCCAGGTGTGGTGGTGGACACCTGTAATCCCAGCTACCCGGGAGGCTGAGGCAGAAGAATGGCATGAACCCAGGAGGTGGAGCTTGCAGTGAGCCGAGATTGCACCACTGCACTTCAGCCTGGGTGACAGAGCGAGACTCTGTCTCAAAAAAATAAATAAATAAATAGTAAACAAATGAAATGTTAAAAGCAAACAGAATTTACCTGTTTATGGATTTTCATGGAATGGTGTGTGCACATTTATCATTAGTTCATAATGAATTGCAAGAATTGAGCCCTTGGGAGCTAAAAGGGTGCTCGATGGTAATCCAGCCTCAATGAACTCTCTCTGGGGTTGGCTGAGGACTGGCTGGTATAAGGACAAGGCTAACAAAGAGTGGCCACTGGGGCAGATGTGGCAGCCCCTGTGGTTCTTTCCAGCCACAATGGCCACGGCAGGAACCACTCTGGCTCTCAGATTCTCCAGAATCAGCCAAGTCCACGGGGTACAGAATGCTGAGGGCACTATTCACATGCTTGCCTGGCCAAAAAAAGGATGCTTCATGCTCATGGGACTGGCACTCACATGGACTACAGTGTGAAGGGTTCCTCTTGCAGTCCCGCAAACCAAGCAGTGGTCCCAACAGGGAGATGAACATCAGTGCTGGAAGAGACTTGGTGGTCACCTAGCTCCTTACCTGTACATAGTCCTTTTTACTTTCTCAAAAAGATCGCCTCATTATTACAAAGATATCATCCCTTCTATGACCTGGATCCTGCTTCTCTCTCTAGGCTCATCGTTTACCGCTCTTTGCATATATTGGGCATTTTTGCAATGTCCTCAGTGGGCCAGATTATTTTTAAAAACCACAGGGCCTTTGCCTATGCACTGTCAGTTGCTTAGAACGCCCTTGTCCTCTTGTTGTAGGATTTCCAGGTTTGTATGCCAGCTGTGCAGTGACATACCAATACTCCGAGACAGCAGAGTTTGCATTAGAGAAAGAGTTTAATGATTGCAGGGCAGCCAAGCGAGGAGACAGGAGGAACCCTCAAATCTGTCTCTCCAAAGAGTTCTGGGTTGGGATTTTGTTTTTCTGTTTGTTTGTTTTTTTGTTTTTTTTGAGACAGAGTCTTGCTGTGTTGCCCAGGCTGGAGTGCCGTGGCATGATTTCGTCTCCCTGCAATCTCTGCCTCCCAGGTTCAAGCAATTCTCTGCATCAGCCTCCCAAGTAGCTGGGATTACAGGTGTGTGCAACCACGCCCAGCTAATTTTTGTATTTTTAGTAGAGACGGGGTTTCACTGTGTTGGGATTTTATAAGGGGATCCTGGAGGGCAAGGGGCTGGAAAATTAGGGTCATTGACTGGTCAGGGAAGGGAGATAAAATCATCATGATGTGGAAACTGAATTATTTGGTGAGTCAGCTTCTCTTGGAATCCTTCAGACCAGTGGATGTCAGTAGTTTCACTGGTATGCAGGACCTGAAAGAATATCTCAAAGGAAAAGCTTAACACTTCACAAAGCGTGTGTTGTTATCTACAAAGCAGTTAAGGGGAACCATAATCTCGTGACAGGGTCTATGTGATTCTAGGACAAGAGGCACCAAACAGCTGTGAGCAAGCAAGTTGGAGAGCAAGCAAGGTGACCTCATAATGAACGCTGAATGTGCTGCAAGCTTGGTTTATCTTCATTTCTCCCCTACTCTTCTTCCCTGATTAATTTTATAAAGTTTATAGGGACAGTGTCACTCTCACCTCCTGAGTATCTCCTACTTCTCCTTCAGGAATCAACTATGCTATCAACAGCTAGGGCTCTTATACCCTAACTCAACTGGCTTAAAGAATAGCAAAGACGTATTATCTCACAAAAGAGGAAGTCTCAAGACAAGAGGGTTCTGCAGTGGGTACATTTAGCTGCTCAAAAATGTCAAAGATGGTATTTCCATCTTTCTGCTTCATCATCCTCTGCCTGTCTTATCAATTTCTACAATGTTCATGGATAGCTGCCACAAGTCTAGACAAAACTTGTGGTCACAGCAGTTTCCAGAGGAAGAAAAGGCTCTATTTCACCCTGTGTGCCTCTCTTTAAGAGTGAGGAAACATTTCTCAGAATCCTTCATTGGACTTTCTCTCAATTCTCAGTGACCAGCATTGTGTAACAAACCTATGCCTAAATCAATCACTAGCAAGAGAGGGATTACTGTGATAGGATTAGCAAAGCAGGGATTACAGAAACAGAATTAAGTCCACTAGAAAAGATGATGGTTTGGGGCTGGCAACCAACACTATTTTCTGCAATCTCTCCCCACCATTGTTGCTTTAGGTGACCATGCGCAACCACTTCTCTCTATTATTTCCTCTATCACAAACCTGAACCCCTTATACAATAATTGACCATTTGCCTAAATATTAACCCTATAATCTTTGAGATTCCTAAAGCCAGACATAATGGCTTATTCACCATTATATCTTAGAACCTAGTAGATGCTGGGGGCTTCAGCATGAATGAATGGATGAATATGAGAATAATGCATGGCTGACAGCATAGGTAAAAAATAACCCTCTAATGTAGGCATTCTTTTTCCCATTCTGTCAGAGGTGTTTGAACCACAGTGACTCCATCTTGAATAACAGGCTGGATAAAATGTGGTGGAGACCTGCTGGGCTGCACTCCCAGGAGGTTAGGTATTCTTAGTCATAAGATGAGCAAGGAGGTCATCACAAGATACAGGTCACAAAGACCCTACTGATAAAACAGGATACAATAAAGAAGTTGCCCCAAACCCAACAAATCCAAGATGGCGACGAAAGTGGACTCTGGTCATCCTCACTGCTCATTATACGCTAATTACAATGTATTAGCATGTTAAAAGACACTTCCACCAGCACCATGACAGTTTACAAAGCCATGGTAAGAATCCAAAGTTACCCTGTATAGTCAAAAAGGGGGAGGAGCCCTCAGTTCTGGAGAATCCCTGCCCCTTTTCTGGAAAACTCATGAATAATCCAACCCTTGTTTAGCATATGATCAAGAAATAACCGTAAAAATAGCCAATCAGCAGCCTTATGAATAGCTATTCCTTTATTTCTTTACTTTCTTAATAAACCTGCTTTGACTTTACCCTATGAACTTGCCTCAGATTCTTTCTTGGATGAGGTCCAAGAACCCTCTCTTGGGGTCTGGATCAGAACCCCTTTCCAGTCACAGTTCTACCCCAGGACAAACTCTCTTCCAGAAAGAATGAAAGATTTCTTCATCCTCATATGCAAAGGAGCAGAGCCAGAACTGAAATTCAGAGTTTCTGACTCCACGTTGAACGTTGGATCCAACAGAAATGAGGGAAAGAAGGCCAGAGTATTAAATAACAGGACAGAGTAGCAATGCTTTTTAAAAATAATTTTGTTAACATGCACCAGGACTGTTTAAAATGTTAGGTATAGACACACAGAGATAATCCGAAGACTCTTTTTTTCCACCTGACTCAAATCTGACTCTGCCTTTAGCTTTTTTCATCCTAGAAACATTTATATAACAAATGGATCCCAATCTTTTGAGGATTCAGTTTGCAATCCTCGACAAATTAAGGACCCTGAAGAATCAATTATTTTTACTTATCTCTCAGGCTGGAGGGGAGGGAGCCCTATATTTCTGGAACTTTGGCTTTGAAACCTCTTGAAGGCATTACAGAAAACGCAAGGGAATTAGACAATAAGGATTCTTTCAAAACAGTAGGATTTAAAGGATCTTATTACCTACTTCATAATCTTACCTTAAGGCTATAGAAAGTATTAATTGGAGCAAAGACATCCAAATGGGAACAGCGACTGTAAGTCATCTATACTGTTGAAGTCTGTCTTTTATCTCTTTAATTTGTTACATTGCCTCACCCTTGGCATCTCTTTCAGATAAACCTATCCAACTCCTGACTCCCTGGAGTTATGGGTATTTTTTTTTCTTCTGGGCACAGAGAAGGAAAAAAAATTAAAAAGAGCTAGGCCAAGCGAATCAATGACACTTCAAATCCCATTTCCTGCCTTGATCAGTGGTTGATCCCTTTCGAGGAAAGTGGGATGGAGAACAGAGCAGGCAGGCTCCAGGCAACTGGAAAAACTCACTCCAAGTATCTCTAGAGGAAGCTCGCACATGGCCTGCATCCCAAGCACCCAATTCTTACAAGCAATAATATCCCTTTTCTGTACACATAGTGTGAAATGCTTTAAAATAAGTTGGAATCGCTGACAGCCCCGCTGATAAATGAAAACAGAATGTACTAATCAGATCCTGTTGTTCCTCTGTGGCTAGGCCAGAAAATCATCTTCATCCCTCTCATACATTTCTGTAGTAAGATCAGAAATACTTATTTTTTTATTTGAAGTAATAATCTTTGGCCAAAAATGATATAATCCTGTAGAAAATGGAGAGGGAAAAGCATCTTCAATCTTCCGAAAGGGGACAAAAAGCAAAATCCACTCCTGTTATAGAAAAATTGTTCTTGGTAAAATTTCCTCTCCCCATTTGTTAAAGGTTTCTGAGTGTATTCACCTAGTGTATAATTTTTTTTTTTTTTATAAATGCTACCTGTTTGAGAGCAATCTAGGTTGCTAAAATATTTCTCCAGTTGAAGTCCTTGAATCGATTGGCTTAGGGGCTTGTTAAAAATGCAGATTCTGGGGTGCCACTCTCAGATCTACTGGCTGCAAGTCTCTGAGGGATAGGGCCAGATATTGGAAATGTCTCAACCTCTTTGGGAAGTTCCTATGCATGCAAAAATGTGAAAACCACTGGCATGATAAATGAATTCATGGGCTTTGGAGCCAGAAGAAAACAGGATTTGAATCTGACACTACCTTCCCAGTTTAATAAACAAGGGAAATCAGCTACCATGAAGAAAGCAGATGCATTTAATCCTTCTTGATTTAATTAGGTAAACAAAAGTTCTAGATGAATATCAGTGGCTCTAGGATGTCAGTTTCACAAAGATTTTATAGATTATAGTCAACCAATTTTATTTAATAAAGAGAGACTAGCCCTTTTAGGCAAACTCTGTGTTCCATGTAACTGACTTACATAATTTTTGTATCCATCTTTCTCAACTCCTGTCATTTCACCATAAGTTGTGAGTTAGGCATGCCCTTTTGATTCTCACAGGTTCTGGCTATATCTGCATGTTAGACACTACAGAATAATTGCTGTTAGTAAAAGATGACTTGAATTCCAACAGTCAATCTCTCTGATATTTTGACAGATTCTAAAGTTAGAAATAGCCAAAGAGCTGACCCAAGAAAGCATGGGATCTGGGTACTGGGTGTTTTGATTGGTAAGAATTTCAATCTTTTTTTTTAGTCTAGTTGACACTCAGCAGAACCAAGGCCCCCGTATCTAGTGAAATTGTGTTAAGGAGTGGATTTTTGTATTTCTTAAAATTACACTGATTGCAATAACAGAAAACAATGTGGGTGAGCTTAAGGAAATAATGATGGTGATGATGATAATAGTGGTGATGATGTGATGATGGTGGTGATGATGATGATGATGATGATGGTGGTGATGGTGATGATGACAATAATGATGGCAATGATGGTGATGATGACAATAATGATGGCAATGATGGTGATGATGATAATGATGATGGTGATGATGGTAACAGAGATATTTCAAAGAATCCAATGACAAGCTGAACAAGCAAACCAATAGAAAGACAGGAAGCCACAGATGCTCTTGAGTTTTCATCAAGAAGAGTTGATCGATCTTTGTTCTAGAACCTTGATTTTACTCCTAACATCCATGAAAGAGAGAGAGAGAGAGAGACTCTAATTGACCCCCTAAAGTCACTTCTCCCTTTGACTAATGTACCATGGCCTAGAGAGAACTGTCTTTCCTCCCATGGAAGTATCATGGTGTCTTGGTGATCCATCCCTGAGAGTGGGGTGGCCAGCTCCCAAAACAGCCATCCAAGGCAACCTCATTGTCATTTACCATGGTCAAAAAATAAAATTAAAGTGCAATGGAATGAAAACTCCCAACAGACTGGTAGCTTGTTGAGGGCAGGATCTACTCCCAATTCATCTTTCTGATACTGCTCATAAGGACTCAGTGGTTGAGAGCACTGGTTTTGAACCCACCCTACCTACTTCAGTTTAAATGGTCATTCATTTTACTTGTTATCTGACTTTGGGCACATCTCTTAACTCTCAAGTACTGTTTACTCATCTTTAAAATAAAGATAGCCCTAGTATGTAACTCCAACATTTTCACAAGGATGAAATGCAAACACCAGTATCCTCTTAACATAGCACCAGCAAAGTACAGGATTTCGCCATCTCCCAAGCACTACTGGGCAAACTTTCAACCACAGCCCAGAAAGGAAGCTACGAACATCATTAACTGACAGCAGAAAGACTATGTTTTTCAACCTGAACCTGTTGGATTATCCTTTTAAATCTAAAAGAAACATCCTAAAGAAGGTTGTCCAGAGCTTTCAAAGATGTCCCTTAGCAATGAGGTGTGCTCCATGATGAACCAATCCCAACTCATCCAATTTAGCCAACGTGGGGATCTTCTTGGTGTCTTCCTTGATATCTCAGAACAGCCACCTTCACGCTCTGCTTCCACTATAGAAATTATTCAAAATCTTACCTGGTATAACTGAGAGAGAAATTAGCAGGAGTCTTGCCCTCCTTCTCACCCAATCTCCAGTCTTTTCCCCTCAAGGCTAGGAATAGAAACAGGGTTTGGGTTTCCAGTAGGGGTGGAAACGTATGTCCATGCCTTCATAGTGCCTGGAGTAGACAGGACCTGGGTAGGGCATGGCTGCAAGGAGGCTCATGGAGGCTTGGGGCTGTAGCCTTAGGACCATCAGCAACACCCCTGCTGCCAAGCCTGTCTTTGGAAGAAGACTAAAGGACATTACTGGGAAGTGCTGGGCATTGCTCCAAAGGCATCATAGCTACCCGCAGTGGGTATGGCATCCCACCCTGATCTTTCTGGGACTATGTAAGCCTTTGTGTTCCTGTATAGTCCAATGGGGGAAAAATTCCAAATATCAGACTTCTCAATGACCTTGACCTAATGGGGTTGTGGAGTGTGGTATCTCTTGGACCTCCATGACAGTGGAATAATGCCTCCTGATACATACTAGGATCACCTGACCTCTTGCCCCCTCCCTATTGTGGGCTTCATTGTTCCCTTCTTAGTTGGGGTAGTTCGTTCAGCCTTCCACCCACAGAAAGCCAATGGGGCCTGGGCATCAGACAGAACCAGTGAGGCCTGGGCCTGCAAGGCCAAGAACCAGAGAAGCCAAGAGAGACCTTCAGAAAGGGGCCAGCTGCAGAGAAGATAGGCAGAGAGTTAAAGGGGGGGGTCCAGGCGAGATCCACAATCACCAGCCAGGAAGGAGCTGGAACACCAGTGTCACAACATAGCTCCAAACCAAGATCCTAATAATTACATTAGTAACTGCTACTTTTGTAATGATCTAGATGCTGTGCCAAGCACATGATGTTCATGAATCTCACCCAATTGCCCCAACAACCCTAACAAATAGCATTAAGAACTCCTCCCTGTACAGGAAGAAACAGACCCCAAAACTTGCCCAAGATTACCCAATTGGTAAAAAAGCAGCTCACTTGCCTCTTGAAGCAACCCTCAACGCCTCCATGTGCCCCTTCAGAGCTGATCCAGGGCTTGGGAAGATCTGATCCTTAAAGAGAAGAATAGAATTGTGGCTGGGGTGAGGATGGCATGGGTTAAGGGCCAGACCATTCTGGTGGTCTTTTCCATACCATCTTAAGGATGATGGAAGAGACAAACAGACCTGACTCAAAGTACAGTTGGTTTTCATTATTCACAGTAGTAATGTTTCCTAAAGTCAGCACCAACAGTGAATCAGTGAACATCGAATCATTGCTCCTAGCGGAAGTGCAGGGTTAGGTTCCTGCAAGCCTCTGATCACATTTTCATCAGTCAATCAATACACAACCTTGTTTACATGGGTTTCTGTGGAACAATACATATCTATCATTCATATCTATTATTGATTCATTAACGTTAAACTCACAGCCGACAGCACTATAATTCATGCCTGAATGAAACTTAGGTAATACATGTATTTTCTCCATAAGACATGTCACAAAACCTTCTCCTGCTTAGGGACACCAGAGAGGTCTTCAGCACTACATTCGGGTGGTGCATTTTAAATAGCAAAATAACCAACGAAAGCACAAAAAAAATGGGAAAATGTGGTATAAAGATCACAAAAAAGATGCTTATTTACAGAATGAGCTGGAACAAGGAGGCAGAGTCACCTTCTTTGGCCTCAGCTGGGCATGAGTCTTTTGGGCAACTCAATATTTTCAAAGTTGTATGCCTGTCTGAGAATGACCATGAAAGAGCTGCAGGATTTGAGGGTTACAAATAAAGTTTATGGAGTAAGGAAATCCACAAGGTCAAAATTCCTGAATGGCGGGGAGTGACCGTAGCTTCTTCATTAGCTGTATAGCCTCTGATGAGACGAACACCCAAGTCTGTTCCCTCACCTGTAAAATGAGGATAAAACCAGCCTGTTCTCAGGGTTGCAGTGGCTGTAATGGTGACAATGCAAAAAATCAGGCAGTGGTAGTTTTATAAAATGGGCTCAGAAAGCATTCCTTTCCTTCTCTCTATACTCAGGCACATGCATTAATTAACTATCTCAAGTCAGGCATGATGGCCCACTCCTGTAATCCCAATGCTTTGGGAGGTCGAGGTGGGAGGTTCACTTGAGGGCAGGAATTTGAGACCAGCCTGGACAATGTAGCGAGACCCCATCTCTACAACAAATTTTAAAAATAGCCATACTTGGTGGCATGCACCTGGGGAGGCTGAGGTGGGAGGATCCTTTGAACCCAGGAGTTTGAGGCTGCAGTGAGCTATTATTGTGCCATTGCATCCCAGCCAGGGGTACAGAGAAATACCTTGTCTCTAAAAACAGTAATAATAATAAATTATCTCCAATCCCAAGAACTGTTAAAGAGCCTCTGCAAGGCTAAGTGAGTGCTCAAAGCACCACAGCTTGAAAGCATCCAACCCAAAAAATTTAGGAAATAGGGCTGGGCACAGTGGCTCATGCCTGTAATCTCAGCACTTTGGGAGGCCGAGGCAGGCAGATCACGAGGTCAGGAGTTCGAGACCATCCTGGCCAATAAGGTAAAACCCCATCTCTACTAAAAATACAAAAATTAGCTGGATGTGGTGGCGCACCTGTAGTCCCAGCTACTTGGGAGGCTGAGGCAGGAGAATCTCTTGAACCTGGGAGGCGGAGATTGCAATGAGCCGAGATCATGCCACTGCACTCCAGCCTGGGTGACAGAGTGAGATTCCATCTCAAAAAAAAAAAAAAAAATTAGGAAAAATAACCCATTTTAATTTCTCTCAACCCATTGCTAAAATAAATGCTATATGCATAGACTTGGCTGTTCATATTCTTTTTCTTTTCTTTTTTTTTTTTTTTCCTCAATTCCTCTTCTCTCAGCCCAGGGAGACTGGCTTCAGGAAGGAAGGAAAGTAGGCGATTAGTCTAGACCTGGCCAACACCATTATACAGCAAGCCTGCCTGTGGCAAGTTCATGAGTCAAGCACGGGCATTGAATCCCAGCATGTCAGAGCATCGACGGCATCTTCATCTTTCAGCTACTCCCAGGCCATTCACTCACCACATAGACAAATATCTGCATTTTTGTAGATAAAATGAATGCAGGAGGAGCTATTTCCAAAGACGGATGACTGTCCTTTTCCCTTCAGCAAAGTTTAAAAAGGTAAAAATTATCATATTATGGGCACGGTGGTCACGGAGAGAAAATGAGGCCACCGCTCAACAGGGGGAATTGCTCTCCTTGCACGGGAATGTTTTAGCATTAAATTAACTCTCCTATCTCCCGCCTGCTAATAAGAAAACCTTCACCTCCTGGTTTGGCAGGGGATCTGAAATTTGCATTTAGATGGAGCTGTTGTAAAGATGGCCCGGCACAGGAGCCTCCCTCGCTTATTTACAATAGCAGCTGTGTGATAAAATTATTATCACATAAGTGGTTGTTTTGCTGGGTTTAATAGGGCTGGAAGCAGAATGGAAAAGGCTGTCATCTGAATTAGTCAATGAAAGGAAAGGATCGTTTCTCCGCATGGTGAGAGCTCTGTGGCCTCCTCGACAACAGGTCGAGGCAGGCAGGAGAGCTGGATGCTGGTAGAAAAGGCAGTGGTGGAGCCTGCTGTTGCTTTCCGGATAGATTTCATGTTACAGTTTGCAGATCAGTGGAGGTAGGCAGAACATGAGTCATTGCTCCCATTTTTTCAGATGAGGAAACTGAGACCTGGGAGGGGAAAGTACAGTGGTTCTCCCTTGGCCATGCCTAGAAAATGGCCAGAATTTGGATGAAATGCTAATCCCAACACAATACACTATCTACCGCCAACATCTACCCTTATCCTTACCCTCCATTCACCCTTGCAAATTTATCTTGAGTACTTAGGATGAAAAAAATAACAGTGAAGCGGCAAATCAAAGAGCTAACATTGATTCTGATTTCTGCAACCAACTATGTGAACTTAGGTTGGTCCCGCTTCCTGTTTTGCCTTTAGCCTCAAAGCTTTTACCCATAAAAGTTAAGGATTTGGACAAATGTATTGAGAAGAAAAGCTTGCCTCTCTTGTCTGAGCATTCCAGCTCATTTTAACATCGCATATGTGCCTCTTGTGTGAACCGTCTGAGCAAATATGCTGCAGCTGTTGCAGGTGTCAAGAAAATTAGTCTGTTTCTAGCGCTAGCTCAGTGATTTTCAGACTTTAGCTACCTTCCCAATCACCTGGAGGGCTTGTTAAAACACAGTTTGTGGGGCCCCATCCCCCGAGATTCTGATTCAGTAGGTTCACGGTATGGCCCAAGAATTTGTATTTCTAGTATGTTCTCCAGTGACGCTGCTGCTATCGGTCCAGAGATGACACTTGGAGAACTACTTCCCTAAAGATAAGAAAACTCATCCAATGCAGGACTCTGACCCCTCCCTTTTTGTGCCATAGCTAGAGCTTTGTCCTTTCCCACTATTTTTTTTAAATTTCTTCAGAGACTAGGTCTCGCTCTGTAACCCAAGGTGGAGTGCAGTGGTGTGATCATGGCTCACTGCAGCCTGGACCTCCTAGGCTCAAGAGATTCTTCCTCCTCAGCCTCCTGTAGTAGCTGGTACTACAGGTGTGCACCATCACACCGGGCTCCTTTTTCTTGTTTTTTTTCTGTTTGTTGGTTTGTTTGTTTGTTTGTTTTTGTGAAAATGAGTCTCACTATGTTGTCCAGCCTGGTCTTGAACTCCTCCTGGCTTCAAGTGATCTTCCTGTCTCAGCCTCCCAAAGCCCTGGACGTGGCCCCTTTCCCAACTGTGTCTGCCCACCTGTGATGACGCCAAATGGTCTAAGCCCAACAAATGATGTATCTCTACATCCAAGTGCTTTTATTGGCTGGGGGAACAATAACCACCATAACTGACCAAACTAACCGCCGAGCAAGAGGGTGTGATCTTGAAATAAGCCAATGGGAAAATCCCTATTTTGCAGGAGCTATAAAACCAAGTCATACAAGGTCTTTGGATGGTTGGTCAAGTCAGGCATTGGTTATATGTCCTGTAATCAATAGACTGTAACTTCCCCTTAACCAGGGATAGGCACAAAGGTAGACAGAGAGATAGACATCAACTAAAGGAATCTAGAAGAGGTGAACCCAAGGAGACCCAGGAAGCCAGATAAGGGAAGCCCTGCCTTCACCATATATTATGTTGTCCCTGTAGGCCTAGAAGGTAGCCATCATAGTTGCTTTCTCTCTCACTTCTGATCCGTCTGCTCATCCCAGCCTATGAGGGGACTATTGGAAAGCAAATTCCATGTACCTGTGGCTGGACCCCAGGAACTCCCAACAGGTTAAGATAACAGAATTGTCTCCAAGGCTTCCTACAGGAATTAAAATCTCTGTGACCAAGTGTCGCTGTGTTTAAGGCAGGTTATCCATCATGTCGCAGATGACAAAGTTATCCTCAACAAAAGTTAGTTGCTGAACAAAAAAGCCAGAAAACATGGTTTGCTTAAGCAGATTGTGGTTCCAACCATGAACCCCAAGGACAAGCGAATGAGGTGTGTGGTTGCGTCAGCTCTTTTATTTATCTTATTTTATTTTATTTTTTGAGATGGAGTCTTGCTTTGTCGCCCAGGCAGGAGTGCAGTGGCATGCTGTCAGCTCACGGCACCCTCCATCTCCCAGGTGTAAGCGATTCTCCTGCCTCTGCCTCCCAAGTAGCTGGGACTACAAGCGTGCGCCACCATGCCCAGCTATTTTTTTTTTTTTTTTTTTTTTTTTGTATTTTTAGTAGAGATGGGGTTTCGCCATGTGGACCAGGCTGGTCTTGAACTCCTGCCTGTCAGCTACTTTAGAAGCTAGTTTTTCCTAGCCAGGGACAGATGCTTACACCTGAGCAGTAAAGCAGGAAAAACTCTCTATCATCCACACTAAAAAAGAGACAGAGAGAAAATAAGATCAGGATGTTCAAAACAGATTCTCCCCAATCTGTATTCTTAGATCTGAGAGTGGTATGCATCCATTCTGTGTCCACCATACACACACACACACACACACACACAGACGATCCTTCAACTCACTATACATCTACCTCCATGGCTTGTTGCTCCCCAAAGACTCAGGAGGGCAAGAGTTCTCCTTATTGATGAAAGAGGAAAGAGAAAGAAGAATGGCAACTCATGACAACTGAGTGTCCTCATGGGCTGGAGGCTTAACTTTCTTTTCTTTCTTTCTTTTTTATTTTATTTATTTATTTTTGGTGGTGGGGAGGGGACAGGGTCTTGCTCTGTCACTCAGGCTAGAGTCCAGTGGTGCAATCATAGCTCATTGCAGCCTCAAACTCCTGAGCTCAAGTGATCCTCCTATCTCAGCCTCCCGAGGAGTAGCTGGGATCACAGGTGGGTGCCACCATGCCCAGCTAATTTTTAAAATTTTTTGTAGAGATAGGATCTTGCTATGTTGCCCAAGCTGGTCTTGAACTCCTGATCTGAAGTGATCCTCCTGCCTTGGTGTCTTGAGTTACTGGGATTACAGGCATGAGCCAACAAACCTAGCCACATAAGTTGTATGGATTTTTGTGGATTTTTTTTCTGGGTTGCTTTGGCTACAGTGAAATTATGTTTCCAAGAATTCCCTTCCCTGCATAGTTCTGGGTTAGCATGGACCTAGGAGACATTCTCCATGAGATTCAGAAGATCGACCTAAAGCAGCAGCCATGTTTCTTATTTTCTCAGGTGATTGGCACTGGGTACCAGGCACAGTGTCTGCTCAGATATACTGTCCCTTATCTCTGGCACACCTGGCTGGTATGGTGAGGGAACTTGTCAGTCACATGGCTTGTGAATGATGAAACTGGAATCCTGATATGGCTTGGATCTGTGTCTCCACCAAATCACATGTCAAACTGTAATCCCCAATGTTGGATGTGGAACCTGGCGGGAGGTGAAGGAATCATGGAGGTGAATTTCTCATCAGTAGTTTAGCACCATATCCTTGGTACTGTTCTCGTGATAGTGAGTGAGTTGTCGTGAGACCTGGTTGTTTTAAAGTGTGTGGCATGTCCCCCTGCCTGCCCCTGCCACCACCTTCCTGCTCCTGTCATGTAAGATTCCTCACTCCCCCTTTGCCTTCTGCCATGATTGGAAGCTTCCTGAGGACTCCCCAGAAGCAGAAGTCACTATGCTTCCTGTACAGCCTGGGGAACCATGAGCCAGTTAAACCTCTTTGCTTTATAAATTACCCAGTCTTAGATGTTTCTTTATAGCAATGTGAGAATAGACATACAAATCCCAACCTTGGGATGCAATTAACCAGGAAGCCTGGTAATCCAACCTCAAATAGGGGCAGGGGTGGAAATGCACCATCCTTAACCTGAAAAGACAACTTTTACTCTGTTTTGTGTCTTTTTAAATAAAATAGACATTCAGATAACGTGTATGAGAACTTTAATTCATCATCAACTGTGTATAAAGAATTGCTTCTCCTGGCCGGGTGCAGTGGCTCATGCCTATAACTCCAGCACTTTGGCAGGCCAAGGTGGGAAGATCACTGCAGGCCAGGAGTTAGAGATCAGCCTTGGCAACATAGAAAGACCCCATCTTTAAAAAAAAAAAATTAGCCAGGTGTATTAGTCTGTTCTTGCATTGCTATAAAGAAATACCTGGGACTGAGCAATTTATAAAGAAAAGAGGTTTAATTGGCTCACAATTCTGCAAGCTGTATAGGAAGCATAGTGGCTTCTAGGGAGACCTCAGGAAACTTTCAGTCATGGCAGAAGGTGAAGGGGAAGCAGGCACGTCTTACAAGGCTGGAGCAGGAGGAAAAGAAGAGAGAGGGGAGGTGTTAACACAGTTTTAAACAACCAGATCTCATGAGAACTCACTCACTATACAGTACCAAGGGGGGATGGTGATAAACTATTCATAAGAACTCTGCCCCTAGGATCCAATCACCTCCCACCAGGCCCCAAGTCCAACACTGGGGATTACAATTTGACATGAGATTTGGGCAGAGACACAGATCCAAACCATATCACCAGCCGTGGTGGCTCAGATCTGTATTCGCAGCTACTCCAGAGGCTGAGACAGGAGAGCTGCTTGAGCCCAGGAGTTCAAGACCAGTCTGGGTAACACAACAAGACCCAGTCCCTAAAAAAAAAAAAAAAAATTAAAAATTAGTTAGGTGTGGTGGTGTGCACCTGTAGTCCCAGCTACCCAGGAGGCTGAGGTTGGAGGATCGCTTAAGCCCAGGAGTTAGAGGCTGCAGTAAGCTATGATTGCATCACTGTGTACTTCAGCCTCGGCAACAGAGTGAGACTCTGTCTCTCAAAAAAAAAAAAAAAGAAAAGAAAAGAAATAAGAATTGCTGCTCCTTCTCCTTCAGCTGAGTCTTCGGCATTCATTAAAGCATCCAGCCTTGCCAGCACCCAGAAAACACAAGAGGTCAGCAGAGGTCCCTGGGCAAAAGAGTAAGGCCAAATGCCTGGGTTCTGCTGGAAGAAGCAAGGGTTAAAAGATTGCCACCTGCTTCTGTTGCTTCACCTCTAGCCCCCGCTGTGGGGTAATGACCCCTGAGAGAGAAGAGGGAAGGCTGGACAGAGTGCAGAGGGGGAAATGTAGATGAAAAGAAATCAGAAGGCTTTTACTTTCATGTTTCAAGTACCAAATTATGCTTGACATTTGAATTTTCCCCAAGGCTCACTTCCATAAAATCATGCCAAATTACCCTGAAAGGGTTAGAGCTTCCCAGAGAGACTTTTGACAGTAATCAAACAGGTTTCCTCCATGGTTGCAGACATTCTGAAAGGGTCTGGGGGAGAAGAGGGCAGAAGGGCTGGTGAGGGAAAGCTAGTGAAGGAACGGCAGGCGTGGAAGGTGCGTTTCCGAGCAGAGACTCATCGTGAACCAGAGCATAGGAACAGCTCTTTCAATTGCAGACATCCCAATGAGCTAGAAGGCTATGGAGAGGCCGGAACATTCTGGCACACAGGGACGTGTAATAATACTCATATTGGCTAACATTTATGGAGGTTTATTGCAAGCCAGGTGCTGTGCTGAGAACATTACTCATTTGAACTTCACAACAGCCATAGAAAAGCAGGTGCTATTATTATTATCCTCGGTTTGCAGATGTGAAAGCTGAGACCGGGAAAGATGAAGTCATTTATCCAGGCCTTTTAAATGCCAAAGCCCAAGCTAGAGTCACTACTGTGCTGCCTGAATGAACAGGTACAATGCCATTGCAATGGGAAGAGGAAAGGTAAGACATGATGCCAAAATATCACTGGATATTTTACGAATTGTTTGATTGAATCAACCAAATCACCTAGTTCCTTTTTTTTTTAAGCGACTTTTGCTGGCATATTTTTTATTTTTTATTTTATTTTTCTTTTTTTTGAGGTGGAGTCTTGTTCTGTTGCTAGGCTAGAGTGCAGTGGCGAAATCTCAGCTCACTGCAACCTCCGCCTCCCAGGTTCAAGTGATTCTCCTGCCTCAGCCTCCTTGAGTAACTGGGACTACAGGCCTGTGCCACCATGCCCAGCTAATTTCTGTATTTTTAGTAGAGACGGGGTTTCACCATGTTGGCCAGAATGGTCTTGATCTCCCGACCTCGTAATCCACCTGCCTCAGCCTCCCAAAGTGCTGGGATTACAGGCGTGAGCCACCGCGCCCAGCCTTGCTGGCATTTTTTTTTTTTTAATTTCAGCTTTTATTATGGATTCAGGGAGTACTTGTGCAGGTTTGTTACATGGGTATATTGCATGATGCTGAGATTTGGGGTATGAATGATCCCATCACCCAGGTAGTGAGCATAGTACCAAATAGGTAGTTTTTCAGTCTTTTCCCTTCTTCCTCTCTCCCTCCTCTAGTAGTCCCCAATGTCTATTGTTCCAATTTTTATGTCCATGTGTACCCAGTGTTTAGCTTCCTGCTTATAAGTGAGAACATGCAATATTTGGTTTTCCGTCTTGCATTAATTCACCTAGGATAACAGCTTTTAGCTGCATCCATCTTGCTGCAAAAGTCATGATTTTGTCCTTTTTTATAGCTGTGTAGTATTCCATGGACGTCATCCAGTTTCAAGGGCCTCATCTAGACTACCTTATATTCACTGGCTAATCAGAAAACACTAATTTCATCATGACATTCACCTTCTGGACATGCCAATATCAAGGCTTGATAGGAGTGGACGCCAAGTTGGAAAAGAATCTCCAAGACAAGTATGAGTTCCCTGTTGCAAGAAACCTTGGCCTTCCCAAAAAGATCCCATCACTTCCTCAAAAAATTAAATGTAGAACTACTATAGGATCCAGCAATATTTCTTCTGGGTATACATACGAAGGAAACAAAGTTAGTATCTCAAAGAGATGTCCACACCCACATGTTTATTGTTGCATTATTTACAATAGACAAGATACGAAAGTAACCTAAGTGTCCATCAATGGATGAATGGATACAATCATGGTCTTAGATATACAATGGAATACCATTCATTCATGAGTGAAATCTGCCATTTGAGACAACATGATGAGTCTGGAGGGCATTATACTAAGTGAAATAAGCCAGACACAAAAAGACAAATACTGCCTGATCACACTGATATGTGGAATCCAAAAAAGTCAAACTCACAGAAGCCAAGAGTGGAACAGTGGTTGCCAGGGGCTAGGGTATGGGGGAAATGGGAAGATGTTGGTCAAAGAGTACAAACTTTCAGTTACAAAATGAACAAGTTCTGGGGATCTAATATATAGCTTGGGTGGTGATGAATGTGTTCATTAATTTGATTGTAGTATTCATAACACAATGTATGCATATAAGAAATCATTGGCCGGGTGCGGTGGCTCAGGCCTCTAATTCCAGAACTTTGGGAAGCTGAGGTGGGCAGATCACCTGAGGTCAAGAGTTCGAGATCAACCTGACCAACATGGAGAAACCCTGTCTCTACTAAAAATACAAAATTAGCCAGACATGGTGGTGCACACCTGTAATCTCAGCTACTGGGGAGGCTGAGGCAGAAGAATTGCTTGAACCCAGGAGGTGGAGGTTGCAGTGAGCCAAGATCGCGCTGTTGCACTCCAGCCTGAGCAACAAGAGCGAAACTCCGTCTCAAAAAAAAAAAAAGAAAGAAAAAGAAAAAAAATCTTCACATTGTACACCTTGAATATATTCTGTAAGGGAAGAGGGGAAGCTTCTCTCTCAGCCTTGGAGGGTTCACTGAAAAATCAACTTACAATTAGGCAGACTAATAAGAAAAAAAAGCATACGAATTTATTTAACCATGCATGTGAGTCACAGGATGATAATCCAATTTCCCAATGGGGCTCAAACACTTACAGAACTGAAACCAGTTTTGCAAAATTATGACTGACACAGTGAAAGAGGTCTAACCTAACCAACTCCATCTTGTCTCTAGCCTCCAAGCTGTCCTTGTTCATTCTTGGGTGTAGGCTGAACTAATTTTGAGAGGAACTTAGTTCATAGTTTAAAACGAAGACAATAACAGCCCTTTCCCAAAACAAATCTCCTTCTTATCTGGGGACTAGACTGCCTTTGTAGGACTAGGAAATTAGCCACAAGATTAGAAATTATGGTTTAGGAGTCATGCAGTTGGAGGCTACAAGATTCTGACTCTCCCTAAACTGCTCCTAAGATCAGCGCTTGAGATATTTTGCAGACTCTGCACTTGATGGATCAGCTGGCACCACCCAGATAAGTTAACTGGCTTATCTGATCTTGTGGCCCCCACCCAGGAACTGACTCAGCACAAGAAGACAGCTTTGACTCCCTGTGATTTCATCCCTGACCAATCAGCACTCCTGGCTCACTGGCTTCCCCTGATCCACTAAACACTCCTTAAAACCTCTAATCCCCAGAGTTTTCGGGGAGACTGATTTGAGTAATAACAAAACTCTGGTCTCCCACACAGCTGGCTCTGCATGAATTACTCTTTCTCTGTTGCAGTTCCTGTCTTTATGAATTGCCTCTGTCTAGGCAGCAGGCAAGGTGAACCCATTGGGCAGTTACAGAACCTCCGTTCAAAAGGGTTATTCTGTTGAGGGGCATTAAATGATTAATTAATCATTAAATGTTATAACAGATGGGGAATATAGGTAATTCTGTTGAGGGGCATGAAATGGTTACCAAGATAAAAATGAATGGGTATTTGGGAGAATGAATGGAAATTGGGAAGAGAGATTGATTTGTAAATAGTTCTCTTTGGAAGCTGAATGAACCAGGAAGACCGGCATTATTTTGTAAAATGGTTAGGCCAGGTCTGGCTACATTCTTCCTTTCCTTTTCTGAAATGGATAATGAGACAGCAGAGGAGAGAAGGATAAAGCAATTGTTCTTCTTGGTGGGCCCATCTGATCTTTATGAGGATAAAGGAAAAGTATTTTCCAAGTCCTGTGGATTTCGAAGGGTTTTTCAAAATGTTCATTATACCAGGGAGCCACATTTGGGGGTGAAACTGTCTATGCTCCTTCAATTCGATCCTTGTCAATTAAATATTTGAAAAGAAAATTTTTAAAGAGATTCTATCACAACAGGTCGTTGTGCGTCTTGCCTCAGAATCTGAGCCTGTTTCCTTGCAAACCCCTTGCTGGCTTTGCCCACAGCTGTGATTCACACTCTTGTTCCTACCGTATTTTTTTTCTTTGCTCTCAAAGCAGTGAACTTGACTCCCTGTCCAGTGACACCACCTTAATTGAGGTCACCATCATTCTCTCACCTGGATTATTTCTAAAACCCTCTAACAATTTTCCACTCCAACTCTTGACCTCTCCGTGTTTCTGCCAGTGATCTTTCTACAAGCAAAACTGATGGTGTCATTGCCTGCTTAAAGCCCTGCAGAGCTTCCCATTCTTCCCAAGACTGAGCCCAAGCTCCTCACCAGCTGCGCAAAGACCTCCTGGCTCTGTTCATTCTGGGTATATGTCTCCCCAAGACTTGTGCTCTATTCACTGTGAGTCATTAGCATTTCTACAAATGCACTGTAATTTCTTCAGCCACTGGAACTTGGGTATTCTATCCTCATATCTTCAGCCAGATCAAAGTGCCGTGATGGGAGGAAACGTGTTCTAAGTGTAAAAAGTAAAGTAGAGGTTCCTCTTCAAAGACTTTCCTTCCCATCTAATTAGGAATAAATAGTAACTTCTCTCAGAAAGCAAAATTTATTCAAAGACCTGTGCTAATGTTCTTAAATATCTGCTAGCCGTAATAAAGAAATCAATGTACTTTATATTCTTAGCTCCCACGATTTAGCCTAAATATTTGTCCTAGCATGCTTATACTGGTCCAAGTAAGCATTAGGTCATAGCCTGTTCCTCTTCCTTATTTGAAGGTGTTTTTACCTGTCTCAGCATTCCACAAGTTCCTTCCTCTTTCCTTTGTTCTCCTCTGCCTTTGCCTCTTTTAAAAAGTTCTAAGTTGCTGGCCAATCAGGACAAATACAGAATGTGAGGTCTCATTTCAGCCAATGGAAACTGGACACAGCAGTAAGATGGACGCGTCAAGTTATAAATTACTCTGTCTCCTTTGTTCAGTGTACTCGTGTTGCAAAACTGCTGGCGAGTGTACCTTTTCTGCAGAAAGTGAAAATGGCCTTGCTGAGGAAATTAAATTTGTGTTCAAGTGCTATTTCTTTATGGCACCAAGCAACAATCATTTCTAACATAAGCAAACTTATGTTCATTCTCCAGCTCCCAAATCCACACATAGACACGAGACCAACTTATTTATTTACTGTGTTAAGACACAGGATCTCACTATATTGTCCAGGCTGGACTCAAACTCCCAGGCTCAAGTGATCCTCCTCGTGCCTCAGCCTCTCAAGAAGTTGGAGCCACAGGTGCATGACGTCACGCCCTGCTAATCAACTTATTTATCTGAGCAATAAACTATGTAAAACAACTGCCTCTACCTTATGACTGCATAGGAGTTTCAGATGCATATGACTATCGAGGTCCCCACGGCCACAAACACATGGAAACAGCTAGTTATCCAAGGGTAAATTTCACTACCAGGAAACTGTTCACTAACAACATGGAAACCACAGTTACAGTTGAAAGAAATGCTAATGTTGAGTCCCAAGTTGTAGCACTCTGGAACAGTTAACTTGGAATATATTTTATTCATTACTGAAGTTTAGCTTCATTCACCTTTTTTTTTTTTCCTGTTTTTACCTTTAAACTTAGCTCAACCTCACTGAAACTGCCTTTGCAAAAATTGTATCAGTTAGAAAATTATGGCAGTGCCGGGCGCGGTGGCTCAAGCCTGTAATCCCAGCACTTTGGGAGGCCGAGGTGGGCGGATCACGAGGTCAGGAGATCGAGACCATCCTGGCTAACACGGTGAAACCCCGTCTCTAAAAATACAAAATAATTAGCCGGGCATGGTGGCGGGCACCTGTAGTCCCAGCTACTCAGGAGGCTGAGGCAGGAGAATGGCGTGAACCCAGGAGGCGGAGCTTGCAGTGAGCCAAGATCGCGCCACTGTACTCCAGCCTGGGTGACAGAGCAAGACTCCGTCTCAAAAAAAAAAAAAAAAAAGAAAAAGAAAATTATGGCAGTGAAGGAGGTCTGGTCTGGCCAACCCTCACCTTGCTTTTGGCCCTCAAGCTGCTCTTAATCATTCCTGGATTTAGACCAAGCTAACTTTGGGAGACACTGAGTTTACAGTTTAAATGATAACAGCCCTTGCCCAAAACTCAACCACCTTCATAAAGCCAGTGAGAGACCACCAGGCTAGGAAGATGAGTGGAGCCTGATTTCTGCTAAGGTGTAGACATAAATGATTGCCAGCCATTGTTCCAGAGGTCACAAGATATGCAACCTCCCCAATTATTCCTGCAGATAACGTCACTATTGCAGAACCTAAGATTGGCCTTTTGAGATATCTTCTCAGATTTTTTGCATTTCTGACTACAGATGCCCCCACCTGGACCCACCAACTCCAACAGCTCCTGTGTCCCCTTCCAGAAGTGACTCCATGGGCAGGAGGACCACTTCCTACACCCCTATGATGACACCTCCAACCAATCAACAGCAAGCACCCATTGCCTAGTCACCCCCAACCCTTCCCCCAAACTACCTTGGAAAAACCCTAGCCCCTAAATGCTCAGAAAGATGGATTTGAGTAATAACTCAATTTTTCACATGGAGTAGCCAGCCTTGCATCAATTAAACTCTTTCTTTCCTGCAATGCTATTGTCGGAGGCATTTGAACCAGAGCAACTCCATCTTGAATAGAAGCTGGGTAACATGAGGCTGTGACCTATTGGGCTGCATTTCCACACAATTAAGGCATTCTAAGTCACGGATGAGACAGGAGGTCACACAAGATACAGGTCATAAAGACCTTGCTGATAAAACAGGTTGCAGTAAAGAAGCCGGCCAAAACACACCAAAACCAAGATGGCCACAAGAGTAACCTCTGGTCGTTTTTGCTGCTACACTCCCATCAGAGCCATGACAACTTACAAATGCCATGGCAAAGTCAGGAAGTTACCCTATATGGTCTAAAAAGGGGAGGCATGAATAATCCACCCCTTGTTTAGCATATCATCAAGAAATAACCATAAAAATGGGTAACCAGCAGCCCTCTGGTCTGCTGTCTCTATGGAATAGCCATTTTTTTATTCTTTTACTTTCCTAATAAACTTGCTTTCACTTTACAGACTTGCCCTGAATTCTTTCTTGCATGAGATCCAAGAACCCTCTCCTGGTGTCTGCATTGGTACCCCTTTGCTGTAACATTTTGGCTTAGGGACCACGCGGCGTCTTCCTAAACCCCATCTTCAAAGGCACCAGCTTAAAAAAAAAAAAAAAAATGAAAGCAAGTTGTGTTTTCTTACATCTAATTTCCTAAAACCTAAATGGCAAGTCTGGAAACAGTGAGGATCTTAAGACGTCCTCGACTGTTGGACCTGGATAGGAGCCCAGAGAGGATTGAGAAGGCGGGTGTGAGGCCCTTCCTGGGAAGTGAGAAGCACCCACTCGCCAGCTTCTCCCTGGAGCTCCAGCTTCTCCTCAGGTGGCAGGCAGCTCAGAGCTCACTCTCCATCTGTGTGTGTCCAGAGCTTTCCTGGGTCTCGTCATTGGTCTCTGACTTTGCCAACTCATAGTGGCATGTAGGCCTAGGACACTGACCCTGGTGAAATACATTCAGATGTTGAGGAGAAGCATGTCTTAGCTTCAAGGAAACACAGAGAGTTCTTTATGCTCATGCTTGAAATGTCCACACAATTAAAATGCTTATGAAGAGAGATACATGCAGCTTGCATTGAAACATTAGAGATGGCTTTACCCTGGTTCTTTTCTTTTTTAAATTTACACATATTTTTTATATTTTATAGAGATCTGGTCTCCCTACATTGCCCAGGCTGGTCTCAAACTCCTGGGCTCAAGGGAGCCTCCTGCCTCAGCCTCTCAATGTGCTAGGATTATAGGTGTGAGCTACCACACCTGGCCCTACCCCGGTTGTTTTCTTTTATTTTCTTTCTTTCTTTATTTTTATTTTTATTTTGAGACAGGGTCTTGCTCTGTCACTCAGGCTAGAGTGCAGTGCTGCAATCATAGCCCACTGCAGCCTCAGACTCCTGGGCTTAAGGGATCCTCCTGCCTTGGCCTCCCAAAGTGCTAGGATTACAGGCATGAGCCACTGCACCTGGCCCTATCCTGGTCCTTTTTTATTATTTTCTTTCTTTCTTTCTTTCTTTCTTTCTTTCTCTTTCCTTTCTTTCTTTTTTTTTTTTTGACAGGGTCTTGCTCTGTTGCCCAAGATGGAGTGCAGTGCTGTCATCATAGCTCACTGCACACTCAAACTCCTGAGCTCAAGAGATCCTCCCTCCTCAGCTTCCCAAATAGAAGGACTAAAGATGGCCTTCAATATGCTGGGCTATTTTTTATTTTTTCTAGAGATGTGTTGATTATGTTGCCCATGCTGGTCTCAAACTCCTGGTCTCAAGCCATCCTCCCTCCTTGACTTCCCAAAGTGCTGGTATTATAGATGTGAGCCACAATGCCCAGCCATGGCTCTTCATTAACAAAAAAGAAAAGAAAAGAAGCCGTGCAGATATGCCTCTCAGATCTCTTTCCAAGAATGAATTTGGGCCAGGCACAGTGGCTCTAGCCTGTAATCCCAGCACTTTGGGAGGCCGAGGCAGGCAGATCACGAGGCCAAGAGATGGAGACCATCTCATGAAACCCCATCTCTACTAAAAATACACAAATTAGCTGGGTGTGGTGGTGCATGCCTGTAATCCCAGCTACTCAGGAGGCTGAGGCAGGAGAATCACTTGAACCCGGAAGGCGGAGGTTGTAGTGAGCCGAGATTGCACCACTGTTCTCCAGCTTGGTGACAGAGCAAGACTCCATCTCCAAAAAAAATAAAGAAAGAATGAATGAATTTGCCATTCAACTACAAAGAGTGCAGTTAGACATCAGCCTCCAGCTGCAGCAGTTGAGCTGAGGCCAGTCTTCCCAGACAGTGCCCAGTCAGTGACTGAGCTTGGAAAGTGCACCAGGACCTGGCCAGTCCCACTCAACATGGGACACCTCTCTGGGATGTCTCTCTGCACTAGTGGTCCCCATTCAGCTTGCTCAGTTATTATCATAGTACCACCACTATCTCAGACTCTTGCTACCCCATCTCCCTTCCTTCTTCTTCTCCTTTCACAGGTACCAGGCCTGTACAATGATCTCAAGGCATTCCCTGCCCTGACAAAGACTCTTTGCTTGGTCAAACCTCAGTTAGGCCTTTGAATCTTCTGCTAGGCCTGTCTGTGCACTTTCTTATACAATCCAGTTTTAACAAGAACCCTGTTAAGTCAGTTTAGCAAGAACCCCTCTGACATAGTTTGTATATTTGTCCCCTCCAAATCTCATGTTGAAATGTGATCCCCAACGTTGGAGATGGGGCCTAATGGGAGATGTTTTGGTCATGGCGGTTGGATCCCTGATGAACCTCTTGGTGCTGTCCCAGTAGTAATGAGTAAGTTCTCACTCTGCCAGTTCCTGTGAATTCTGATTGTTAAAAATAACCGGGCACCTCCTCCCTTCTGTCTTCCTTTCTCGCTCACCATGTAGTGCTAGGGTTGGTTCTCCTTCACCTTCTGCCATGCGTGGAAGCTTCCTGTGGCCCTCACCAGAAGCAGATGCTGGCACCATGCTTCTTGTACACCCTGCAATAAGCTATGATGATTGCACTACTGCATTCCAGCCTGGGTAACTCCAGCCTGCAGAACTGTGAGCCAAATAAACCTCTTTTCTTTACGAATTACCCAGCCTCAATATTCCTTTGTAGCAACACAAACAGACTAAGACACCTTCCATCCTTGATATCTGATAATCCTTGATATGTGACCAGGTTTCTCATCCTCCACCATCCCTCAGGTGTGTTTGATCCTCTTGTCCTGTCTTCAGCAAAAATCCTGTTAGATCAGTTTAGCCAAAACTCCCCTTACCCCTGATGTCTTCTCTTAGTGAGTTTCCATCTACTGACTCACACCTTGCTCCATGGCTGTAAATGTCCACTTGCCTCTGTTGGATTTGGAATTGAACCCAGTCCCTGTTTTCTACTGCAAGTCCCTGTTGCAGTGGTCTTCATTGCAGGGGACACCATGGTGCCAATTGTTCAGTGTTGAATGGGAGCCAGGGAACAGGTGGTGGTCCGACCCTATTGCGATGGTCCTAAATAAAGTCTTTCTTATTGTGCTTTAACAAGTAACATTGAATAATTTTTCTTTAACAGCCCATACCATAATGGTCTGAAGACTTCACTGCCTCCTTCTCCTATTTACCTTTCACATCACAGGTAAAGCTCTTGCATTTTTTATTTTTTATTTTTTTTTTTGAGACAGAGTCTCGCTCTGTCACCCAGGCTGGAGTGCAGTGGTATAATTTTGGCTCACTGCAAGCTCCGCCTCCCAGGTTCAAGTGATTCTTGTGCCTCAGCCTCCCAAGTAGCTGGGATTACAAATGTGTGCCACCACCCCTGGCTAATTTCTGTATTTTTAGTAGAGACAGGGTTTCTCTATGTTGGCCAGTCTGCTCTGAAACTGCCGACCTCGGCTCATCCACCTGCCTCAGCGTCCCAAAATGCTGGGATTATAGGCGTGAGCCACCATGCCCGGCTCAAAGCTCTTGCATTTCTAACTACACCTTGGCACCTGCTTCCCGGAGGACCTGAGCTGATACAGTATCATTCTGCAGATTAGGATACTGCGATCCAGAGAGACTAAAGAACATGCCATAAGTTGCCATCCAAGATAATAGAGAACAGATAGGATTTATGTCTTGAGAGATGAATATCATGGTCTAGTGCACAACAGCTCATTCCCTGCTGGAGGATGAATTCTTTAAGATTCCAGATAAGGACAATGGATACTAGACCTGGTGTAGTTTGGGATGAAAAGGCATGAAAACCAGAAATATTCAGGCCAGTGCCAGAAATCCACAAGCAGGCAGAAGGCCCAGTCTGTCACCCTGGGATGAGAGAGTCAGGAGATCATTGGGACTCATCAAGAATTGGGCAAGGAATGGTCTGAAAATCCTCATCCGTAGTGACAGTCTACAAATGAGAAGCAGGAAATAATGAAATAAGAAAATGGGGCTAGCTATATGTATGCTTCTAATTGGGAATACTGGCCAGGGTCTTTCTCTTCTCAGGCTGCTTTTGAGAGGCATCCTGCCTGAGCCAGTTCCTGCCCCGTGACAAAACAAAGGCAAACCTGACAGATGGGACCTGAGAAAAGCCAATTTCCCTCTACCTTAGTCCCTCCCAGTTAAAGCAGCAGGATTCAAAAGCACAATGTGGGTTACCATGGCTGGGCAGACATTTCTTGGACATTTTCCAAGTTGAAGGGACTCTCAGAGAAGTGTATCATTTATAGGCTCCTGGACCATGCAGAGCAGAAAACAGAGACTGGCTTTATTGTTTAAAGAATCTTCAATGTTTCCCAATGTTTCAGAGTACGGTGTGCTCTTCTGATATGGTTTGGCTGTGTCCCCACCCAAATCTTACCTTGAATTGTAGCTCCCATAATCCCCACATATTGTGGGAGGGACCCAGGGTGAGGTAATTGAGTCATGGGGGCAGTTTCCGCCATACAGTTCTCGGTAGTGAATAAGTCTCAAGAGATCTGATGGTTTCATAAGGGGTTTCCCCTTTTGCTTGGCTCTCATTCTCTCTTGCCTGTCACCATATAAGATGTGCCTTTTACCTTCCACCATGATGGTGAGGCCTCCCCAGCCACGTGGAACTGTGAGTCCATTCAACCTGTTTTTCTTAATAAATTACCCAGTCTCCGTTATGTCTTTAACAGCAGTGTGAAAATGGACTAATACACTTTTCTATCATCAAATGAATCCAAAAGACCTTCTCCCCCAAAATAGTAGCAATTATACTTTTCAATCCGTTTTTGGAGGAAGTGAATAACAACTGCTATAAAAAGATACAATCAATGAGGCAATTCCTTAAAATAAAAATGTATGTTATTAATCTCAACATTTTCAAATATTAGAAAATTAATAATATATAGATGTACAAGATGGACAAGGCTTTTCTAAATGTGATCTTTACACACGTGGTGTCAAGCGTGATGCTGAGAATCCCCATTTTACAGAAGGGTTCTGATATCCCCCAATTTCAAAGTTCTTTTCACTCTGCCAGACTGGTACAATATTATATTTATAACTCCTTTCTGATCTCATGTGTAGAAAGAAATAGAATTTCTATTGCCTTAAATTATATTTTCTGAATTCCTTTTTCTTTTCTCTTCTTTCTTTCCTGTTTTTTTTTTTTTTTTTTTTTTTTTTTTTTTGACAGGGTTTTACTCTGTCACCTAGGCTGGAGTGCAATGGTGCAATCATAGCTCACTGCAGCCTCAATCTCCTGGCCTCAAGGTATCAGAGTTCCTACCTTGGCCTCTTGAGTAGCTGGGACTACAGGTGCACACCAGAACACCCAGCCAATTTTTTTTGTTTGTTTTTTTGTAGCGATGGGATTTTATTATGTTGCCCAGATGCTCTCAAACTCTTGGTCTCAATCAGTCCTCCCACTTTGACCTCCCAAAGTGCCAGGATTACAGGTGAAAGATACCACGCCTGACCAACATTGTCTAAATTTGAAATCAGAAAGTGGTCAATTTCCAAAAAGGAAAATATCCCAAAGCCTCCCCATCAACCTTTCCTACGACCCAAGCTGTGTTGGCTGCCTGCTGCTGACTGCCTTCTTCCATCTGTGTCTCCACGCAGCTCAGACTTCTGTGTAAGCCCCAGTGTGAGCTCCCAAAGGTTAACAATGGTGGCCTGTTTCTCTCCATACCTTAAGTGTCTAGCACAGAACAAGAACTTAATACAAGAATCCTTACTGTGGAATAAATAAGTCTGAGGAATAAAGTCAGGAGAGAATTTCCATGGAAGGGGACAAGTATACAGAGTTCCAAGAGGACAAATATGTTCCAAGGGGACAAAGATGTGGAGTAAATCTTAGACGTTAATTAAAGGAACCAAGGCAGAAACTCCTGTATTTTGCTAAGACAGAAACCAGACCAAGCAAAAGAATCCAGTCCCGGCCAGGCACGGTGGCTCACGCCTATAACTCTAGCACTTTCGGAGGTTGAGGTGGGTGGATCACCCGAGGTCAGGAGTTCAAGACCAGCCTGACCAACATGGAGAAACCCCATCTCTACTAAAAATACATAATTAGCCAGGTGTGGTGGTGCATGCCTGTAATCGCAGCTACTCAGGAGGCTGAGGCAGGAGAATCACTTGAACCCGGGAGGCAAAGATTGCCATGAGCCGAGATCACGCCATTGCACTCCAGCCTGGGCAACAAGAGCAAAACTCCGTCTCAAAAAAAAAAAAAAAGAATCCAATCCCTGGCTCTGTGAGTTGATCAGTGACAGTAAGACAACAAGAACTCGATCTCATTGTGGTCAAAACCTCAGCGGATTTCGTTCTGCATACAACAGCGGCACCAATTTTTTAAAAATGATTTCCAAACCCCCTACAATACTGGGCTATGCCTAACAAACGCCAAGCAATAAATAACAAAATAGGGGGGGAGAAACATCAAGCAAATGGGTGTTTGAGCACCATAGAGAAAAAGTAATTAGATCCAGCCATATCCATCTGTGTGTTGAGACGCACCAACCCGTCCTGTGCTTTCATTCTGAGCAGAGAGTACTGTTTAATTGCCAGGTTCTCAAGCTCTTTAAAGTCTGTTTTTAAATCAAAGATCTCACATTTTAAAACACAAAGGTTGTGGGTTTTACACATCGTGGCCTGGTGTGTTTGTCATGCACCAATTCCAGACACTTCAGCAGTCCCCCACAAAAGGCAAAAATGGAAGGGATGGCTTTCTAGCCAAATGATTCCTCATTCATGTACTAGCCTTTGGATTGCATATACTCTTTGCTGGAGGGTTTGGGGAAGGTGAAGCCACATGATCCCCTGTTTAGGAGGACACAGAGGCAGGGCTGCCCCCTTGTCCCTGAAAAAACATGGCAGCTGGGTTCACTTCTCTTTACATTGTCCTCCCGGGAGCTGAGTCCTAGGCCGGGGACTCTGGGCCCAGCAAGACAGAAGCTACAGTTCCCTCAAGACGAGTTGTCAGAAGGAAAGATGTTCATTGTCAATGCCACAAAGAGATTTTCATGGGGATTACAATGAAAAGATTCCATCCAGTGTGGATCTGCTTCCCTTTAGCTATAAAGCTTGCATGCCCACTCTGTAACTGACACGCAAATTCGAGTGACCGTAACTTTATAGAAATAGAGCAGCCAGTTACCTTGATAATAAAAATAGCTGACATTTATTGGGCACTTACCAACTACTGAATCCCTTCTGCGATCTCTCAGCTTCGTGCAGTCCAGAAAACAGAGCCCATGTCAGGGAGTGCAATCGTAGAAATTAAATAAGGGGAAACTAGATATGAACATGTGGAAACCGGGAGATGAACTGTCCCAGAGACTAGAGACAGCAGGAAGATGCTGCTCCCTCTGACTTTTTCATTCAACCCCTCCAGCCACACTCAGAGTAACTTAGGCCAATGGTGATATTGCCAGCTATGATCTTTGTGCTGTTTGCTGTTCATTACCTTTGTAGTCCTGGCCACCCCTTCTCTGTCTGGAGAAATTCCACTCATTTGGGTTCCCCAACTCCTGCTTTCTTACATTGACTTAGTTTGTTTTCTCTCTGTGCTACCAAAATTCCCAGAGAGGCAAAACTAAGTTAAAATTCAGCATGTGGTCTTCCTACCAGAATAGAAGCTCCTTAAAGGTAAGAACCTTGAATAAGTTATCTCTGGTTCCTTGAAGGGTGTTGCTTTGTTCAAATCAGGTGCTCAATAAATACTACTTGAATGAATTGATGACCTAATGGCTATGGTATGTGACTTTCCTGATTATTTCAGATGTAGAAAAAACATTCCTCTGACATTTCTTAAGCTCCAAAGCATTGCATAATTATAGGCTAATAAAAATTTAAATTAATGCAATAATGTCGTATTAAATAATTTGTTCTTCTTTGTGCCCTTCATCTATCATTTTTTAATTTAATTTTATTATTTTTTTGAGGTGGAGTCTCCCTCTGTCACCCAGGCTAGAGTGCAGTGGCATGATCTCAACTCACTGCAACCTCCGCCTCCTGGGTTCAAGCAATTCTACTGCCTCAGCCTCCTGAGTAGCTGAGACTGCAGGTGCACACCTCCACACCCAACTAATTTTTTGTATTTTAGTAGAAACAGGGTTTCACTGTGTTGCCCAGGCTGATCTAGAACTCCTGAGCTCAGGCAATCTGCCCTCCTCAGCCTCCCAGAGTGCTAGGATTACAAGCGTGAGCCACGGCACCTGGCCTGTCTTCCTCTTTACGGTATGAAAAAATGCAGCTCAACAACTGCTTAATATATCATATTGCTCCTTGGTATTGTTTTTCTTACCTTTGCTAATATCCTGGCTATTCATCCACATAAACTTATTTGAAAATTCCAGAATTCATTGAAACAGGCTAAGGGCAAATAACCAGTTAATAATGGCTGTTAGTAGTCATTGAAAAAGAAAGTATAATTTTTGGGGGCTATTTGAAACTATGATTTGGCTTTTTGGGTTGTTTAAAATCTTTTACTTTTTTAGAGAATGGTCTCATTATGTTGCCCAGGCTGGTCTCAAACTCCTGGGCTCAAGTGATCCTTCTGCCTCAGCTTCGCAAAGCACTGGGATTACAGACATGAGCCACCACGCCCACAAAAGGAAGCCATTGTTAAGCCAGTTTTAGTTCAGATTTTTTTGGGTTTCCTTGTTGTTTGGGGAGGCGGTCTGTGCATATGCATGGCCTCTATAATTATTCTCAAATGCAATTACATTTCCAAAGGGAAATTCTTCTCTAGCCTCAGCATCTGGACCAGCAAGTTCATGGAACACTGGGTGAGAAGGTCAAGAACTGGTTTCCATCACACTGATGACTGTGCAGTGAACATATGTTCCAAAATGTTAATTGTAGCGGGATTAGAGCTGAGCGTTTTTGTGTGTTTGTCTAAATTTTCCACTTTGTATATTGTACATCTTGATTACAGATTTGATCATAGATTATACTATAGATACAGTATCCTTTAGTATATTATAGATACACTATGTACATAGATGTGGTTACAGATTTCACTATACTATGAGTTATACTATGTATTTTGTAATTTAAAACATTCTTTGTAGCTGGGTGCAGTGACTCATGCCTATAATCCCAGCACCTTGGGAGGCCAAGGTGGGAAGATTGCTTGAGACAAGGAGGTAGAGGCTGCAGTGAGTCATGATCACACCACTGCACTCCAATCTGGGCAACAGAGTGAGACCCTGTCTCAAAACAAATTAAAATTAAAATTAGATTAAAAATGATTTGTAAAATGAAGAAGAAGTACACTTAAAAACATCATTTTTCTTTTTGTCTGAAGTAAGCATTTTTCAAGTGTAGATAAGAAAGTCAAACCAGAGTCAAAACATAAAATAAATCCAGGACTGAATCTTAAACAAGCACACAGACCCCCAGAGACCATGGATGTGCTCTGAGTGGGCCATATATTTGGCTCTAAGGTTTCAGCAGCCAAGTGAAAAAAAAGATACCTGAGTAGTTCCACAACTCCAACCATCAGACAGAAACAGACCAATTATCCCAGAGAGGTATAATATTTCTTGACTCTGGGCCCAGACAGAAACTTATCTTATAAACTCTCAGAAGAAGGCAGATTCTGCTAGTAGCAATTTACGGTGTTCAAACTGGCTGAGCTTACGGGCCAAGTTGCTCAGACATCATCTCACCATTGCCCCTTGAGTTTGCCAAACCAAGGCAGAGCTGCTACGGGGGCCACCTTCTCCGTCACTTGTACCCCACTCTGTTTTTCTGCTGTCCTTATGCTGACACTTGATCCTCCTCCTGGCTCTCTCCTGCCCGGTCCTCCCAGTCCCATCCAACATTTAGCTACTTTCCCAGCTCCACATGGTAGAGTTGGTTCTCTGAACTCAGTGGAGCCTTTTCCCATCATAGAAGCAGCTCTGAAAACAACCAGCCTTCAAACTCCCTGTACCTGTTTATGGCCTTCATACCAGCTCACCCCAGGAACGGCCCTGTTCACTCTGCCCTCTTGGCCTTCTAACCAGTCACCCATGGGAGAAATCAGAGACAGCAAACAGCTACTGCCCGGCATGATCAGATGGCATCAAGACCAGTGCCCCTCACAGCTGGTGCAAGTCCACAATTGCTTGTTATTGGCCCACAAAGAAAAGAGCAGAAACTGATGGCAAACATGTCAAACTGTGATGGCATTGCCACCATAGCCGAGTGCAGAAACAGCAGACTTGTGTTGTTGTGCAAGGTATTGACAATTTCAGGTATGGCTGACTCAAGGTGAGTCACATGTAGGCTGAGCTACCTACCAGTCATATCCAGGAGGATGACTTATCAGTGACTGATGGATTGGACATCTTTCTCCAAGTTGGCTTGGGAAACGCCATCTAGAGCCCTGCAATCACAGACAATCTCTCGTCTCACCATAATAGCTCTATTAATTATTGCCTTCTCATTGCTCTGCAGGTATTGTGCTAGACAAATTGCGTATGTCCTCTCATGTAATTACACCAACTCTCGAAGATAAATACTGTTGAAAACCCCATTTCGTGATTAACACAATGGAGTCCCAGGGAAGTTCCATAGGTCTCCCTAGATCTTGCAGATGGCAATGTTGGTAAATCAGGAATTCAGACCCAAGAGTCTGTTTGAATCCAAAACTCATGCATTTACTATTGTCCTTCACAGAGTGGCACAGCAGCATCTGCCGAATATATGGAATTGGCAGGAAACCCCAGGCTGTTTTCTCCTAATGGGGAGGAAGTGAGGGGTAGCTGTCTCTCCTACCTTCTCCACCTCAGCTCTTAACAGTTAGAGCCTGTTATTCCTGAATTTAAAACAATTGTTCCCATGGCAACACCCTAGCAGCTTCTCTTAGCAACCATGGCTATCTTTCGCAATTTTAACAAAGTTGGTTCAAATAGAAAATTGTGTTTAGAAAGAATTGGCAGAGGCAAAACCGAAATGACCAGTTAATCAGCGCTTAACTTTTCATACCTCTTAAGAAATTCATAGCAAAGTTTGAAAACAACTAGAAAGCAGTTCTGCCAACCTGTATGAGGCATGAAAAGGGAAAAGTCCAGGCTTGCAGAGGCCGGGAGAGTTTTGAATCTAAAATGCAATAATATGGAAGCTTTAAAAATGTGAATTGACAAAAGATTCACGAATAGAGCATATTTAAGGTAGGTTGGTTTGTTTGTTTGTTTTTGTTTGTTTGTTTCGAGACAGAGTCTCTCTCTGTTGCCCAGGCTGGAGTGCAGTGGCGTGATCTTGGCTCACTGCAACCTCTGCCTCCCGGGTTCTAGCAATTCTCCTGCCTCAGCCTCCCGAGTAGCTGGGATTACAGGCACCCGCCACCACGCCCGGCTAATTTTTTGTGTTTTTAGTAGAGATGGGGTTTGATCATGTTGGCCAGGCTGGTCTCAAACTCCTGACCTCAGGTGATCCACCGGCCTCAGCCTCCCAAAGTGCTGGGATTACAGGCGTGAACCACCTCACCCAGCCAACTGTGTTGGTTTTCTATTGCTGTTGTGACAAATTGTCACCAACTTAGCGGCTTAAAAAAATACCAATTTATCATACAATTCTGTAGATCAAAAAGTCTGCCTTGCAACTCACTAGGCTAAGATCAAGGTGTTGGCAGGGTGCAGTGATTTCTGGAAGCTCTCAGGAAGAGTCCTTTTTCTTGTCTTTTCAAGTTTCTAGAAGCAGCCAGCTTTCCTTACCTCATGGCCCCCTCCTCCTTCTTCAAAGCAAGCAATATTTAGCTAAGTCCTCAAACTGCCACCTCTTTGACGTCTCTTCTGATTCCCTCTTCTATTGTTAAGGATAATCTATTTTAAATTCAGCTAATTGGCAATCTGAAACCCGTCTGCACTCTTACTGCACTCTTAATTCCTCTTGGCCACATAACCTATCATAATCCCAAGTTCCAGCAGATGTTCAGATTTTTTTTTTTTTTTTTTTTTTTGAGATAGAGTCTTGCTTTGTCACCTAGGCTGCAGTGCAGTGGCACTATCTCGGCTCCCTGCAACCTCTGCCTCCTGGGTTCAAGCGATTCTTCTGCCTCAGCCTCCCAAGTAGCTGGAGCTACAGGCTTGCAGCACCACACCTGGCTAATTTTTGTATTTTTAGTAGCGATAGGGTTTTGCCATGTTGGTCAGGCTGGTCTTGAACTCTTGACCTCAGGTGATCCATCTGCCTCGACCTCCCAAAGTGCTGAGATTACAAACGTGAGCCACCGTGCCTGGCCAATGTGCAATGACTTTTAATGGCAAAAACCGTAATTCCCTAATTCCCTTTGCACCAACCTAATAGAATGTGTCTGTCTTGGAGCTGTTATTCCCCTGACCACAGTAGATACAGCAGAACAGGCAGATTTTTCCAATGACGAAGAGGATAGTGAGGCTTCTCCTGTCATTTCTCTAGCTCGTGTCCAGGAGCATAGCATGTCCTCACCCTCAGGTACCATGTCTATTTGGTGTCTTCTTCTTGCTTATTCTGGCTATTGGCTAAAGTCCATCCTTATGAAGAAAAACAGACAAACATGTGACCCAGAATCTTTTCTCCAATCTTTGCCCCAAATTAGTGCAGAAGAGGGTCTGCAGAACAAGGCTCAGCCACGTGAGGGATTGTTACAAGGAGACGGGGGGTTCTGATGTTAGGGAGACTGGCCTAGACAATCACAATTCTTTCTAAACGCAATTTTCTATTTGAACCAACTTTGTTAAAATTGTGAAAGATAGCCATGGGTGGATGAGCCTGGATGGATCATGATGGACTCAGAACTGCTGATGTTTAACTGAAGAAAAGGGAGATGGAGGCCAAACAAAACAAAGAGGGCTTTCTCCAAGAGATGCCAACCTTCTCTATAACACTGCCCCAATGATCCCACAAAGACATTTATATAGGAGGACAGGAAACAAATCCCCACAGTAATCAATAAAAAGAAACCCAAAGCCATCACTTACCGGGGGAAATGGCTTCCAATGCTGGTTCCTTAAAGAATGAACAAGAACATCCTTGAGTCCTGTGGCCAGCTATCTATGGGAACACCCTGGAGGGCATGATGAGAAAAAGAACCCTTATGAGCCTCACGCCCTAGCTGGAGAGGAGAGGAATGCACTCCCCAACAAAGTGAATTTACAATTGCAGACACACTCTGTTACATGCCAAAAAATTGTGAGCTCCTTTCTTTTTCTTCTCTTTTTTTTTTTTTTTTTTTTTTGAGACAGAGTCCCCTGTTGTCCAGTCTGGAGCACAGCAGCATGATCTCAGCTCACTGCAACCTCTGCCTCCTGGGTTCTGCCTCAAGCTATTCTGCCTCAGCCTCCCAAGTAGCTGGGATTACAGGCACCTGTCACCACACCTGGCTGATATTTGTATTTTCAATAGAGATGGGGTTTCCCCATGTTGGTCAGGCTGGTCTTGAACGCCTGACCTCAAGTGATCCACTCACCTTGGACTCCCAAACTTTTTTGTTGTTTTTCATTTTATTTTATTTTTGAGACAGAATTTGCTCTGTCAGCCAGGCCAGAGTACAGTGACATGATCACAGCTCACTGCAGCCTTGAACTCCTGGGCTCAAGCCATCTTCCTGCCTTAGACTTCCAGGTAGCTGGGACTACAGGCATGTACCATCATGCTTGGCTAATTTTTAAATATTTTTGTTAGAGATGGGGGTCTTACTATGTTGCCCTGCCCATGCTGGAGTGCAGTGGTGCAATCAGAGCTCACTGCAGCCTTAAACTCCTGGGCTCAAGCCATCTTCCTACCTCAGCCTCCCAAGCAGCTGGGACCACAAGCATGTGCCATCAAGCTGGGCTAATTCTTAAATATTTTTGTTAGGAATGGTGATCTCACTATGTTGCCTATGTTGGAATGCAATGGTATGATCATAGCTCACTGCAGCCTTGAATTCCTGGGCTGAAGCAATCCTGCCTCAGCCTCACAATGCGAGATGCTTTTTAAAAAGCTAGAGTAGTTTGGAAGAAGGCAGGGGTCCCCGTGGCCTGGGGAGAGAGGGAGAGAGGTCAGCAGAGACAGGTGAGAAAGCAATAAGGCATTGGGGGTAGGCTCTGCACTCACCAGCTGTGTGACTCAGGACAAGTGACTTAACCTCTCGTGCCTCAGTTTCCCTCTCTGTGGAAAGGCAATGATGTTAGGACTCTCAGATGATAGCTGTGATGCAAGCCCTGTGCACAGTGCCAGGAACATGTTAAGTATACTCCATGTCAGCTTTTAGGCTGCCGTTGTCACTCTGAGGACGCTAAAGGCTTTGTGGAAAGGGTGGCCTTGAAGCTAGGATTTAAAGGGTTGGCCAGGCAGGGACAAAAGCAAAGGTCACGACAAGGCGTGAGATGCATTTAGGCTCAAGAACAGCCCAGCTGGCATATGTGGAGGAGGCTCAGGGCTTCTGTTAAACAAGGAGGCTGGGGTCAGATTATACAGTGGTTCTAACAGCTGCCTAAAATTCCCCCAGAGAGTCTCCAAATGAATGGGATCAAAAGAGAGACCACAGGCCATTTGCAGCTTGCAGGGATATTCTGGAATGTGTTGTTTTCTAGAAACAGGTTGGAGATCCTGGGCCCCAATCATGCCTTGACGATCCTCTGAGCCTATGTCCTCACTTTTTTAAGAGAAGGGTGACAGTCACCTTCCTCCAAGAGGAGGAGTGAGGATCAAATAAGGGAATGACTTTGAAGTGCTCAGCACAGTGTCTGGGTACAGTAAGTGCTCAAAAGGTATTGCTATTATTATTCCAAAGAATGCATCTCATCTTTCTAGTGGTTTTCCAAATGTGTTTCTGGTGGTTTTAACAGAGAAACATTTTTTTCTTAAAGAAATCTCATATGGTAAAAGAGGCAGGTCTGGTGGACTTGAGGGTTCAAATCCTAGAATCCTTTTTTCTTAGGCGTCTCTCTCCTCTGTGTTAAAAGAAAAAACTTAGCCAAATTAAATGCAACAGAGTTTAGTTGAGCAAAGAATGATTCAGGAATCAGGCAGAATCTCAAGCCAGAGTAGGCTGAGAGAGGCTCCAATACAGCCACGTGGTGGGAGATTTATGAACAGAAAAGGGAAAGTGATGTACAGAAAACAGAAGTGAGGTACAGAAACAGCTGGACTGGTTACAGCTTGGCGTTTGCCTTATTCGAACACCATTTGAGGCATTGGCTGAATTTGATTGGTCAAAACTCATTGATTGGCACAAGAGTAAGTTACAGTCTGTTTACACCTCCATCTAGGTGATAGTTCACTATGTACAGAGAAACCTTTAGGCCAAACTTAAAATATGTAAAGAGGCAGCTTTAAGCTAAACTTGACTTGACGTCTGTAAACCAAAAACAATATTCTAAGCACCCCCTGGCTGACTGAACAGACCCCTTCTGGGCCAAAGGGACTGCAGAGAAACCTGAAAAACTGAATCCCCAGCCATGATGGGAAGATCGGACACAACTCATTACATCCCCTCCCTTTGGAGTTTAGGTACAGCTGTCCAGCATTAACATTAAAATAGAGACCATAAGACCAACAAAATTGACTCTTTGTGGCAATAAGATACCAAATTCCAACTTGATTCTGGTATAGCATCACATGTCAGATAGCAGACCTTAAAGGAAATAAAACTATTTTACCCCAAAATATATTTCTTTGACATATTTTGAAATAGCCATGCAAAGCTGTCTTTGGTGGGGGAAATTTGCATTTGTAGAGAATCTCCATTAATGCAACCAGGTCTTTCCTGGGTCTAGGAGACATTAACAAAGATCCTGACACCTTTTTAAGTCCAAAAATAGACATTTACCATCCATTCTCTCTGAAGCCTGCTACCTGGAGGCTTCATCCACATAGCAAGAACCTTGGTCTCCACAACCTCCCTTATCTTAATGCAAACATTTCTTTCCACCAACTTCAAGTCTTTAGATAAAGCATAACTCATCAAACAACATCTTGGAATCTACCTATAACCTGCAACTCTCTGCTTTGAGATGTCCTGCCTTTTCAGGCCTGAACCAATGTAAACCTTCCATGTATTGATGCATGTATTTTCCTGTAACTTCTGTCTCCCTAAAACTTCTGTCTCCCTAAAACTTCTGTCTCCCAACTGCCTTGGGCACACTTTCTCAGGACCTTTTGAGACTGTTCCCTGGGGCCATGGTCACTCATGTTGGCTCAGAATAAACCTCTTTAAATGTTTCATGGAGTTTAGATTCTCCATCAACACCCTCAAGGAGCCTCCCTGGAGAAGGGCCTTTCAATGGTCTTCCAACCTGGTCTAGCTCCTCCACTGGGGAGGCCCACAGAGGAGGATGACTTGGCTAGAGCCACATCTTGTAGCCTCTTCACCTGGGACTAAGTCTGGTTTCTGAACCACCGGTTCAACAAACAATCACTTCACTAAGTCAGTTCGATGAAAATCAATGCACTTTACATTAGTCCACCGAATGCCAAGTCACCAAATAACTAATTTCTGAGTTTTCCAAATCATCAATAACTTACTATTTAAACTCTTGATTAGGTTTGCCACGATTCATGTTGGACCCATGGGCAGAAATGTGGGGACCCTGGACTCAATCCAGATACCTATAATCACCCAATGCATTCATTTGCCTGCTGCCCACATAAAGCCAATTTATCATGACAGGAGAATTGCAATAGAGAAAGAGTTTAATTCATGCAGAGGGGGCTGAACAGGAGACTGGAGTTTTATTACTCAAATCAGTTGCCTTGAAAATTTGGAGACTAGGGTCTCTCAAAGATAGTTTGGTGGGCAGGGGGCCAGGGAGTGGGGCATGCTGATTGGTTGGGTCAGAGATGAACTCATAGGTGGTTAAACCTGTCCTCTTGCACTGAGTTGGTTCCTGGGTGGGAGCCACAGTACTGGTTGGTGAGTCCAGGTGGAGCCATCAGTCATCAGAAATGCAAAAACCTGAAAAGTCATCTCAAAAGGACAATCTTAGTTTCTGCAATAGTGATGTTATCTGCAGGAATAACTGGGCAAGTTGCAGTATCTTGTGATTTCTGGAATAATGGCTGGTAATCATCAAACTGTACTTACACCTTAGAGAATAGAGGCCCTTCTCATCCTCCTAACTTAGTGGTCTTTCATTAGTTTTACAAGGGCAGTTTAGTTTGGGGGAAGGGCTATTTTATAAACTATAAACTAAATTTACCGCAAAGTTAGCTTGGCCCATGCCCAGGAATGAGGAAACACAGCCAATATGTGAGACTAGAAGCAAGATGAAGTCAGCCATGTCAGATTTCACTTACTGTCATAATTTTGCAAAGATGGTTTCATACCTATACATCCTCAGCATATCCTTTGGGTCTCCCTCTTACTGCCCCCAGTTCCCACCCACTCTACCATTAGTCTGCACCCCCACCACCCTGAGTATCTTCCTCTACCCCTCAAAGTGCTGGGCTCCTCATTCTATCCTCCAGCCTCTGTCCTCTCCATTTACCGTGCCCCAGCCTGTGATACTGTGTTATAATCAAAAATAGATATTTGGTCTTTGTCTCTGGTTCTTGGCACAGATCTTCTAAAACTCTTAGAATTTTCTGAGTGATGAGGGTGGGAATAGCATCTTTTGTTATTCTTAGCAAGTCCTTTAACCATACTTGAGTTTATGCTAATGAGGTGACTGTCAGATGATGGGAGCTGGTTGTCAGAGAAACCACCTATGTAATTAGAAGATTGGAACTTTTAGCCCCACTCTCCCATATTCCCCCAAATCGTCAATAACTTGTTATTGGAAGAGGAGAGTGGATGGAGATTGAGTTCAATCACCAATGGCCAATGACTTCAGCAATCATGCCCACATAATGAAACTGTTACAGGACCACCAGATTCGTATGCCCAATGCAAAGTAACAGACCAATACACTGAGACAGCAGGGTTTGCAGCAGAGAAAGAGTTAATGATCACAGGGAACCCAAATAAGGAGGTAGGAGGAACCCTCAAATCCATCTCTCCAAGGAGTGCTGGGAATTTTGAGGGGACCATGGCAGGCAAGGGGCTGGAAAATTGGGATCATTGACTGGTTGAGGAAAGGGGGATGAAATCATCAGGAAGTGAAAACTGCATTCTTTGGTGAGTCAGCTCCTTGTGGGATCCTTTAGACCAGCTGATGTCAGTAGTTTCATTGGTATGCAAGACCTGAAAGAATATCTCAAAGGGAAAATGCAGTGTTTCAGAATGCTTAAGTTGTTATCTATAGAGCTGTTAAGAGGACAGGGTCTGTGTGATTCTGGGGCAAGAGTCACCAAGCAACTATGAGGAAGCAGGTCAGAGAGCAAGGTGACCTAACGATGAATGCCGAAGGTGCTACAAGCTTGGTTTATTTTCACTTGTACTCCTGTCTTCTTTCCTGATTAATGTTATAAAATGTATAGGGATGGTTTCAGAACTTCCATAAAAAACCCCAATGAACAGAATTCCAAGAGCTTCTGGGCTGGTGAACTCATTGTGGTGCTGGGAAGGAGATGTGTCCAGAGGGGGTATCGAAGCTCTGCAAACCTTCCCCATACCTTCCTCTATGCACCACTGCATCTACCTGTTTATTGATATCCTTTATAATAAACCATTATATGTAAGTAAAGTGTTTTCCTGAGGTCTGTGAGCCTTTATAGCAAAGTATCAAAACTGAGGAGAGGGCTGTAGGGGCCCTGATTTGTAGCCAGGTCAGACTGGAGACCCATTACTTACCATTGGCATCTGAAGTGGGGGCAATCTTGTGGGACTGAGCCCTTAACCTACTGGGTCTGCACTAACTAAAGGTAGTTAGTGTCAGAATTAAATTAACTATAAGATACCAGTTGGTGTCTGGAGAGTTGGAGGCTTAGTTAGTATGGGAGGGAAAATCTACACATTTGGTGTCAGATGTATGTGCAGGCGTGGTGGCTCACGCCTGTAATCCCAGCATTTTGGGAGGTCGAGGCAGGTGGATCACCTGAGGTCAGGAGTTCGAGACCAGCCTAGCCAACATGATGAAACCCCATTTCTACTAAAAATACAAAAATTAGCCAGGCAGGGTGGAGCACGCCTGTAATCCCAGCTACTTGGGAAGCTGGCAGGAGAATCACTTGAATCTGGGAGGTAGAGGTGGCAGGAAGCCGAGATCATGCCACTAAACTCCAGCCTGGGCAACAGAGTGAGATTCTATCAAAAAAAAGAAGAAATGTGTACAAACAAAAAGTTTTCTTTGGAAGCTCTGTCTCTGCTTACTCTCTGCTTTCTGCTCTTCAGTGACTTCCTTACTGGATCAGCAGCCAGGCTGTGTTCTCAGCTGACCTTTTTCTCTGTCTTCCTCCATCAGAGGGTCCCCTCTCTGATCCTGGCTCACTAAGCTCCAGCCATGGGGAGGCAGGATGAAGGCAAGACGAATAGTTCTTAAAAGCTTATTCTGAAGGCAAAATGAATGCTGATCACCTAAAATGTCACTGAAATTTTCTAAAGCATAAGAAAGAAAGAAAGAAAAAAAAAAACTTTTGGCCAGGCACGGTGGCTCACACCTGTAATCCCAGCACTTTAGGAGGCCAAGGTGGGCGAATCACAGGGTCAGGAGATCAAGACCATCCTGGCTAACACTGTGAAACCCCATCCCTACTAAAAATACAAAAAATTAGCCAGGCGTGGTGGTGGGCACCTGTAGTCCCAGCTACTTGGGAGGCTGAGGCAGGAGAATGCTGTGAACCTGGGAGGCGGAGCTTGCAGTGAGCCGAGATCAGGCCACTGCACTCCAGCCTGGGCGACAGAGTGAGACTCCATCTCAAAAAACAAAACAAAACCAAAAAAAAAAACCATTTTATCCAACAGTTTAAAATAAATACTATTTTTTTGGTAAATTTAATAAATACTTTAAATTTATTTGGCAAATTCATCATATAGTGACTTATCTGACAGCAAATTGATTTATGGAAAACTGACCTAGAACTGGAACTCAGACCCCAGATTTCCAGTCCAATTTACTTTCTTTGAAATATTTCTCAGTATTTCATTGTAAACCAAGTACGTCTTCCATAGGATGGTTACATTTGGTTTCTCTTCTCTCTTTATTTTTGGCAACTTTTTTTCCAAAAATTTTGAAAAAGAATTGCACTCTCCCAATTTTTTGCAAACTTGCTTTCTTTTTAAAAATGCAGTGTATTTAAGATGTTAATGGCCTCATTTTAATTTGCATATATTCTTGTTAACGATGAAATCTACTTAATGTGAGTTGAAACTAAAAGCCTGTCAGGGTAATTCACAAACATTTAAAAACTCTGTAGCAGTTCTAGGAGGATTCCCTGTGAATATTCTTAAGGACTTTCAATGGATATATTAAGTAGGCCTTGGTATTAACAGAAATAGCAAACAAATTAAAATTGGACTCTCGGTAACAATTGGGAGAAATGAATATTCACACACTTCAGCATGAAATTGAATCTAGTTGTCCTGGTGCCTCTTGCTCATTCAAGGAGAACATCTTTATTGAAGAACCATCATGTTAAGTGTCACTTAAGACTAGTATGGAGTCACCTGACTTCAGTACATTTCTTTCAGAAATGCGCAAGAGGACAACATCAATCAAACTTAAAATAATGCAGCAAGGCGTGGTGGCTCATGCCTGTAATCCCAGCACTTTAGGAGGCCAAGGCAGGCAGATCACCTGAGGTCAGGAGTTCGAAACTAGCCTGGCCAACGTGGTGAAACCCCATCTCTACTAAAAATACAAAAAAAAAATAGCCAAGTGTGGTGGCATGCACCTGTAATCCCAGCTACTTGGAGGCTGAGGCAGGAGAATCGCTTGAACTCGGGAGGCGGAGGTTGTAGTGAGCCAAGATTGCACCACTGTACTCTAGTCTGGGCAGCAGACCAAGACTCTGTCTCAAAATAAAATAAAATAATAAAATAAAAAAAATAATGCAACCCTCATTTGCCATTGATATTACCAGCAATCTCTATTTGGAGTATGTAGCACATTTTCATGTGGGCAAAGTAATTTACAGGAATATACATTTTATTATAATTCCAGCCCCAGAGACATCTCAAAATCCATTCTCAGGCCTTTGAGACTGTCCTGATGATCCATGAGTAATGTCTCAATGATCCCCCATTTCCACAGTGGATTACAACTTCAAGAACAGTGCCCATAGCTGTAAGGATAAATCCCTCTTCAGGTTTAATCTCTTACAGAGTTCAGTTTGTAGCAAAAGAAAAACACTTTCTTATGTATTTATACATTAAAAAATAAGACTTAAAGTGGAGCTTTAATATGTGATCCCATTTAATCTTAACAATCTTTGGCAGTAGGTATCATAATCTCCACTCAGAGATAAGGGACCTGAAAGCTCAGAGAGGAAAAGTGATGTTTCTAAGTTCACACAGCTAATGAAAGGGAGATAGGCATTACATTCATCTCCAGGCTGTAAGACAATAATCAATAAGTTAAAGCAACAAACATACATCACTCATCATATACAGAGACTCTTCCTGATTGGAATTTCTGTGGGGAAAATGGGAGCTACACTGACTGACATTGATTTGACACCTCATCTATTACCTGAGTCATTTCAAATACTCCCTAATATGTCACCTTCCCTAAACCATCCTATTCACCCCTTGGTGCCACATCAATCTCTATGAAATGCTCATGTCACATCCCTGCTTAAAATCCCTTAAAAGAATCGCAGTCATCCTTAAGAATAAAGTCAGTTGTCCGAACAGGATGTCCAAAGCCATTTGCAATCTACCCCCAGCCTCTCACCCTTCCTACTCCTAAACCCCCTAGAGTTCTGCCAGGTCTGGTTTCCTCTACCTGAGATGGTCTTTCACCCAAGGCCAACTCACAGTTGTTTCTGCAAAGCACCCAAGGCCAACTCACAACACCCAAGCCTGACTCACAGTTCTCTCTGCAAAACACCCAAGGCCAACTCACAGTTCTCTCTATGAAGCTTTCCCAGATATCCCTCATGGTCTCAGGCAGAATGTGTCCTCCCCTTCCTGAGTGACCATCTGCTATAGCACAGTCACATTGCTTTATAACCAGGTCTGTTGCCCATCTTTCTAATAGCACCCTGAGTTTCCAACTAGATAAATCAACAATTTAATTCATTTTTAGCATGTATGAGTATGCTCTCTTCCTACCAACCCATAACCCACCTGTTTCTTGGTATGCTAGAGCAGAGGTCAATAAACTACACTCCATGTGCCAAATCTTGCCTGATGCCTGTTTTTGCAAAGTATTTTGTGTTGGAACACAGCCAAGCTTACCTGTTTACATATTTTCTACGGCTGCTTTGCACCACAAGCCCAGAATTGGATAATTGCAACAGAAACTACAGAGCCTGAAAAACTGAATGTATTTATGATCTAGGTCATTACAGAAAAAGTTTACCGATCCCTGTGATGGAAATAAGGTCAAGAATTAAAGTCAACATGTAGCACTCTTGAGTGGAGGAAAATAAAGACACGATGGGATACTGGGGACTTGAGTTCTAATCTACATTCTGGGACAGGCTTACCCTTTCATATTGGATAAATCATTTCCCCTATCTGGATCTCAGTTTCCCATCTGTAAGGTAAGAAAATTAGATGAGACCAGCGGTTTTTAAACTTTTTTGTTTTGTTTTTAGCCCAGAACTTTTTCCCCAAAAGTAGACTATGGCAAACTCTATGCTTAAAGCAGATAAAGAAAGAGCTATTCTGATAAGGGATGGGTGGGAGGTGTATTAATCTGTTCTCATGCTGCTAATAAAGACATACCCAAGACTGGGCAACTTATAAAGGAAAAGGGTTTAATAGACTCAGAGTTTCATATGGCTGGGGAGACCTCACAATCATGGCTGAAGGCAAATTAGGAGCAAAGTCACATCTTACATGGCAGCAGGCAAGAGAGCTTGTGCAGGGGAATTCCCCTTTATAAAACTATCAGGTCTCATGAGACTTATTCACTATCATAAGAACGGCACAGGAAAAACCCATCCCCGTGATTCAATTACTTCCTGCTGGGTCCCTCCCAGGACACGTGGGAATTATGGGAGCTACAATTCAAGATAAGATTTGGGTGGGGATACAGCCAAACCATATCAAGAGGCAAGTGCCCTGCCCCACCATCTCTCACCCTTTTCCTTGCCACACAAGGGATCTTGGAGGAGTCCCTTAGATTCCCCGACAGTTTCAAGTATAAAAGCCATTGATCTAACCCCTCCCTGTAGTCCCTTCCACAGTATGGTCCATGATTCTGTCTAAAGCACCATGTAAACATCCAAGATTCAAAAACATCCAAAAGCAAATCCCTCTTTTATAATTTTTTTTTTCATACCAGCTGAGACCAATCGACCTGGAAAAAATTAAATATTATCGGACATTTCCTCCATGTATTCACAGGAGAGCCTAAAGTATAGCAGAAGGTTGCTGGAATGAACTGGAACTTTCTGTGATCTATCCTGGGTGTTTTAAAACACAAACACAGAGTGTCAGCTTCTGGGAGATGTACAACATGAGGGACTGTCACTCCAGTGACGGAGTACTCCTGGGAACAGTGCTGCTTCAAAAGGCATCAGGCAGGTAATGACATTGTGAGTTATTTATTGCCAGACCAGGGAATATTTTGAGTGACTCAGGAGTGCTTTGGGGCAGCATCAAAGAAGATTTGGGTCCCTAGGTGGGAGGCTTGCAAAAAAAGACAGCTGGTCAGAGGTCCTCAGCGTTTCATACTCTGGGCCAGTTGTCATGGCCTTTGGACAGTCTTCTCTCTGACACACTGTGTGCCTGTGACAAGTTCCCTGGGTTCTCTGGGGCCTGGTTTCTTTGTCTGTAAAACGATTAGGTTGTACTAGATAATGAATGAGCACTTACTGTGTGTCAGGCTCTGTGCCTAGGGGCTTTGCAGACAATAAGTCAGTTGATACTTACACACTCTACACATAGTCTCCATTTTATGAAAAATGTAGATGCTAAGTCTCAGAGACATTGAGTTACTTACCCAGAATCACACAGCTAGTTAATAGGATGGCAAGGCTTTAAACTAGCTATAGAAAGAGTCTTTCAAAATGATTAAGGTATGGATCTTTATTTTATTTTTTTTTATTATTATTATTTTTTGAGACGGAGTCTCACTCTGTTCCCCAAGCTAGAGTGCAGTGGCTGTGATCTCGGCTCACTGCAAGCTCCACCTCCTGGTTCACGCCATTCTCCTGCCTCAGCCACCCGAGTAGCTGGGACTACAAGAGCCCGCCACCATGCCTGGCTAATTTTTTTTATTTTTAGTAGAGACGGGGTTTCACCATATTAGCAATGATGGTCTCTATCTCCTGACCTCATGATCTGCCCACCTCAGCCTCCCAAAGTGAGGTATGGCTCTTAAGCAAAATAGCTTCTGTTTAAATCTTGGTTCTGCCACTGATAGGGTATGACACTAGTCTGTTTGTTTCAATGCTTTGAGTTCAATTTCTTTATCTATAAAATGGGTATGATGGCACTGCCTCTACTTACTTCATAGAGTTGTTTGCAATCTACCCCCCTCAAAGATGAGAGAGTTTTCATAAAACACCTGGTAGATTGGCTAAATCCAAAACCCATGTTATTAGCCACTCTGTAAAAACCAGGCTTTCCCCCCACCTTTACTGTGCTAGAATTCCTGTCAATGTCAATGATGACCTATGTCAGACCAAAGCCAGTGGTTGTTTTTTTGTTTGTTTGTTTTCTTTTTTTGTCTTCATCCCATCCCTTAATCCGTCAGTAGCATTTAACAGTGCTGAGCACCTCTCCTTGAAATATTTTCTTCTCTAGGCTTTGGGACACCACATTTTCCTGGTTTTCTCCTATCTGTTCCTTTGCTAGGTTCTCCTCCTTCCCTAGAATCCTAAAAGTGGGCAATCCCAAGGTTCTATTCTCATGCCCTTCTCTTCCCCATCAATACTCTTTTCTTACATCATATGTTTGGTCTTACAACTTCCAATGAACTAACAACTCTCAAATTTTTTTCCCCACCTTGAACTTGCCTCTGAGCTTCAGATGTCCTAATGTAAAAACATGAATGACTCAAAGGTTTTTCAAATGTAACACACCCCAGACAGAATGACTGGCTTCTTCTCTATGCATATTGCTCTCTTCTTTCCAAGTCTTGTCCATAAATAGCACCACCATTTAGCCAGTTACTCAGGCCACAAACCTAGGTGTCATCTCTTATTTCACACTCCATTTCAAATTCATTAATAAGTTATTTCTGCTCTGTGCTTCTTTTTTTTTTAAAGACAGGGTCTCAATCTATTGCCCAGGCTGGAGTGCAATGGCGTGATCATAGCTTACTGCAGCCTCAGACTCCCAGGCTCAAGTGATCCTCCTGAGTAGCTGGAACTACAGGTATGTGCCATCATGACCGCCTAATTATTTTATATTTTTGCAGAGATAGGGCCTCGCCTTGTTGCCCAGGCTGCTCTCAAATTCGTGGGCTCAAGCAATCCTTCCACCTAGGCCTCCCAAAATGCTGGGATTTACAGGCATGAGCCATCACACTTAGCCTGTAAAATATATATTGACTCTAAAATATGTATTGACTCTGACATTTTTCACCATGCTCACTGCTACAAGCCTAGTTCAAGTCACTATCCCCTACTGCCTGGATGACTCTAGCAGTCTATTCCCAACCCAGCTATGCCTACTTTTAAGTGTTTAAGTACACTTTTGTTTGTTTCCCAAAAGTGTACTGGATTTTAACCCTAAGTTTCTTTAAGGGCTCGAGAACTCCTGAATCAATACAGTCAAGCTGCCACTTCCTTTTTCTTTTTCGTTTTTCTTTTTTGAGATGGAGCCTCACTCTGTTGCCCAGGATGGAGTGCAGTGATGCAATCTCAGTTCACCACAACCTCTGCCTCCCGGGTTCAAGTGATTCTCCTGCCTCAGCCACTGGAGTAGCTGGATTACAGGCTTGTGCTACCATGCCCAGCTAATTTTTGTATTTTTAGTAGAGACAGGGTTTCACTATGTTGGCCAGGCTGATCTCGAACTCCTGACCTCATGATCCACCCACCTCGGCCTCCGGAAGTGCTGGGATTACAGGCATGAACCACTGTGCCTGGCCACTTTATTTTTCTATGTTAAGAATGGAACAAGTCATGGATGAGGTCACATTTTTTTCAAACTAGAGGAGAGTTTGAGTTCAGCTGCAATTCTGTCTACCTCTTCCTCACTCTGCCTTAACTGCTTGACCCTAATGAACCATGTTACATGTTGAACTTTCCTAGATTTGTTGGCATTTGGCTGGTCCTAAATGATGCAATCATGATAGGCCATGATAGAGGCTGTGGCCCAGAAAAAAATATGAGTGAATTGCATTTAAGCAAAAACTAAGCAAGACAAAGAAATGGACCCAAGTGGAAGCTAAGCCAACAAAACATGTCCAATGGGGTATGACAAATTCAATTATTTTTAATTTTATTTTTATTTTTTTTGAGACAGAGTCTTGCTCTGTCGCCCAGGCTGGAGTGCAATGGTGCGATCTCAACTTACTGCAGCCTCTGCCTCCCGGGTTCAAGCAATTCTCAGGCCTCAGGCTCTGGAGTAGCTGGGACTACAGGTGCATGCCACGACACCCGGCTAATTTTTATATTTGTTATTACAGACAGGGTTTCACTATGTTGGCCAGGCTGGTCTCGAACTCCTGGCCTCAAGTGATTCACCTGCCTGGGCCTCCTAAAGTGCTGGGATTACAGGCATGAGCCACTGCTCCCAGCTAACAAACTCAATTCTAAACTAGGAGTATATGAAGAACCAGGGGTCCTATCAGAAAGGCTGGAAGCACGATTCTGGACTTTCAGCGGGTAGTGATTCTCTGTGTTGATGCTCATTCAATAGATATGTTTAGGATTTACTGTGGTTCTTTTGAAATGAAACTGTGAACTTAAAATATCTGAGACAGGTCTCAACCAATTTAAAAAGTTCATTTTGCCAAAGTTAAGGACACATCCATGACAGAGCCTCAGGAGCTCCTGATGACATGTGCCCAAGGTGGTCGGGGTACAATTTGCTTGTATACATTTTAGGGAGACATGAGACATCAATAAATATGTGTAAGATGTATATTTGTTCAGTATGGTAAGGCAAGGCAACTTGAACTGGGGGCTTCCAGGTCATAGGTAGATAAGAGAAAAAAGGTTGCATTCTTTTGAGTCCTTGATCAGCCTTTCACTGAATACACACCATTTAGTCTGACTCAGTGAATCTGCATTTTTACATAAACAATAGGACAGAGGAAGCAATCAGATACGTGCTTGTCTTGGGTGAGCAGAGGGATGACTTTCTGTTCTGCTCCTGTGAAGATAAGCTATTAGTTTACATTGCCAGGATGAAATTCAACAGAACTGTTTTAGGGTTAAGATCTTGAGGGCCCCAGGGAATTTCCTTGTGGGAAAACTCTGAGGGAGGCATGTAGCTCTTCTATCCTTTTAGTTATCTTATTTAGGAATTAAAATGGGAGTCAGGTTTGCCTGATGTAGTTCCCACCTTGACTTTTCCCTCATCTTAGTGATTTAGGGGTCCTGAGGTTTGTTTTCCTTTCAAAAAACCGTTTTCATCTCTAGGTGAAACAAGAGCATGCATATTGCAGAATCAAGCCATACCAGGCTGAAAGAAGACTAAGTGTCAAACCACATCAAAGATCTCATTTTGAGGCCCAGATCTCCAGTTGATCTGTCAATTATTTTTTAATACATTTCATAAAAACATAGCCAAACCTGTGCAATGACTGTTGCAAAAGCTAACTGGTTTAAATTTCTTTATTTTTGTCTGCAATTGCATCAATTCAGTTACATATCACTGATCGCATTGGGATCCCTTACTCTATTTCTGAGATTAACAAAAATAAAAGGCAAATATTTGTGTATGTTAGAGTGTAATTTTCAAAAATGTTGTCACAATTCATGCAAATATAAAAGTAAACACTTGTCAACAATTTTTTTCTATTCACTAATTGCTGAGGGCACCAGTAAGATGTTAAAACTGGTTCAAAGAACATTTATGGAACCAAGTCTTTATAGGCAACTTAATAAAGCGCTGTTAGGATAAAAACTTCTGGACTAGATACAAAATCTTTTAATGTCCAGTAGAGCAATAAACTGTAAACTTCAGAGTTACATATTCCATTGGACAGAAATTATTTACATCTCCACTGGACAAAAATCTATAAAAGTTATGTAACTTCACTAAAGCTGGGAAATTTAATCAATTTTGAACAGTGAGTTAACAAGATAAAGGCTTCTAAACTTGAATGTGCTTGTGTTTCTGAAGGACAGTAAAAGAGCATGTCATCCCTCTTTTGCCTATTTCAAAATTTTGGATAATTCACCAGTTTCTTTACCACGCTTCTGGAATCATAAATAATCTACCATAAAGTCTGGTATCAGTGTGTTTGTCCTGATTATGTAGACATGTGTAAAAAAGTGTTTATTAACTATGCTTGCCTCATTAATTTTGCTCTGAAAATTGACAGTCGTACAATATTGAGCAAGTTCTGTGTGGACATTTTCATAAAGAATCTTGGATTGGACTTTTGAAAGCCTGTATCATTTGCTCTTCCACCCTAAGCCTAGGAAACCAAGCACAAGACACTCTCCTCCAGATTTTACTTGGTGGTGTATGCACCTATATATAGGAATGAATTATCCTTTTCTTGAGGTCCCCCCAATTTACAAAGGTCTCTGGCCTAGAAGTAGGTGGGCTTCTCTACCAACTGTGACACTGGAATACTGCAAGCCAGATACCAAGCTAGTTTCCTTAGGAGGAATTTGTAGGCATTAGCTTCACATAAATGGTCAGTAATTTCATTAGTCAGGATTCTCCAGAAAAACAGAACCGATAGGATACATTATGAGGAATCGGCACACATGATTAAGGAGGCTGAGAAAGCCCACCATTTGCCATCTGCAAACTGGAGACCAAGGAAAACATGGTGGTCTAATTCAGTCTGAGCTCAAAGCCCTGAGAACTAGGGGAGCTGATGGTATAAATTCCAGCAGGCAGAAGAATACCAATGTCCAATTTCAAGCAGGCAGGCAGGAGCATAAGGGGCAAATTCCTTTCTCCACATTTTATTCTATTTAGGCCCTCAAAGGATGGCATGATATCTACCCATACTGGGGAGGGACATTAGTTTAATGCATCCGCAGACCCAAATGCTAATCTCTTCTGGAAATACCTTTTCAGACACATCTAGAAATAATGTTTAATCTGGGCACTGCCTGGGACAGTCACGTTGACACAAAAAATTAACCTGTACAGTAATTTTCCTTAATACTGGGTTTATCATACTTAGGTATTAAATGAGAAATCTTCTCTAATATAATACTTCAGGTATGGCCTTAATTGCACAATATACTTGTCCAATTATATTTTGGTTAAAAAAAAGAGGGCAGATTCTTATGAACCCATGAAAACTATATTGCCATAAAAAAATAAGGAGGCAGTCAAAATATTTATTTCTGAATTTTGGAGGATCTGGTGGGAATCAGGTACCATTAAAAGTTGCACTACAGTTTTCTTTTTTTTTTTGAGATAGAGTCTTGCTCTGTCACCTAGGCTAGGGTGCAGTGGCACAATCTCAGCTCACTGCAACTTCCGCCTCCTAGATTCAAGAGATTCTCATGCCTCAGCCTCCTGAGTAGCTGGGATTACAGGTGCCTGCCAATGTGCTTGGCTAATTTTTGTATTTTTAGTAGAGATGTGGTTTCACCATCTTAGCCAGACTGGTCTCAAATTCCTGACCTCATGATTCACCCTCCTCGGCCTCCCAAAGTGCTGGGATTACAGGCATGAGCCACTGTGCCTGGCCTCATTACAGTTTAAAAGTAGAAGCTACTAAGTTGAGGGTTAGAGAAGAAGAAAGGGAGAAGGCTTCTCTTATTTTCTGTGTCCATAAAAATACAGAGCATTAAAAAAGAGTAACAATATTACAAATGATATCGTTTGGATATTTGTTGCCTTCAAATCTCATATTGAAAGTTGATTGCCAATGTTGAAGGTAGTGCCGGAAGGGTGGTGTTTTGGTCCTGGGGGTAGATCTCTCATGAATGGGTTGGTGCCATCCTCAAGGTAATGAGCGAGTTCTCACTCTATTAGCTCCCTCAAGACCTGATTGTTGAAAAGAGCCTAGCACCTCTTCCACTCTCTCTCTTGCTTCCTTCCTCTCACCATGTGATGTCAGCTCCCCTCTGTCTTCTGCCTTGATTGGATTCTTCCTGGAGTCCTCACCACAAGCATATGCTGGTGCCATGCTTCTTGTATAGCCTGCAGAACTGTGGGTAAAATAAACCTCTTTTCTTTATAAATTACCCAGCCTCAGGAATCTCTTTATTGCAACACAAATGGACTAAGACACCAACAAATAACCAGAATTAACTTTCCCTCATCAATCAGTTCAGTCCTACATAATTAATTCTCATTCTGCTGGGTTTGGGGAGCCATCTGATTTCATGATGTAGACTAAAAAGAATTATTGAAATGCTAACTCTGTCTACTGATGCAAAGTTGAAAGTTGTTTAAGCTCTGTCAGCTCAGAAGCCTGTACCCGAGAGTTTATTCTTAGACACAGCAATAGTTTAGGGTAGTTGATACTGATGGGATTATAGGAAACATTACCCTAAAATATGACACTTTGGCATACTGAGTATTGTACGCTGAAGGAAAGATCACTCTGACCTTCTCTTTTTCTGACCTTCTCCCACCTTTCTCCCCTGAGGCCATAAAAAGAATTCTCTGACCTACCTCCCCTGAAAGTCAGTCATAAGAACTTTATTCCTGAGGAGTCTTACTCTATTCTCAGTAAGGATGGGATGTCATAAAGTGACACAGAAAAGAATCTAAACAAACAGGCCTTGCTAAGTTCCCTTCCCCTGCCACCAAATTTACTACCATTAAATCATACACCTTTTTGTCTAGTCATGTTTCTCCACAGTTACACGCTTCCTTCATCATCCTTAACATAAAAAATATAGTTTTCACTGGGTCTGTAGGTCTTTATTTCTGAAGGCTCGCGGGTCATGTAAGACATATGAAATATATTTGTTATGCTTTTCTCTTATTAATCTGTCTTTTGTTATAGGAGTGTCAGCCACGAACGCTGAGATTGGTGAGGAAAAGGTATTACTTTTCCTACCCTACAGTGCCATCCTTTTCCAAGAGGATCTGAGGCTGACCTTCCTGTTGTAGATGAATTCTAGCCTATGGGACCTTCAGGCTAACATCAGAGGAAACCAGAAACATATTTTATTATGAAACTGAATGTCTGTGGTTCATTTGTAAAATAATCAATAATATCAGAATGGAGAAGAAAATTTTGTATTGGAGTAGAGTGCATGACTACTTCATCAGAGCTTGATCACTGTTCACCCTGAGGGTAAAAACCTATTATACTAACCTGTGGATAGTATGGTAATGACCAGTCTCCAGAGGCATTTCTGGAACATGTACAATTTCTGAAATATTGAAATTAATAACATTTCAACTATAGAAGCCTAACCTAGGAGAAGCTGAACATCTCTTTTGCTTTGACAATTTTTCCCATGAAGCTATTATAATAATGCTGGGTTAATTTGGAGATATGAAGAAAAATGAAAGAAAAAAACTAGTTGTTTCTGGTGTATGTATTTTTATAAGATGAAACAGCAAATCTTTATGATATTCAGGGGACCTCTTGAAAATCTAAAATACTGTTTTAGGTGTATGAAATATTCTGAAAAAGTTGTTTTATTTTTCTTAATTTAGGATCCAAACTTGGGCAAAATCAAAAGAGCTATCAAAGGAGATTTTGCCACTTGATTAACAGAGAATCATGAATGCATGAGGAAAACTAATTTGGTTGTGTATTTCATCAAAGTGACAATAAAATATTATAAAATGTTTTAAAGGCAACACGATTGTAAGAAATCTGTTGTTTACAGTGAAGATCTTTTGTTCTTTGTTGTTATTTTTAAATAATCAAAGATGTGATAAAGTCAACATAAAGACCAGAAGACTATTTTAGTGAGACACAGACCCTACTCTCTAGGCGAGAAGAGCTGTAAACACAATTTATCATTTTAACAGTTATGAGTTATGAGTTAAAATAACTGTTAGTAAAAAAGGTTTCGTGAGTTTTTTTTTTTCTTTTTTTTACATAATCTTGTGAAAAAGTCCATCAAATCCAGCAAACTTTGCCAAAATGTTAACACATTTTGTATCTTCTTTGCAGACTCTGGTGTTACGAACCCAAACGAATAAATTTTATTTCCTTCAAAGCCTCTGTATCGTGTTGTACGTACTCACTAAGCCCTTGTATTCTGGAACAAATACATTTCAGGACAAATCAACTCTATTTTTCTAGAAAAACAAAACCTAATCCCATCATTTGCATATGTTCTTGTATTTCTTTATCACTATAGCTCCTCATCTATCTTTGAAAACCAATATTATTTTATTGAGGTATAATTTGCATATAGTTAAATTCACCCTTTTTTAGTGTACGGTCCTGGAGTTTTGGCACATGCATTCAATCTGGTAACCACCACCACAATGAAGGCATAAAACATTCTTTAGACTACAACTTCAAAATCCCTTAACTCAGCGGTCCCCAAACTTTTTGGCACCAGGAACCAGTTTGCGGAAGACAATTTTTCCACAAACCAGGAGTTGGGGGATGGTTTTGGGATGACTCAAGTGCATTCCATTTATTGTGCACTTTAGTTCTATTATTATTACATTGTAATATATAAAGAAATAATTATACAACTCACCACCATGTAGAATTAGTGGGACCCCTGAGCTTGTTTTCCCGCAAATGGACCATCCCATCTGGGGGTGATGGGAGACAGTGACATATCATCAGGCATTAGATTCTCATAAGGAGCGTGCAACCTAGATCCTCGCATGCACAGTTCACAATAGGGTTCATGGTTCTAAGAGAATCTAATGCCGCCACTGATCTGACAGGAGGCAGAGCTCAGGCAGTAATGTGAGTGATGGGGTGCCTCTGTAAATACAGATGAACCTTCACTCTCTCCTGCTGTTCATCTCCTGCTGTGCAGCCAGCCCAGTTCCTAGTAGGCCACAGACCAATACCAGTCCATAGCCTTAGGGTTGGGGACCCCTCCCCTAATTCCCTTTTTTCAATCAACTCTTTACCCCACTCCCAGCCCTTGCAACCACTGATCTGTTTTCTATCCTGTATTGGTCTGTTCTTGTGTTGCTATAAAGGAATGCCTGAGACTGGGTAACTTATAAAGAAAGGGGTTATTTGGCTCACAGTTCTGTAGGCTGCAGGCTGTACAGAAAGCATGGTGCTGGCATCTGCTTCTGGTGAGGGCCTCAGGAAGCTACAATCATGGCAGAAGGGAAGGGGAACTGGTGTACCACTTGGCGAGAGCAGGAGCAAGAGAGAGAGGGGAAGTGCCACACACACTTTAAAACAACCAGATCTCAACAGAACTCACTCACTATCATGAGGACAGCACCAAGGCATCCATGAGGGATCTACCCCCATGACCCAAACACGTCTCACCAGGTCCCACCTCCAACACTAGAGATTACATTTCATCGTAAGATTTGGAGGGAACACACATCCAAGTGATATCATTCTGCCCCTGGCCCCTCACATCTCATGTTCTTCTTTCATTATAAAATACAGTCATCCCTTCTCGATAGTTCCCCAAAGTCCTAACTTGTTCCAGCCCCAACTCAAAAGTCCCAAGTCCCAAGTCCCAAGTCCAAAGTCTCATCATCAGAGACTTGAGGCAAGTTCCTTCTCCTTGTGAGTCTGTGTTTACTCTCAAGTTATAACGAGTTATTTATGCCTAAGACACAAATAGCAGTGCAGGCATTGAGTAAAACATTACCATTCCAAAAGAAAGAAACTGGCCAAAAGGAAAAGGGCAATAAGCCCCATGCAAGTCTGAAACCCAGCAGGGCAGTCGTTCAATCTTAAACCTCCAAAATAATCTCCTTTGACTGTAGGTCTTGCATCCAGGGCAGTGGTGCAAGGAGTCGGCTCCCAAGGCTTTGGGCAGCTCTGCCCCAGTGGCTTTGCACAGTGTAGCCCCTGTGGCTGCTGTCATGGGTTGAAGCTGAGTGCCTGCACCTTTTCCAGTTGCAAGGTGCAGGCTGCTGCTGGTCTACTATTCCGGGGTCTGGGGGGCAGCAGGTCCCTTCCCACAGCTCCACTAGGCAGTGCCCCAGTGAGAATTCTATATGGGGCTCCAACACCACATTTTCCCTTCCGTTGGCACTACCAGAATAAAGGTTCTCTGTGAGGACTCCACCTCTGCAGCAGGCTTCTGCCTCAGCACCTCGGCTTTTCCACAAACCCTCTGAAATCTAGGTGGAAGCTGCCAAGCCTCCTTCACTCTTGCATTCTATGTGCCCACAGGTTTAATACCAAGTGGAAGCCACCAAATAATTTAGTAGATTTATATCTAAATAGTTCATGGTTTTGGTGCCATTATCAATGGTACTGGGTTTATTTCATTTCAAATGTTTCATTTCATTTCAAATGGTTTGTGCCCTCTGAAGCAGCAGCCTGAGTTGTACCTGGGACCCTTTGAGCTGCAGCTACAGCTGGAGCAGCTGAGATGCAGGAGTAATGTCTTGAGGCTGAGTAGGGCAGCAGCATCCCAGGCCTGGCCCCTCAAACAGACTGGACTGGCTGTCTGTTTGATAGCAGCAAGTCTGAGGCCTGGCCCTTCCAACACTTTTGAAATGTCTATGGGGCCTTTTTCCCATTGGATATTAGTATTTGGCTCCTTTTTAGTCATGCAAATCTCTCTAGCAAGTGGTTGCTCTGCTGCCTGTTTGGATTCTTTCTCTACCACATGGCCAACCTGCAACTTTTTCAACCTTTTCTGTTCTGCTTCCCTTTTAAATATAAGTTCCAACTTTAAGTCATTTCTTTGCTGCCATATCTGATCATAGGCTGTTATAAGAAGTCAAGTCATCTGTTGAATGCTTTGATGCTTAGAAATTTTCTCTACCAGGTGCCTTTTAAATCATCATCCTTAAATTCAAACTTCCACAGATCCCTAGGATATGAACACAATGCAGCCAAGTTACGTGCTAGAACATAATAGGGCTGACCTTTACTCCAGTTCCCAATAACTTCTTCATTTCCATCTCAGACCTCATCAGCCTAGCCTGTACATATTTCTATTAGTATTTTGGTAACAACCATTTAACCAGTCTTTAAGAAGTTCCAAACTTTCCCTCATCTTCCTGTCTTCTTTCGAGCCTCCGAAGTCTTCCAACCTATGCCTGTTACCTAGTTTCAAAACTGCTTCCACATTTTTGGGTATCTTTATAGCAACACCCTGCTCCTGGTACCAACTTTCTGTTTGTTCATTTTTGCATTGCTATAAAGGAATACCTGAGGCTGGATAATTTACAAAGAAAAGAGGTTTAATTGCCTCATGGTTCTGCAGGCAGTATAAGCATAGTGCTGGCCTCTGCTTGGCTTCTGGTAAGCCCTCAGGGAGCTTTTACTCATGGTGGAAGGCAAAACAGGAGACGGTATGTCGCATGGTGAGAGTGGGAGCAAAAGAGAGAGTGAGGAGGTGCCATGCCCTTTTAAACAACCAGATCTCATGACAACTTGCTTAACACCAGAGGACGGTGTGAAACCATTCATAAGGAATCCATCCCCTTGATCCAATCACCTTCCACCAGGCCCCAATTCCAACATTGGGAATCACATTTCAACGTGAGATTGGGAGGGGACAGTTATCACAACCATGTTATGTTCCTCTAGTATTGACTATTCCAGAATGTCATCTAAAAAGAATTGTACAGTATATAGCCTTTTGAGTCTGGCTCCTATCACTTGGCATAATGCATATGAGATTCTTTTGTCTAGTTGAATCTCAATAGATTGCTCCTTTCTTTTGCCGAGTAGTATTCCACTGTAGGGATGTACACCCTTTTTTATCCATTCGCACGTTGAAGAACATTTGGATTGTTTCCATTTTTGAGCAAATTATGAATGAAGACTCTACAGACATTTGTGGATAGGCTTTTGTACAAATATATTTCCATTTCACTTGGGCATATCTAGAAATGAGATTGCTGTGTCTTATGGTAAGTGAGTCTGGTTTACTGCCAAATATCTCCAGTGTGATCATACTATTTTGCATCATCACTAGCAACATATGAAGGTTCCAGATGCTTCACATCCTCACAGGCACTTGGTATTCTTAGATTTTTGTTACTGGTGGTGGTGGTGGTGGTGGTGGTGGTGGTGGTGGGTTTTAGCTATTCCAATAAGTATATAGTGATATCTTATTATGGTTTTAATTTACATTTCCTCAATGAATAATGTGACGAGCATATTTTCATATGCTTATTTGCATTCCTCCCCCTTTATTTTTAGAGACAGGGCCTTGCTCTATAACCCATGCCAGAGTACAGTTGCACAATCCTGGTTCACTGTAATCTTGAGCTCCTAAGCTCAAGAAATCCTCCCGCCTCAGTCTCCCAAAGTGCTGGAAATACAGGCTTGAGTCACCACACCTGACCCTTGCACTCCATATGCCTTCTTTAGTAAAATTTCCTCTAGAATCTTGTAACTGTTTTGTAATTGAGCTGTTTGTTTTCCTTTGTTGAGTTTCGGGAGTTCTTTATACATTTTAGATGCAAGACCTTTATCTGATATGTGTTTTACAAGCATTTTTTGCCAATCTGTGGCTTGTCTTTTCATTCTTTTAATAGTGTCTTTTGAAAGCAAGAGTCTTTAATTCTGATAAAGTATAATTTATCTTTTTTTTTCCCTTTTAGGAATTGTGGTTTTTGTGTCATATCTAAGAAATTATTGCCTCACTTAAATGACAAAATTATTCCATGTTTTCTTCTAGAAGTTTTGTAGTTTGGTCTTTACATTTAGTTTTATAATCTATTTTTGTATATGGTATAAGGTATGAATTACAATTCATTCTTTTGCATGTGGATATCCAACTGTTCTAGCATTTATTGGAAGTACTATAATTCATTATTGTCCTTGCATCTTTCTTCAAAATCAATTGGTCATATATGTCAGAGTCTATACCTGGACCTGCTCTTCTGTTCCATTGATCTACAGGTCTGTTCTTTTGCCAATACCACATTATTTTGATTAGTGTAGACTTATAAGGTTTTGAAATTAGGTAGGGCAAGTCCTCCTACTTGGTTCCTTTTAAAAAATGTTCAACTATTCTATATTTATTTCCTTTTTCTATATCAATTTTAGAATCAGTGTGACAATTTCTACAAAAAACCCACTAGGATTTGATTGGCATTACATTGAATTTATAGATCAGCTTGGGAAGAACTAAAATCTTGACATATTGAGTCCTCCAATCCATGAATATATCTCCATTTATTTAGAAATTATTTTACCAGCCATCCCATTACTGGGTATATACCCAAAGGACTATAAATCATGCTGCTATAAAGACACATGCACACATATGTTTACTGCGGCACTATTCACAATAGAAAAGACTTGGAATCAACTCAAATGTCCAACAATGATAGACTGGATTAAGAAAATGTGGCACATATACACCATGGAATACTATGCAGCCATAAAAAATGATGAGTTCATGTCCTTTGTAGGGACATGGATGAAATTGGAAATCATCATTCTCAGAAATTATTTTATTTTACTGATAATTTTTGTGCAGTTGTCAGCATGCAGATGTTGCAAATAATTTAGTAGATTTATATCTAAATAGTTCTTGGTTTTGGTGCCATTATCAATGGTACTGGGTTTTTAAGTTTTCATTTCAAATGTTCATTTTTTATATATATATATATATATATAAAAAAATTGATTTTTGTACATTGACCTTATTCTTTTTTTTTTTTTTTGACAGAGTCTTGCTCTGTCACCCAGGCTGGAGTGTAGTGGTACAGTCTTGGCTCACTGAAACCTCCGCCTGCTGGGTTCATTCAAGCGATTCTCCTGCCTCAGCCTCCCGAGTAGCTGGGATTACAGGTGCATGCTACCACACCCGGCTAATTTTTGCATTTTTAGTAGAGAGGGGGTTTCACCATATTGGCCAGGCTGGTCTCGAACTCCTGATCTCATGATCTACCTGCCTCGGCCTCCCAAAGTGCTGGGATTATAGGCATGAGCCATCGTGACTGGCCTGTGTTCCTTTATTTCTAAACTTACTTATTAATTCTAGCACTCTTTGTATATTCTTTGGGATCTTCTAGGTAGACTCCCATGCCATCTGAGAGTAGGAATACCTTTCTTTCTAATCCACATAGCTTTTATTTCTTTTTGTTGCTTTTTTTCCTTACTGGGCTGACCAGGACATCCAGGATAATGTCAAATAGGAATGGCAGAACATCTATCCCAAAACTACTCATAACTTTTAGCCAGAATAAATCACTTGTATTTCACAGAGAAAACTGGGAAGAAAGTAGATGAAAACCCACTGTCATACACAAACATTTTAGTAGACTACCAAAATTCATGAATACACATAACAGAATTTTCTTTTTTTAAATTTTATTTCATTTTAAGTTCTGCGATACACGTGCAGAACGTGCAGGTTTGTTACATAGGTGTACATGTGCCATTGTGGCTTGCTGCACCCATCAATCCATCATCTAGGTTTTAAACCCTGCATGCATTAGGTATTTGTCCTAATGCTCTCCCTCCCCTTGCCCCTCACTCCCCGACAGGTCCCCGTGTGTGATGTTTCCCTCCCTGTGTCCATGTGTTCTCATTGTTCAACTCCCACTTATGCAATGTTTGGTTTTCTGTTCCTGTGTTAGTTTGCTGAGAATGATGGTTTCCACCTTCATCCATGTCCCTCCAAAGGACAGGAACTCATACTTTTTTATGGCTGCATAGTATTCCACAGTGTATATGTGCCACATTCTCTTTATCCAGTCTATCATTGATGGTATTTGGGTTGGTTCCAAGTCTTTGCTATTACAAATAGTGCTGCAATAAACATGCTTGTGCATGTGTCTTTATAGTAGAATGATTTATAATCCTTTGGGTATATACCCAGTAATGACCATATAGCTGGGTCAAATGGTATTTCTGGTTGTAGATCCTTGAGGAATCACCACACTGACTTCCACAATGGTTGAACTAATTTACACTCCCACCAACAGCGTAAAAGCATTCCTATTTCTCCACAGCTTCTCCAGCATCTTATAACAGAATTTTCTATAACACCATACTTCTTCTTACCTTCTAATGTAGTAAAATGAACAAGTTTCCTTAATAGTAACAAGTTCCCAAATGTATAGCCACTCTGTAGCATAAAAAAAATAAATAAATCAAGTATAGGGTTTGGTAATCAATGTTTCATTATTCATTCTTTTTCAGAAATAATTAGGTCTTCAATAATTAGCAATTAATCAACTCAATTTAATATTAATTCAAGGTTTCAAATTACCTGAGGATGTTGGAAATTACCTACTAACAAAGCTAACATACTACAAGGCATATATACTGCTATAAAAACATTTTTCAGAATTATTCAATTTAGCTGAAATTTACATTTTTCATAATCTCAAATGCTATGTAAGAATATTAGTTTATTTGAACCAATATGAAACCAATATGAAAAAGATGGGAAGTTTATGAGAAAAGAAACCAAAATCTTCACACTAATAAACTCAAATGGAAACACATATAGTAATTACTTATGTTTTAAACCAGAATTATTGGCCCAGTTTTTCCAAAGATTTACCTTAACTATGTGAACTTAGATTCTTATATTAATGTTTCTAAGCTAACATTTTTAGTAAGAGGAATTTTTTTAAACCTTGCATTTTAAAGTGGTAGTTTCCTTATTTTCTGTAAATTTGAGAAATATGAGATTTATATAAGCATCAATTTGTGAAAACTCATCAGATCACTGCTCCTTTAAGATATTTAATAATATAATCCAGAGGTAATAAAACATTTCATATTTCTACAATGAGATATCAAGGGGGTTTCTGAATCACAGACACACAACCCTCCAGACACAGAAAGCTCATCGCTTCAGTCTCAAGTTAAAAATAATCCCAGAAACATTAAAAAAAAATCACTGGTTTAGATCTCAAAGGGCTGTCCTTCTAGGGAACATAAAATTCGTAATTGATTTGTGCTCACAAATAGACAAACATACAAACAATAAAAAAAAGACTATCAAACCAGAATCTGTCTCACCCAGCAGAGAATAGACCTGTTATCCACCTATGGGAGATCACCAAGTAGTCAGATCATAAAACCAAATCCCCAATTATTACTAACACTAATTAGATTAACAAACCAAGAACAAAGCAAAAATACAAAATCTGTAGACATGAGAAAAAAAGAATCTGGAGAAACAGAGAACTGGCAAAGTTAGAGCTCTTATTACCACCTGGGATTCTCTCTTGATGTGGGCTTAAGCTGCCCATAAAATGCATTTCCTTCTGTCACCCAGGCTGGAGTGCAGTGGCGCGATCTCGGCTCACTGCAACCTCTGCCTCCTGGGTTCAAGCGATTCTCCTGCCTCAGCCTCCTGAGTAGCTGGGATTACAGGCATGTCCCACCATGCCCGGCTAATTTTTGTATTGTTTTTTGGAAGAGACGAGGTTTCCCCATGTTGGCCTGGCTGGTCTTGAACTCCTGACCTCAGGTGATCCGCCCACCTCGGCCTCCTAAAGTGCTGGGATTATAGGCATGAGCCACAACACCTGGCCTTGGATCATTTTTCCTAACAATAAAATAAATAATTAAATAAAATTGTCCTACATGGGAGATAAAAGCTTCATGCCCTTGTGCCCTTGTGCCCTTGGAGAGCAGAAATAGTAAAATCAATTGCTCTTGATGGATGAAAAGACATTCCTTTCCTCTTGCCCAAGACTACAAAGCTATTTCAGGTCAGGGCCAAGGCTAGAACCTCAGATTTCAACTCCCACCATGCTACGGATGTTCTTTGAAACATTTAAAAGGTCTGGGTTCTTTAAGACAGTATCAAGGCAGTTCAAATTAATAAAATAGACATAGAGTGTTAACTAACACACAGGCACCTGTTAGAGAAAACTGACTCCCCTGGGGAAGTCAAAGGAGCGTACCACTTTCTGAGAGGGTGGACAGACATTCAACGTTTGACGTCCACAACAGTAAAATGTCCTATGCAGCTCTCTCTCCCTGATCACCCCCTCCAATATCTCTTTCTGAAATGGCTCCTTCCACAGACATTGTGGACCCCTTCATGAAGGAGTTCTCATCTGGCCAGGTCCTATCCTGTCTGGTGACTCAAGAAGGCCACCAGTGAGGGACAGACTTGGCTCTAAAAATGAGACACTCGGAGTGATTGGATCTTCAGTTCTCCCCGTGCCTACTCTGCAGCGTGACCAGAGGTTTAGCTTTGCTACTTCTGCTTCTTATGATCCCCTCCAATGACTTTGGGATTTTTATTTTAACCTGCTCCCTGCTTAAAAACAAAATAAAGAAGGCCAGATGTGGTGGCTCACGCCTGTAATCCCAGCACTTTGGGAGGCACAGGCGGGTGGATTGCTTGAGGTCAGGAGTTCAAGCCTATCCAGACCAACATGGTGAAACTCCGTCTCTACTAAAAATACAAAAATTAGTTGGGCACGGTGGCGGGCGCCTGTAATCCCAGCCACTCAGGAGGCTGAGGCAGGAGAATTGCTTGAAGCCAGGAGGTGGAGGCTGCAGTGAGCCGTGATCATGCAACTGCACTCCAGCCTGGGCGACAGAGACTCCACCTCAAAAAATAATAATAATAAATAAAAGGCCAGGTGCAATGACTCATGCCTTAATTCCAGCAGTTTGGGAAGCCAAGGCAGGAGGATCACTTGAGCTCAGGAGTTCAAAACCAGCCTGGGCAACATAATAAGACCTTGTCTGTATTAAAAATAAAAAATATTATATAAGTAAATAAAATAACAACAAAAAAATAAAGGTGATCAAGAAGCTATGATACAACTCATTCAGGTTCCCATCTCCTTATGACAATATTTTCCAAACTGCTGGAATATATATTGTTTAACCTTTATACAGAAAAATAAAGTATAGGTACATGGAGTGATTGTACCACTTGGTGATTTCTTACAAGATGAACATCCTTATAACCACCACCCAAGCCAAGAACTAGAACTTGGCCTAGCTAGCCCAGAAATCCACTTCCTTTCTCCAAAAGTTACCAGCTAAATCACAGTTTAAGTGGAGCAGAGTCGAAAATATCAGCAGGCATCAAATGGAGCCAACGGTGGTTGTAATCTGTCATTTTTCTTCCATATTAACTTTTATGTTAATGTGTGTCTGTGTGTGTATTTGTGCATATGTTACTGAGTCACAATATCTCACTGTTGGTCACAATCAAAAAAGTTTAATAGGCCGGGTGCAGTGGCTCATGCCTGTAATCCCAACACTTTGGGAGGCCGAGGCAGGTGGATCATGAGGTAAGGAGTTCAAGACCAGCCTGGCCAACATGGCAAAACCCCATCTGTAACTAAAAATACAAAAATTAGCCAGGCGTGGGGGCATGTACCTGTAGTCCAAGCTACTTGGGGGCTGAGACAGGAGAATTGCTTGAACCTGGGAGGCACAGGTTGCGGTGAGCTGAGATCGTGCCACTGCACTCTAGCCTGGTCGACAGAGAAGACTCCATCTCAAGAAAAAAAAATAAAAGGAAAGTTTAATAGCCACTGCACCAAACTGAATTGTGGGGGAGGGGAAATGGGAGAAAACTCCACGATTTTGTTCCCTAAAAATGGGCAGACACAGGCTCAGTGTCACGTGTTTCACACTTTGTAATGACTACAGCAGCTTCCCTTCTCACCTAATAGAACATTTCAGAAAACATAAAATATTTTTAAAGAACATGAAATATCTGTCCATATTATGCAAAAAAATGAGTATGGAATATTATAAAGAAAGCAATTAATCCACACTTAAAACTAATTGCCTAACCCAGTGGGTCTTTAAATTATTCATTAGTGCTATTTAAAAATAATTGCAGTTTATGAGGAAAACCCATTATGAATTTCTTTTAAGAACAGAAAAGAAAAGGTTTCCATTTTTATTATTTACCAACTGCTTACGGCTCTTGAAACCAGACCCATTTTTAGACCAGCTTAATATGCTCATTATCCTGCTGCCCCAATCAAATCATCTTTAACATTTATCATATCAACATTTCACGAGATTCCCTGTAATGGATTCTGAACTCACAGAGAGGACAAAGGTATTGTCCAAAAAGAACATAACCAGCTACTCAGGAGGTTGAGAAGGGAGGATCACCTGAGCCTGGGAGGTCGAGGCTGCAGTGAGCTGCAGTCGTGCCATCGCACTCCAACCTGGACAACAGAGCAAGACCCTATATCAAAGAAAAAGAATATGAAAGGTATGTTCAAAAAGAAAAAAAAATAAGACATTTAGAGAACAAAGCAAGAAACAACCACCAAGATGTAAGAATTTCCTGAGATTAAGTTCATGCTTGTTCCTCCATCTCCAACTGAGTAACCTGGGATTTCCTCATGAGTTTTGCTAAAAGTAGTCAAGAGTTCTGAATTCTCTCACTGCTAACTTCATTTACTTCATGCCACCAGAAACTAAAACTGAAAAAAAATAAATAAATAAAAGACACATGGACAAGTTCACATGAAATGGGACAGAAGGGTTCACAGCCAAATTTATTGGAACCAAAGCTCGTGTGACTTTATTTTGTTTTTTTGTTTGTTTATTTTTAGAAATGGGGTCTTGCTCTGCTGCCCAAGCTGGAGTGCAGGAGTGCAATCATACCTCAGTGCAGCCTGGAACTCCTGGGCCCAAGTGGTCCTCCTACCTCAGCCTCCCAAATAGTCAGGACTATAGTGGGGCAGCACCATGCCTGGCAAATTTTAAAATTTTTGTAGAGTGGAGGTCTTGCTGTGTTGTCCAGGCTTAGTCTTCAACTCATGGGCTCAAGCAATTCTGCCGCCTTGGCCTTCCAAATTGCTGGGACTACACAAGTATGCACCAACATGCTGGGCTAATGTAAAGCTCATGTCGTGTTCTTAGTTTCTCTACTTTTTTATTTTCTTGAGACAGAGTCTCACTCTGTCATTCAGGCTGAAGTGCGGTGGCCTGATCTCAGCTCACTGCAACCTCCGCCTCCTGGGTTTAAGCAATTTTCCTGCCTCGGCCTCCCAAGTAGCTGGGACTACAGGCGTGCGCCACCACGCCCCACTAATTTTTGTATTTTTAGTAGAGACGGGGTTTCACCATGTTGGCCAGGCTGGTCTTGAACTCCTGACTTCAAGGGATCCACCCGCCTTGGCCTCCCAAAGCACTGGGATTATAGGCGTGAGCCACCATGCATAGACACTTTATCTACTTCTTTGATTCCTTCAAAGAATACTCAGAATTGTAGCCCTGAAATTGTAGAAGCTAAAAGGACTTCTGTCTAGTTTAGTGGTTTTCAAACTGTGTCCCCAGGCATGAAGGAGCAGGAGCATGAATTGACAAGTTGGCAGGCCTGGGGTCCCCAGCTCCTCCTCAATGCCTATCCCCAAGTCTCCATCACCAGAGCCTACTTTGAACCTTTTTAAGATTTCATTTGGTCCTGGTGCGGTGGCTCACACCTGTAATCCTAGCTACTCGGGAGGCGGAGGCAGGAGAATCGCTTGAGCCAGGGAGGCAGAGGTTGCAGTAAGCCGAAATTGTGCCACTGCACTCCAGCCTGGGCAACAGAGTGAGACTTTGTCTCAAATGAAAAAAGAAAAAACGATTTCATTTGAAAAAGGCATTCTTCCCCTAAAAACAAAATTCAAAATTTACTCTCATGATGTACATAAGAACACCAAGGCTCTACCCTCTAGCTCCAGGGTGGACCCTTATTAGCTGATGCCAGTAGACTGTATCTCCTACCCCTGACAACAGCAATTGGTTCTGTGATGGGGACCTCACTCAGTTGAGGCTAGGAAAGCAAACAGATGTTTGCTGAAACTACTGGGAAAAGCCATCTCTCTTCAGCTGACTCTGATCATTCCTTTAAATCTTCCCCTTAACCCTCCCCACAAAATCTTTTCTAATTGGTTGATCATAGATTTTTTGCATCAGTTTTGTTTTTTACATATAGCATCAAAATATTATTTATGCTTTTTATTTAATTTTTTATTTTTTCAAATTTATGTTAATTCATGTTTGGGGGTGGGGTGAGGGTAGGGACAAGAGCTCACTCTGTCACCCAGGCTGGAATGCAGTAAGTGGAATGATCTTAGCTCACTGCAGCCTCCAGCTCCTGGGCTCAAGCAATCCCCCTGCCTCAGCTTCCCCAGCTGGGACTACAGACATGTGCCACCATGCCCAGCTAATTCTTTAAATTTAATTTTTTGTAGAGATGGGGGTCTTGCTACGTCTTTAGGCTGATGTCAAACTCCAGCTAATTCTTTAAATTTAATTTTTTGTAGAGATGGGGGTCTTGCTACGTCTTTAGGCTGATGTCAAACTCCTGCCCTCAAGCAATCCACCCATCTCCCCACCTCAGCTTCCCAAAGTGCTGGGATTACAGGCCTGAGCCATCCCACCTGGCCAAAATATTATTTATCTTGAGGTTTTTTTGGCAGCTCTCATCTTAAATTTGGCATCTGAGACAAGTGCCTCAATCTCCTAGGCTTAGTCCCTGCCCTTTCGGGATGTAGAGCCCACAGTTGCCACAACTTTTTTTTTTTTTCACTTTGAGGAGACACTTTGGAGTTGATATGGAACCACCACATAGAGCTTCTGGAGGAAGTTATCATTACGTAAGACCAAGAGAAACCAGGTCCTAGTTATTTGAGCTACTAGATCAAGCCTTGCCTGAAGCCGCTGTACTGCTTGACAATTCACAAGAATCGGTGAATTCTCTTTATAAGCCAACTTGAATTGTTTTGTTTTGTTTTGTTTTGTTTTGTTTGCATAGCCTCTACAATCTTTTTTTTTAATTTTTTTATTATTATTACACTTTAAGTTTTAGGGTACATGTGCACAATGAGCAGGTTTGTTACATATGTACACATGTGCCATGTTGGTGTGCTGCACCCATTAACTCGTCATTTAGCATTAGGTATATCTCCTAATGCTATCCCTCCCTCCTCCCCCCACCCCACAACAGGCCCCGGATTGTGATGTTCCCCTTCCTGTGTCCATGTGTTCTCATTGTTCAATTCCCACCTGAGTGAGAACATGCAGTGTTTGTTTTTTTGTCCTTGAGATAGTTTGCTGAGAATGATGGTTTCCAGTTTCATCCATGTCCCTACAAAGGACACGAACTCATCATTTTTTATGGCTGCATTGTATTCCGTGGTGTATATGTTCCACATTTTCTTAATCTAGTCTATCGTTGTTGGACATTTGGGTTGGTTTATTTTAACTGTAACTGAAATAATGCAAACTGACACAATGGCCAGTTACACGGGGTTAGCCCTTGAATGTCTTGTTGCTTTCAATGTGTGGTCAATTAAACAGAGCCAACATACCCTTGATGGCTATGGTCAACTTTCAGCAGTTTTCATTATAGAGTAAAATTTTATTCTATCACTTATTAGGGCCCTTTTATGCACCAGGCACTGTGATAAACACTCCATATATATGTTATGAAATATTGAGCTCCCATCAAAAAATATATATATCAACTGCGTCAAGCACAGTGGCTCATGCCTGTAATCCTAACACTTTGGGAGGCGGAGGTGGGCTCATGGCTTGAGCTCAGGAGTTAGAGACCAGCCTGGACACCGTGGGGAAACCCTGTCTCTACAAACCAAAAAAAAACAAAAACAAAAAAATTAACCGGGTGTGGTGGGTGGTGGTGCACACCTGTGGTCCCAGCTACTTGGGAGACTGAGGTGGGAGAATCACCTGAACCCAGGAGGTTGAGGCTGCGGTGAGCCACAATTGCAGTACTGCACTTCAGCCTGGGGATTGGAGTTACACTCTGTATCAAGAAAGAGAAAAAAAGATGTCAGCTAGTACTATTATTACCCACATTTTAGAGGAAGGGAAATGAATGAATAAAGAAAAGAGCAACATGTACAAGGTCACTTGAGCAGTTGCAGAGCAGGAATTCACAACCAAAATTGTCTGAACCAAAGGCTGTGTTCTTAATGACTCATGCAATCTGGTCTCAAGATTTTAGCTGTAGGCCAGGTGCAGTGGCTCACACCTGTAATCCTAGCACTTTGGAAGGATGAGGTGGGCAGATCCCTTGAGGTCAGAAGTTCAAGACCAGCCTTGCCAACATGATGAAACCCCATCTCTACTAAAACTATAAAAATTAGCTGGGCATGGAGGCATGCGCCTATAATCTCAGTTACTTGGGAGGCTGAGGCAGGAGAATCCCTTGAACCCAGGAAGTGGAGGCTGCAGTGAGCTGAGATCACACCCTGCACTCCAGCCTGGGTGACAAAGTGAGACTCCATCTCAAAAGAAAAACAAAAGACTGGGCGCAGTGGTTCACAACTGTAATGCCAGCACTTTGGAGGCCGAGGCGGGCAGATCACGAGGTCAGGAGATCGAGACCATCCTAGCTAACACGTTTAGCTATCTCTACTAAAAATACAAAAAAATTAGCTGGGCGTGGTGGCAGGCACCTGTAGTATCTACTAAAAATACAAAAAAATTAGCCAGGCATGGTGGCGGGTGCCTGTAGTCCCAGCTACTCGGGAGGCTGAGGCAGGAGAATGGCGTGAACCTGGGAGGCGGAGTTTGCAGTGAGCTGAGATCACGCCACTGCACTCCAGCCTGGGTGACAGAGTGAGACTCTGTCTCAGAAAAAAAAAAGAAAAAAAAATTAGCTATCGATAGAAGAGAATACCTGCTATATAATAGATGCTCAATAGGTATCTGAGGAATGAATGAGTGAGTGAATGAATGAATGAAGTCTATTAATTAATTGAAAGGTGAAGTGTTAGGCATTTTGATGCACATTCATTTCATTGGCATTGATCCCTCTCCATAAATAGGGTGCAAAAATGCAGCCTCTTTAGGTTAAGTTTCACTTAATACAGGTGTTTCTATTAAAGGACATGGTTGTCAGGGGTGCACATCATCAACATGATGGAATACAAATTTCTGAAAAAAAAAAAAAAAAACACAGAGATGGAATAATAGCTATCCATCTGAAAAAGTCCCATGGCAAATCAGGTCTCCTGACTTCAAAGGGCTTGGGAAGGAATCAAACCAGGTCAAGGACTTGAAAATGTCTTGAAAAATATAAGGCAATACACAACTGATGATTAGTATGCTTTTAGACTTCTTATCTTCATTCAAAGACTTACCATACAAAAAGCCTACACTGAATGCTAAATTTCTTTTACTCTAAGACCCAGAGCGATCACTTGATGAGTATGTCTGTAAGACAAAATCAATACAATGTTAAGCCATAAATTTATCCGACAAAGGTAAATATCACAGTACAGAGTTCCAGGTTTTTAGCATTCTTACCCAAAGCAATAAATAAACAGACTCCTCCCAAAGTAAAGATGGAAATATAATTATTCAGTCTCTTCATGTTAGATTTGCCCAGAAATTGAAATATTGTTAGCAAACACAGATTTAAATTTTGTGCTCCAATGAATTGGTAGATCTCTTAGTTTATTGTTTTGATTTCTCTACATTCTACCACAGGGAAATTATGCAGACTCTTAGAGTACATGAAAAGAATACTGATAATTATGGAATTTGCTGCTTAGCGTGAAGATAATTTCATGAAACTCCTCCGATCTATTGGCATGGTGGCCCGTGTGTGAGTATATCGCTGCTGTTCTTAAGACCTGTGATCTGACGCATGTTCTCTAAGTGTGTTTGAAACTCCGCAATGCCAAGCTAATTATTCAATTCAGCAAATAAAGTCAGCCCAGACAGTTTAGCCTACGGGGCTGGTTGTTTAACACATTTAAGTCATCCTATAGTCCAATGCTGGGGGTCACAACACAGTCTGCTCCCAATCCCACTGGCAGGACAAAAGTGCCTGGAAAGCTTCATAAAATGGAAACTCCAGGGGTCCACCCCAGATCTGTAGGATAAGCATCGGAACCCAGGGCATCTCTATTTAAATGAGCCCTTCAGGTGCCTCTCCTGCACAGCCAGGTGAAGAAAACACTTCTATGTTCATAACAGCACAGAATCCAGTAGGGACCAAGATAATTCATTCCTTTGTTTTGTCTGCATGATGCTCCACATAACTGCTTTCATTTTATATTTTGTTTATTTTTTACAAAACCTGTTGGACCCACTGGCTGCTATAATGTCACAGAGCGACAGGCTCAGAGGCTTTGCTTCAATCTGGAAAAACGACCATGCTTAGGATTTGAGAGAATTGTATTTATCACAGAGTCTTAGAGTGTGTCTGTTTCAGGCAGCCCTTCTGCATTCCCTGTAGTGGTTCTTCCCCACTGAGGTTCAAAGTCGTCTCTCTGTTATAAATAATAACCCTTCAATTTTATGAACACAGTAAATCTCTCAGTGAGAGGCTAAACACTTCTTTTCACCCGACCATCCAGACAAAAAAAAAAAAAAAACTAATGAAGGGCAATGGAAAGTATACAGGCTTTTAACTAAAAATAGAACTATCATTTGATCCATGAATCCCACTACTGGATATCTACCCAGAGGAAAAGAAGTCATTATACAACAAAGATACTTGCACATGCATGTTTGCAGCTGCACAATTCGCAGTTGCAAAAATGTGGAACGAGCCCAAATGCCCATCAATCAACAAGTGGATAAAGAATCTTATATTTATATATATATATATATATATACACACACAAACATATATATGTATAATATACAGGTATACATATGTATATTATACATATATGTGTATATATATTATATATACATGTATATACGTATATACGTATATACATATACATATATACATATACGTATACATGTATATATAATATACATGTATGCATATGTATATTATACATATATACGTATATATATTATATGTATTATATATACACATATATACATATACATACATATACATATATGTATATATAATACAGATATATGTATATATAATACATATTTATGTATTATAGTATGTATTATAATATATGTGTGTATACTATAATATATGTATGTATGATATGTATGTATATATAATACATATAATATGTATTATAAGTATCATAATGTATTATAAATGTATTATATGTATGTATAATATAATATATATGTATGTATGATATATACGTATATATGTATATATAATACATATTATATGTATTATAATGTGCATCATAATGTATTATAATGTATTATAATATATGTATGTGTAATATAATATATATGTATTATATATGTCTATATAATGCATATTATATGTATTATAATATGTATCATAATGTATTATAAATGTATTATATTTATGTATAATATAATATATATGTATGTATGATATATGTATAAATGATGGAATACTACTCAGTCATAAAAAGGAATGAATTAATGGCATTCGCAGCAACTTGGATGGAATTGGAGACTATTATTCAAAGGGAGGTAACTCAGGAATCGAAAATCAAACATCGTATGTTCTCATTCATAAGTGGGAGCTAAGCTATGAGGATGCAAAGGCATAAGAATGACACAATGGACTTTGGGGACTCTGGAGGAAAGGGTAGGAAGCGGGTGAGGGATAAAAGTCTACAAATTGGGTGCAGTGTATACTGTTTGGGTGATGTGTGCAACAAAATCTCACAAATCACCACTGAAGAACTTACTCATGTAACTAAATACCACCTGTTTCCCAATAAGCTATAGAAATAATTTTTTTTAAAAAAAGAAATTACACAGGCCTTTAATCCTGCACTTAGTATCTGGTAGATTTTGGGCCCTTGATGAAAATTAAATAAGATAATCCACATAAAATATATGCACTAGATAAACAGTAGCTATTAGGATCGTCAGTATTACTAAGTGATGTTTTCTGGGACTCTGAACACTCTAAGGCTTTTATATTTCATGTGGTCTTATCTACCATTTTCTTACAGCAAGCGTGACTATACCTTCAGATATGATTTGGCAAGACAAGAGCTAAATAAACATATTATTTGGAGTTTTTAAAATTTATTTTATTTTTGTTTTTATTTATTTTATTTTTGTTTAAGATTGAGGAGGTTGGTTGGGCATGGTGGCTCACGTGTGTAACCCCAGCACTTTGGGAGGCCAAGGCGGTCGAATCACAAGGTCAGGAGACTGAGACCATCCTGGCCAACATGGTGAAACCCCATCTCTACTAAAAATACAAAAAATTAGTGGTGGCGGGTGCCTGTAATCCAAGCTAACTGGGAGGCTGAGGCAGGAGAATCACTTGAACCTGGGAGGTGGAGGTTGCAGTGAGCCGAGATTGCGCCACTGCACTCCAGCCTGGTGACAGATCGAGACTCTGTCTGAAAAAAAAAAAAAAAATTGGGGAGGTCATACTCCCAAAATGCTTTTCTCTAGTAAAGCAACACCTGGAATATTGAGATTATTTCTAGACACCCCACTTTGTGTATGTATGTATGTGTTTATTTATTTATTTTTGAGACAGGGTCTCACTCTGTGGCCCAGACTGGAGTGCAGTGGCACACTCAAGGCTCACTGCAGCCTTGACCTCCCAGGTTCAAGGGACTCTCCTGCCTCAGCCCCCAAGTAGCTGGGACTGCAGAGATACGTCACCACGCCTGGCTAATTTTTGTATTTTTTTGGTAGCAATGGGCTTTTCTCCATGTTGCCCAGGCTGGTCTAGAACTCCTAGGCTCAAGTGACCCACCTGCCTCGACCTCCCAAAGTGTTGAGATTACAGGCATGAGCCACCGTGGCTGGCCAACACCCTACTCGAAGAAGAATGCAGGGAACCTTGGGGAAAAGTGAGCAGGGAAATTCTGGAAACCCAAACATTATCATATGAAAAATTGTTTTAGAAACTGGTGTTCTCATGGTTCTCATGGCCAAGTAGGGTGGCTCACATGTATAATCCCAGAACTTTGGGAGACTGAGGCAGAAGGATCATTTGAAGTCAGGAGTTGGAGACCAGCCTGGACCGTTTCTACAAAAAAAGTGAAAAAGAAAAGAAAGAAACTGGCATTCTCAGCTAGGAAAAGAAAAATCATAGGGGAAGGTAAGACAGTGGTCTTCAAATATCTGAACGGCTGTTTCATGGATGAAGAATATGATTTACTGAGATGACCTCAAGTAATGCAATTAGAACGCGGGCACTCAAGATGATCTATAAGGCCTCCCAGCACAGTCTAAAATGATTGGAGTCCAGGAGTTTCCTTAACTGAGCTCTCTGCCTCTACCCAGACTGACAAGAAATGTGTGTTAATTTTTAAACAGTCATAGTACAGCGCTGTTCTTTCTGAATATTCAAATGTGGCTGAGACTCTTGCTGGAAACGGGTAGCCTGCAAATTAGAGATGAACCGCTGTAATTCACATGAGAAAAACAACACCAAAGACAATGACATATGAGCAGTGGCAAGCAGGCTGCCTCAGTAAATTATTTAAAGGGGTCTAAAAAGCACCATTTTCAGGCATCAGGTTCTGCACAGTCTGTTGAGAGCTTTCACCCTGAATATGATGATTATCAGTAAGATGCAGGGGAGGTCCACACACAAACGGCCCTGGCTGCTCAACAAAACCCTTGTCCACAAACTGAAATCCAGTCCAGAGCAAAGCAGGGATTTTCCTTAATCCAAAAAGCAGACAAGCCGGGTGCAGTGGCTCATGCTGTAATCCCAGCAAGATGGGAGGCTGAGGCAGGAGAATCCCTGGAGGCCGGGAGTTAGAGACAGGGCCAGAAGCCCAGGTTCGATTGGCATTTTGGCCACCCCTGCCTAATAGCACTCCTTTAGGCATTTGGCTGCCTCAGGAGGAGGAGAAGCAGGTTGGAGTTTCAGTGTCACCTCCGCCACTTTTATCCAGACCAGCCTGGGCAACACAGTGAGACACTACCTCTACAAAAAAAAAAAAAAATACAAAAAGCAGACAATTGTTTAACAAACAGCAAATCAACTTTTTATTAAACTTGATTTTCATGATGCATGATGCAGTAGATGGGGAACCCTCAAATCCCTAAGCTTATTCCACAGACATAAAACAACTTGTGTTTTGCTTGGTACTAATGCCACTACATTAAAACACAGCTTTTCTGAGAAAAGCAAAGTCTAACAAAATATTTTTTTTATCTCATACTCCAAAAATAAACGAGTGGGTTCATCTATTCACAAGGAATGTAAACGAATTTACAAATAAACTTATGACTCTGTGACTGCCTTTTTTTTTTTTTTTTTGAGACGGAGTCTCACTCACTCTGTCACCCAGACTGGAGTGCAGTGGCGCGATCTCGGCTCACTGCAACAAATGCCTCCTGGGTTCAAGCAATTCTCCTAACTCAACCTCCCAAGTAGCTGGGATTACAGGTGCACGCCACCACGTCCGACTAATTTTTGTGTTTTTAGGAGAGATGGGGTTTTGCCATGTTGTCCAAGGTGGTCGGGAACTCTTGACCTCTAATGATTCTGCCCATCTCGGCCTCCTAAAGTGCTGGGATTACAGGCATGAGCCACTGCACCCGGCCTCATTTCATTTATTTTCTAATCGCAAACCGTTTGCAGGAGTGCCATTTTTTGGAGGAAAATAGTGGGGTGCAGAGGGGTTACACTTCTTGCCTGAATCATGCAATAAGAGTGGCAGAGGTGACACTGAAACTCCAACCTGCTTTTCCTCCTCCTGAGGCAGCCAAATGTCTAATGGAGTGCTATTAGGCAGTGGTGGCCAAAATGCCAATCAAGCCTGGGCTGACCCAAGGCTACAGAATAAACTCGAGGAGGGTTGCATGTTAAGAACCAGGCTGGACAAGGTGGCTCACACCTGTAATCTCGATGCTTTGGGAGGCTGAGGCTGGAGGTTCACTTGAGGCCAGGAGTTTGAGACCAGCCTAGGCAACATAATGAGACCCAATCTCTACAAAAATGAAATGATTAGCCAGGTGTAGTGTCACTCACCTGTAATCCCAGCTACTTGGGAAACTGAGGTGGGAGGATCCCTGGAGGCCAGGAGTTGGAGGCTGCAGTGAGCTATGATCGTGCCACTGCACTTCAGCCTGGGCAACAGAGTGAGACGTTGTCTCCATAGAAAAGAAAAAAAGAGCCAGGATTAGATGGAATAGTGCCAATACTGAAAATACCAAAATTAAGGTGTAAGCTGTGATAAAGGGTGTTTGGAAAATCGGTGATGCTCCAGGTACTAATCAGAGCATTAACCTTGGCATTTGCAAAGTTAACCTTGGTTTCCCAATCTCGTGCATGACCTGGAAGGTCCACAGCAAGGTCACCAATTAGACCCCCACACAGAGGGGTAGCCCCACCAGTGTGCACAACTCCAAGGAACATGATCGATGTAGACAGCAGTATGGGTAGTACCTTCCAGAATCATATGGTGCGGCAGACCTGTAGGAGTGGTTGGCATATTAACAGATGCTACAGCTAGTGAACAGCCTAGCTCACTTCCTAGCATCTGTATCTTGATGTGGACTTGTTGTTTTCTCTATTTAATCCAAATATGACATGGTGCTTGCAATGTGTAAGGTATCTCATATCTTTTTTGCTTTTGAGTTTGGATCTCGCTCCATTGCCCAGGCAAGAATGCAGTGCCGTGAGCATGGCTCACTGTGCCTTTGACCTCCCAGGCTCAAGCAATCCTCCCACCTCAGCCTCCCAGAGAGCGTCCGGGACTACAGGCACATGCCACCACACCCAGTTAGTTTTTTAAATTTTTGTAGAGATGAGGTTTCCCTATGTTGCCCAGGCTGGTCTCAAACTACTGAACTCAAGCAATTCTCCTACTTCAGCCTCCGAAAGTGCTGAGATTACAGGCATGAGCCACCATGCTGGGCCCTTATGTCTTTTCAGGGAAAAAAAAGACCCCATTTCCAATTGCAAATAGGAATAATAGGAATAAAAAGAAAGTGAAGTGTTAGATAAATCCAAGGGTAAAGTATCAAATTTGGTAATTGCTTGAAGCCACCAAATACTCCATAAGGGAGAGTAATTTCTGAAACTGTTCAATGAGTGTTTCAGCAAGAATTTATTTTAATTGCTTCATAAATTGCTTTAATCCTATATTTAGGGAATCATTAGGGGCCTGAAAGGGTCACTTAAAATTTTCACTTATGCTTAACTAAATTTTATGGAGAAAATTACATGTTTTAATAGTATTCACAGAATTGTGGACTTGCAAAGGTCTCAAGATTTGTCCTTCTAAAATTGCAAAGGTCTGTGGCTCAACATCACTTAATTTTCACAATAGCCCCATGAAGGAAGTATGATTATTCTCATATTACAGATGAGACAGCTGACCTTCAAAGAGTTTGAATTATTTGCCAAGTAAGCAATTTGAAGGAAAGATCCTGCCTTCTTCACCTTTCCATTCCCAGGGTCTGGCAGAGGACAGGTATTCCAGATGTTACTTCAGGGGTTCTCAAAGTCTGCTCTCTGACTGGACGTTGTTGTTCACGCCTATAATTTCAGGTCTTCAGGAGGCTGAGGCAGGAGGATTGCTTGAGCCCAGGAGTTCCAGACCAGCCTGGGCAATGTAGCCAGACCTTATCTCTACAAATTTTTTTTTTTTAAATTGTTGTCCCCCGACCAGCCGCATAACCATCACCTGGGAACTTATTAGAAATGCAAATTCTCGGGCTCACTCCAGACCTCCTGACTCAGACATTCTGGGTACAAGAAGACGTATTTGTTTTGTTTGTTTGTTTGTTTCGTTTTGTTTTGAGACGGAGTCTCACTCTGTCACCCAGGCTGGAGTCCACTGGCACGATCTCTGCTCACTGCAACCTCTGCCTCCCAGGTTCAAACAATTCTCCTGCCTCAGCCTCCCGAGTAGCCGGGACTACAGGCGCCCGCCACCACACCCGGCTAATTTTTATATTTTTAATAGAGACATGGTTTCACCATGTTGACCAGGCTGGGCTCAAACTCCTGACCTCAGATGACCTGCCCACTTCCACCTCCCAAAGTGCTGGGATTACCGGTGTGAGTCACTGTATCCAGACTGTTTTTTTTTTTTTTTTTTAGAAACAGAGTCTCACTCTGTTGCACAGGCTGAAGTGCCATGGCACAATCGTACCTCACTACAACCTCAAACTCCCAGGCTCAAGTGATTTCTCCTCGGCCTCCCTGAGTAGCTGGGACTACAAGTGTGCACCACCACACCTAGCTAATTTATTTTATTTTATTTTTTTCGAGCTAGGGTCTCACTAGATCGCCCAGGCTGATTTCAAACTCCTGGCCTCAGACAGTCCTCCCATCTCAGCCTCCCAAGTAGCCGAGACTACAAATGCGTGCTATCCTAACTGACAAATTTTTTATTCTTTTTAGTGTTTTGTAGAGACAGAGTCTCACTCTGTTGCCCAGGCGAGTCTCTAACTCCTGGCCTCAAATGATCCTCCCATCTCAGCCTCTCAAAGCTCTGGGATTGCAGGTGTAAACCATCTCACCCAGTCAGCAAGGTATGTTTTAACAAGCCCTCCAGGAGGCTGATGCATACAACATTTAGTTTTAGTAATGCATACTAGATTTAATGGTGTACACTAAAGTATGCAGTAACTCGTGTGTTAAATGAATATTGAATGGAAATCATGAAAGTAGGAAGAGGTAGATTCAGGATTCTTGGAGCCCAGAAGCCAAAGTCAAAAGGAAGATCTAGGAAAGTAACATCCCAACTATGGACTGACCTTTAATGGAGTCTCCTCATGGCGCAGTTCTTAAAGGAGCTGTTTGTTCTCAAGCCACCGTATGCCAGGATCTGTACACCTCTGAGTGTCAGTCACACCATGCCTCTCTGCCAGCAGTGTGTATGGAATCTGGGTCCCTCTCCTGCAATGAATATAATTAGTTGCATTTCTATTTCGCTTCCTTCCTCCAAAACCCATCATAGCAAGGGCCACCTGAGGAAAGAAAATTTCATCTTGCATAAAACCAGATTTATCTTCATTCTTTGCCCAACAATACAATGAAAGCCCAAATGATTTTTCCACATTTGGTAGCACTTAGAAGCTTTTCATCAGTGCAAGAATAAAGAGGAGAACTATTTTCCTCATTTCTGTTTACTGCAGTGATACAGCTGAAAGAAAACAATTTGAATCTATAAAGCACTGAGATGTTTTTGACTTAAAACAAGCACCAAAGTCTCAGTCGTTTATCCAGAATCACAGCCTCCCTGAGATGAAAGGGGCCTAAGAGATCATCCAGTCAGTGCGACATGATTTGCAAGGATACCAGGTATTGTTTCTCTTAAAGAGTTATGTACATGGGTTTTTTGTTTGTTTGTTTGTTTTGTTTTGTTTTTGAGAAAGAGTCTCATTCTGTCACCCAGGCTGCAGTGTAGTGGTGCAATCATGGCTTACTGCAACCTCTGCCTCCCAGGTTCAAGCCATTCTCCTGCCTTAGCCTCCTGAGCTGCTGGAATTACAGGTGTGCACCACCACACCTGTCTAATATTTTTGTATTTTTAGTGGAGACCGGGTTACACCATGTTAGCCAGACTGGTCTCAAACTCCTGACCTCAGGTAATCTGCCTGCCTCGGCCTCCCAAAGTGCTGGGATTACAGGCATGAGCCACTGTGCCAGGCCTGTTTGTTTGTTTGTTTGTTTGTTTGTTTGTTTTGGGACAGAGTCTCACTCTGTTGCCCAGGCTGGAGTGCAGTGGCACCATTTCAGCTCACTGCAACCTCCACCTCCCAGGTTCAAGCAATTCTCCTGCCTCAGCCTCCCAAGTAGCTGGGATTACAGGTGTGTGCCACCATGCCAAGCTAATTTTTGTATTTTTAGTAGAGGCAGGGCCTCACCATGTTGGCCAGGCTAGTCTCGAACTCCTGACCTCAAGTGATTTGCCCGCCTCAGCCTCCCAAAGTGCTGGGATTACAGGCATGAGCCACCACGCCTGGCCTGTATGTGTTTTAATATGTATTAGGATAAAGTATTACTTTCATACCAAAACCAGGATTTCTTATATATTACTGTTTAGGGTAATGCTATAGTCATTTGTAAAAAACAAAAGTGAGGTGATTTCCGAAAAAGTAAGTAAATAAGCAACAGCCCAGGTGTCATGCAGATATGACAAAAATCATGAAAGAGATACACGAAGATTGGCCATTAGCTATCATTCCTGCCAGGGTCCTGGCAGGAAAGATAATTCACTCTCCCCCTCCCCACTTGCAATCATTCAAGTGAAGAGACTTCAACGAAGGCAATATTTAGGGAGTTGTGGGCAGGGATAAGAAAACCAAACAAGATGGTGCAGCATCCAGAGACTTGCTAGAGGAAGGAGCTGTTACTACCCCTAAGGCTGAAGGGGCAAGAGAAGGAAAAGGTGTGAGCAGAGGGCTACAGAAGAGAGGTGGCCTGGTAAGAACCCAGACAGAGCACTGGGGAGAAGGAGCAGGGAAGAAATTGTTCAGCCTCTCCTCCTGCCCTCCCAATTGCCTCCTGTTCTTCCCATTGGCCAAACCCAAGCAGAAAACAGAGACAAAGGAACCAGGTAAGCTCACTGATAGGAACCAGCCTCCAGTAGTGCACTGCTCACTGCCTTCCATTCGCCAAATCTAGCAGAAAGCTAGCTTGCAAGGGAGCCTGGGAAATGTAGTTTTCAAGGTCCAGTCCCTTGTTACCCAGACTAGAGCTGGGGAAGGGTGGGAAGTAAACTTGAAAGCAAATAGGCAAATGACCTTCACATTGCCCACTCTAGCTTATCCTTCAGTCTCCAGTGTACTTGCCACCTCCACAGGGAGGCCTTCCCCTGAAACTCTAGAGAAGTCATCCCAGTCCTCTATCACACCACCTCTTTGTTATTTTCCTGCATGGTGTTTAACAGTGATAAATACATTTACTGTTGCCTGTTTAATTTTTCCCTATGTCTCCCTGGTTGACACACTTCTTTATTATAGAATACATACTCAGTAAGTATTTATTGTAAGTAAAACGAAGAGAAAAAAGGAATATACAAAAAATGCATCTGAGGACAAAAAAATTCAATAGAAAAATTTATGCTCAAAGTATAAAAAAATCATCAAAGCATGATGCCACAGAAAATGAAAGATAGGAACTAGCATTTTTACTTTTTCCCATCTCAAGCCCAGTGAGGAAGATTTTGGAACTATCTAATTTAAAGCCACAGCCAAATTCTGATTTATTCTTGGTTTATTCTAAGGAAGGCAGTGCATAATCTGAACACCTAAAAGTCCATGTGGCCACACACAAAAGAAAACATGAGACAGTCGTTATTTGCCTCCACCTCCACTGCCAATATAGATTTTCTTAAAAATATGAATTGAACTCATGGAGATAGAGAATAGAAGGATGATTCCCAGAGTCTGGGAAGGGTAGTGGGGAGGACGGGGGGAAGTGGGGATGGTTAATGGGCATGAAACTACAGATAGAATGAATAAGGTCTACTATTTGATAGCATAACAAGTGACTACAGTCAACAATAATCTATTGCACATTTTTAAATAATCAAAGGAGCATCATTGGAATGTTTGTAATACAAAGAAATGATAAATGCTTGAGAGGATGGATACCCCATCTACCGTGATGTGATTATTATTAGACTCTGTATGCCTGTATCAAAATATCTCATGTACCCTATAAATATATATATATACACCTACTGTGTATTCATAAAACTGAAATATTAAAAATTAACATAAAAGCATACTTTAAAGAAAAAAATATGTACCCCAGTTATAGCCATTTGTCCTCTGGTATTTGAACATTCATCTTCTGGCTGGTTCTAGCACATGAAGGTTAGGTGCCACATTAGGGAGGTATCACCAGTAAGTACTCCATGTCCCAAGATCAAGGTCATTCTTGGCAGTATGTCCTGATTACAACTGAACAGCTTGGATGAGTAAGAGCTCACTTTTTTATTACTATCTCAAGCATTTTTGCATGACCTGAAAACAATAATCAAAGGATAACTCCAGATAAATAAGCAAAATGTGTCCATCATAGAGTTTAACATAGAGTTATCCTATATCCCAGCAATTCCACTCCTAGGTATATGCCCAAGAGAACTAAAAATGTTATGTCCACAGGCTGGGCATGGTAGCTCATGCCTGTAATCCCAGCACTTTGGGAGGCCGAAGCGGGTGGATCATGAGGTCTGGAGATCGAGACTATCCTGGATAACATGGTGAAACCCCGTCTCTACTAAAAATACAAAAAATTAGCCGGGCATGGTGGTGGGCACCTGTAGTCCCAGCTACTCGGGAGGCTGAGGCAGGAGAATGGCGTGAACCCAGGAGGCGGAGCTTGCAGTGAGCCGAGATCGCGCCACTGCCCTCTAGCCTGGGCGATAGAGTGAGACTCCATCTCAAAAAAAAAAAAAAAAAACAAGTTATGTCCACATAGAAATTCGTACACAAATGTTCCTGATAGCCAAAAAGTAGAAATGGACACAAATGTCCATCAAACAATGAATGGATAAACAAAATGTGGTATATACCCATGCAAAGGAATATTAGTTAGCCATAAAAAGGAATGAATTATTGGCAGGTCCTACAACATAGATGAACCCTGAAAACCTTATACTAAGTGAAAGAAGCTAGCCACAAAATGTTACATATTATATAATTCCATTTCTATGAAATTTGCAGAATAAGCAAATCCATAGAGACAACAGAAAGCAGAATAATGGTTGCCAGGGGCTGGGAGAGGGTGCAACAGGGAGTGACTGCTAATGAGTAGAGGGTTTCTTTTGGAGATGGCGAATATGTTCTGGAATTAGATAGTGGTGATAGTTTTAAAAAACTATGTTTTTTAAAACCTGAGAAAGTGTACACTTCATTTTTAATTTTTTTTCTTAGTTTTACTTTTAATTGACAAGTAATATTTGAAATATATTTATGGGGTACAATATGAGCTGGTTTTTTGTTCTTTGTTTTTATTAGGAGAACTTGTGCAAGTTTGTTCCATAGGTAAATTGCATGTCAAGGAGGTTTGGTGTACACATAATTTTGTCACCCAGTCGTATTAGTCCATTTTCATGCTGCTGATAAAGATATACCCAAGACTGGGCAATTTACAAAAGAAAGAGATTTAACTGGACTTACAGTTCCACATGGCTGGGGAGGCCTCAGAATCATGGCAGGAGGTGGAAGGCACTTCTTACATGGCAATGGCAAGAGAAAATGAGGAAGATGCAAAAGCAGAAACCCCTGATAAAACCATTAAATCTCATGAGAATTATTCACTATCATGAGAAGAATATACAGTATGGGGGAAACCACTACCATGATTCAAATTATCTCCCACTGGGTCCCTCCCACAACACATGGGAATTATGGGAGTATAATTCAAGACGAGATTTGGGTGGGGACACAGAGTCAAACCATATCACCAGGTAATCAACGTATTACCTGATAGGTAATTTTTCAATCTTCATCCTCCTACCACACTCCACCCTCAAATAGGCCCTGGTGTCTATTGTTCCCTGCTTTGTGTCCATGTGTACAGAATGGGAGAAAATATTTGCAAACTCTGCATCCAACAAAGGTCTAATATCCAGAATCTATAAGAAATTTAGACAAATCAACAAGCAAAAAACAAACAACCACATTAAAAAATGTGCAAAGGACATGAACAGGCACTTCTCAAAAGAAGATATACACACAGCCAACAAGCATATGACAAAATGCTCAATATCACTAATCATTAGGAAATGACATGTCAAAACCACAGTGAAATACCATCTCACATCACTCAGAATGGCTATTGTTAAAAAGTCAAAAAATAACAGATACTGGTGAGGTTGCAGAGAAAAGGGAATGCTTATACACTGCTGGAGGGAATGTAAATTAGTTCATCCACTGTGGAAAGCAGTGTGGCAATTTCTCAAAGAATTTAAAATAGAACTATCATTTGACCCAGCAATCCTATTACTGGGTATTTATCCAAAGGAATATAAATTGTCTATCACAAAGACACAGGCATGCAAATGTAAATTGTACTTTTGATGATGAATCTTATGGTATGTGAATTCTATTTCAACTTAGAAGTCTTTAAGAAATAAACAACATGTATAACATATCTTTGGATTAATGCACTGCACCAATTTTCATCATTCATAACATGATTTTTTATTATCTCCATCAACGAAGAGGATAGCTGTTAACCTAGCAGTTCATAATATGGTCACTCAGTGTTCTGAGGCAAGGAGCCAAAAGAATTTATTATCATTTCTTTGCAGTACTTCTTGTAACAATCATTACTATGCATTGAGTACAGACTGTGACCCTGGGGCTGCTTTTTAAATCTCCCATGCTTAAAACACACTGAATTTCTCACAACAACCCTATCAGGTTGGCATGAGTATTGTTATCTCTATTTCAGAAATGAGGAAAGAATGACATAGGGGGGTTGTACATCCCAAATCATAGAGCCAGGACATATCAAGGCAGAACAGAACCAAGCAAGTCTGAATCCGAGTTTTCTGCTTTTACCACCAGACTAGACTGCCTTTCAATACAATAAATGCTGCTACTATTATTTTTCTACTAATATTTTAAATTTGAAGAGTGCGTCACAGTTCACAGAATATTTTACCATAAATAAAGGAATACTTTATTAAATTCAATGTTGAAATAGCATCGAATTCAGATTCAACAGGCATTTATACACTCCCTAACTCATTTGAATGTTTTTCCCTCACCTATAATTCCACAAATACCACTCAAGACAATGAGTGTGCTCCACTGTTTGAATAAAAGAAAGAATGGAAAAGATGTTCACAATAATTACCCACTTCACTCCATCCTTTATAATTTTCAAAAATCTCCACATATATTATCATATTGGGTCTTTACAAAACTCACTGAAGTATAAAAAAAATAGAAACAATTATTCCTGTATTTCAGATGATAAAATCAAGGCTCCAAAAAATTGAGACAGAACTTGAACGATGGTCTCCTGGCTTGTAATCTTCTACACAACGTGCCATCAAATGGATCATTTGGGGATGATATATTCACAAGAATTTGGCCAAGTTGGCAAATACTGGTTTTTGTTTTGGTTTTTTAATCTCTACTGTAGAAGTCGGCATGACATGTTCCCCCATCTAGCAAGGACCAATGTCTATCAATAGCATGCTCGAGTGCTAACTGTCATCATTTCCAGTTGTTGAAGCAAAACATTGATGTGACTGGTTTTATGTACTATACACGTGCAACCAAGCTAAGAAATGGAACCTGATTCTCCCGACACTCTTCTTTTTATTGGGGGAGTTGGAATGGCCATATTCATGGGGTGAATCACCGGACTGTCTCCCTTTATCCAGAAAACAGCACATTTAAGGCAAATCACTCTGGGAGCTGCTCTCCTCCTCATTTAGAATTACAGGAAGGAAAGAGATTTCAGATCTCTTGCAGGCAATTCCATCCCAAAGATCATATTTCCCTTTGTGTTTTCACAGCCAGGAAAGCTTTCCTCAAATCCAAGTAAATCCCTCTTTTTCTTCTCTAAGCCCTCATCTTGTTCTGTTTTCTGCGAGCAGGGAGAACAGCTGGTTGTTTCCGGGAGAAGCAGCAATCCCCTGAAAGCGGCCCACTCTAACAAGCTGCAGGATTCCACATATTTGAGTGTCAGACATGTGAGTGTTAATTACCTTAACGTGGCTCCCACATGGATGCTGATGGGTGCAAAGCCAAGCTGGCCAAGCTAAGCATTACTGGAAGAGAAAGCAGAAAGCAGGCTAAGGCCTCCCTAGGGGGTCCTAACCTCACAGCACATGGCTCTTACTTCTCCCACCACCCTCGTGCACTGTGCCCTCCCACTCCCCCACCCAGACACCCACGCATGCACAGACACACAAACAGAAACCGTTGGGGTCTGCCCTTATCTCCACTTTCTCAGCTCTCCCCTGACCTATCGCACCCCACCCATGATCCATTTATTTTCTCTTGGGTAGTGGAATGTTCCCGCCTCCCTTAGTCCAAAACTAAAGCTTCTTGGTTACGACCACATTTCTTATTTATTCCCTTGCCCTTAGCCAGGGCTTCTCAGGACAGCTCTGCACAATAAATACTTTCTTATGCTGTCCTTGGTATTTTTCCATGGTTTTGAATGACTGGGAGAAGCAGAGTCTGTATCACTCGTTATTGACAAGAAGACCCAGCAAAGCTGAGGCAGTAAGAAAAACAGAACAAGCCTTCCATGTAGGTTTGGTACACCATGACCAGGATGCAAAAGAAAGCCTAGAGAGCCAGCCTGGTCACTGTGGCTGTTTTCACAAAATCCGCCTTGAGTGGGAGGGCAATTATCTAGAACTGGATCATAAATGTGATTATGGCTGGAAGTAAAAGAAGTAAAAGAAAATCTCAGAATTAGCTTATCATCAGCCTCTCGCAGACCGACCCTCAGGCACAAGGGCATTGAATTGGCATCGGGTCACCAGATAGCGCCAAATAGTTCTGTTGCATGTGTTAGCCAGGGCTGGATTCCCTATAGCATGTTGTTAAGAACTTGTGGCCGGGCACAGTGGCTCACGCCTGTAATCCCAACAATTTGGGAGGCTGAGGCGGGTGGATCACCTGAGGTCAGGAGTTCAAGACCAGCCTGACCAACATGGAGAAACCCCATCTCTACTAAAACTACAAAATTAGTTGGGCGTGGTGGCACATGCCTGTAATCCCAGCTACTCAGGAGGCTGAGGCAGGAGAATCACTTAAACCCAGGAGGCGGAGGTTGTGGTAAGCCAAGATCACGCCATTGCACTCCAGCCTGGGCAACAAGAGCAAAAACTCCATTGCCAAAGAAAAGAACTTGTAGTACCAGTTAGGCGCAGTGGCTCACGCCTGTAATACCAATGCTTTGGGAGACCTAGGCAGGAGGATCACTTGAGGCTAAAAGTTGGAGATCAGCCTGGGAAACATAGCAAGACCCTTTCACTACAAAAAATGAAAATAAAATATTAGCTAGGTATGGTGGTGCAAGCCTGTCGTCCCAGCTACTCAGAAGGCTGAGATATGGGAGGATCGCTGGAGCCCAGGAATTCGAGGCTGCAGTGAGCTACGATTGTGCTACTGCACATCAGCCTGGGCAACAGCACAAGACTCTCTCTCAACAAAATGTGATCATAATAATATAAATATATCCTAAATATGTAAGCTAATTGTGTAATAATTATAATGCTCTAATAGTTAAAGATCATAGATACCAAAAGCTAGATCATTCAAAAAGCAGTCCAGTTAGCCAGAGATAGTTCCGGGCTGCAGCTAATATTGCCACTGTGGGGCAAGGGTCTCTTGAGGACCCGAATTTATATAACCTGGCCCCCATGGTATTCTTGGGTCCTTTGTGAATCTTTAAAAATCTCCACTCAGCTCCTTCATCTGCAAATGAAACACCATTAATAGCACCAGCTCCATCTCCGGGCCCCGTCACCTGGTTCCTCACACACTCTCAATGAGGTGTCTAGAGCTAGAGACCCACAAAAAGGACTTCTAATAAGGTTGCATAGAATAGAGGAGGCATCACCTTCCCATCTCGTACACACGAACGCTTAATGAAGAGGGAATTCCCCAGCGAGCCACCAAAACCTTTCTATATCACCAACCTGGGCAATTACTTACCGTTTTGCAATTAAATTCACTCAGGAAAATAGAATCATTACTGTGAGGAGTAGCTAACCAGCAAAGGGTGAAACTGTGCTTTCAGCCATATGGCAGGCAATTCCCAATGATGTCAACAGAAAATTGCACATGAGTAACGGCGAGGCAAGACGCATCCCTGGAAGAGGCTCTGAAGTTTTACTGTCATAAAGGGAAGTGGTAAAATGCAGGAACCAAGCGTGGCTGTGTAAAGCCATCATTTTCATGCAATCATGGGCAGACTTTCTGAATCAAGGTGACCGATACCAGACAGGTATAGCTTATTCCTCCATTCTTTTTTAATCAATACATTAATAATTTGTGGGAAAATTTTTAAAGATTAAAAATTGAAACTAAAGTTGAAATAAAGAATAAGAGCATTGTTTTCAGCTAGCTAATAAAATATCTACTGTCTGGAATTAAAATCGAGCTGAGGGCATCTTCCCACCCCCTCCTTCCACACACATGCACACACTGTCAACATACCATCAGAAAAGATTTCCATCATCAATTTCCATTCTGCCCAAATTGGGAGAGACAGAGAGAGTAGTCTCAACTACTCAGGATGCTGAGGCAGGAGGATTGCTTGAGCCCAGGAGTTCGAGGCTGCTGTGAGCTATGATCACGCCACTACACTCCAGCCTGGGTAACAGAATGAGACCCTGTCTCAAAAAAACAAAAAACAAAACAAAAACAAAAAACTTGCAGAATCCAAAAGTATCTTTTTATCTTTATCTTTATCCAAAATAAATAATCTCTTTGCAAAATGCATCATTTTTCAGGGTTTTTTTGTGCATTGAGATTCTGTACATAACAGAGACATTCAACAAAAATATGTTTTGAGTTAGTGAATACAGATCTTCAGTATGCTGAAAATCATGCAGAAAAATGCTTAAGGTCTAAAATGCGAAATCTACCATATGTTTATGTTAGAGGTTTCTTCTTCTTCTTTTTTTTTTTTTTTTTTTTTGAGATGGGGTCTCACTCTGTTGCCCAGGCTGGAGTACGGTGGCACAATCTCGGCTTACTGCAAACTCCACCTCTTGGGTTCAAGCAATTCTCCTGCTTCTGCCTCCCAAGTAGCTGGTACTACAGGTGCATGCCACCATGCTCAGCTATTTATGTATTTTTAGTAGAGACAGGGTTTCACCATGTTAGCCAGGCTGGTCTTGAGCTCCTGACCTCAGGTGATCTGCCCGCCTCCGCCTCCCAAAGTGCTGGGATTAGAGGCGTGAGCCACCTCACCTGGCTGAGGTTATTGATAAGATGGAGAAGTAGAACATTGAAAGCAACACATTGAAAACAAGCACAGAGTACATCTTCAGAGTGTTGTCCCTTCTTCAACAAGGAGGTAAAAGAAAATCTCAGAGCTGGCCTTGTCATCAGCATCTCACAGACAGACCCTCAGGCATGAGGGCATTGAATTGGCATTGGGTCACCAGATAGCACCAAATAGTTCCATTGCATATGCTAGCCAGGGCTGGATTCTCTATAGCATGTTGTTAAGAACTTATAGTACTGGCTGGGCATGGTCGCTCACACCTACAATCCCAATGCTTTGGGAGGCTGAGGTGGGAGGATTGCAGAAGTTTGAGACTAGCCTGGGCAATATAGCAAAATCCCATCTTTACAAGAAATTTTAAAAATTAGCCAGGTGTGGTGGCATGTGCCTGTAGCCCTAGCTATTTGGGAGGCTAAGGTGGGAGGATTACTTAAGCCCACAAGTTGGAGGCTGCAGTGAGCTATGATCACAGCACTGCACTCCAGCCTGGGCAAAGAGCAAGATCCTCTCTCAAAAAACAAACAACAAGAACCTTGCAGTATCCAAAATAGATAAAAGTGATCACTTCTACATCAAAACAATTCCTCTTTTCATTCATTTGGGTGAAATAAAGCCCCACTCTAGGTGTTTGCTTTACAAAGGCTGAGGATGGATTGCAAATGCAGAGAAAAAAGACATTGCGTCTTGCTTTGATTTTACTCCTATAGACTCACTGTATTAGTCTGTTTTCACACTGCTGATAAAGACGTACCCGAGACTGGGTAAATTATAAAGAAAAGGAGATTTAATGAATGTACAGTTCCACGTGGGTGGGGAGGCCTCACAATCATGGCAGAAGGTGACAGGCATGTCTTACATGGCAGCAGACAAGAGAGAGTATGAGAGCCAAGAGAAAGCGGAAACCCCTTATAAAACCATCAGATCTCGTGAGACTTATTCACTACCACGAGAACAGTATGGGGTAACCGCCCCCATGATTCAATTATCTCTTACTGGGTCCCTCCCACAACACGTGGGAATTATGGGAGCTACAATTCAACATGAGATTTGGGTGGGGACACAGCAAAACCTTATCACTTACTACGCAATTGCTTGATCAGTTCCATAAGAAGGAAGGATGTCAATGAGAAAGCAAGCCCAAGAGAGCATAGAGTTATTTGAGAAAAGGTGGGAGGCTCAGGACAATCATTCACTAGTTTCACCACAGAGTTGTTTGCTAGGAGGATAACAAACCAAACTAGGGTGATGTCTGTAGAAAGAATAATCACAACAATAAAAAATATTAATAGCTAAGACAGACAGTGCTTCCACGTTCAGATACTCAGCTAAATGTTTTGCATGTGGAATCTTGCTGCATCCTCTCAATTATCCCATGTGGACTTCAACCTCCCAGCTTCCCTGTATGGTAGGAACTGCTATTATTCCTGTTTCACAGATGAGGAAACCGAGGTTAAATAAAGTGACAGGATTTGTTAAGAAGGGATGCAATTGGACAGGAACGGGGAGGCATGGTCATTGGATGAGTAGAGAGATCTGGCCCAAACTCCCCATCTAGGAGCCAAGGGGATAAGCCCACAAGGTCAACTAAGGCAGATGGCAGTAGGCAGTCACCAACAATGCCAGCAGGCAGGTGGAGCCCAAAGTTTGGAATATTGGTGAAGGCATGAATCAGCCTTGTGGTCCAAGTTAGTGAGCTCTAGTGAGGGCCACAGAAAATACATTTGCTCAGCAAACACTCTTTGACAGTTGCCACCAGATTTGAGTCTTATGAGAACTCTGATATACAAATCCTGGGACAGAGGTTCAGAAAGCAATGTGCCTGAAACTGCATCACTGGGAATTGGTACAACATCATTACTCAAAGCACCACTAAAGCCCCAGGATGTGTCTGATAAGCTCAGGTGTCTCCCAGAGCACATGGGCCTGCCTAACCCCTACCCTGATTCACACTGTTCTTAAAATGTTCATGTTCTGACCACCTTGAACATAAGCCACAGTCCCAGAGCCTGGCACAGAGGTCAGACGAATGTGTCAGCATTGAGTTGCCCCATCAGTAATTGGTTCTCAGGAGAGGGACGGCCATATCTACAATAGCTGGACTAGTACTTCCAGTGAGTGACCTGTGGCAGGAGGAAAGAGCAGGTTCACCCAGGATCAAAGGAATCAGTCCAGAGGACAAGACACCGGTCAAGTCATAAAACCAAAGGGAGTGAGCCAGGAGCACGCCAGGCCTGTGCCCAGTCACAAAAGACAGTTGTAAATCAGTGGGTTGGAATGTAACAAAGATACTTCAGTTGACCCAAGGCATCCATGAAGGGCCTCAACTGACCTGCAGCCTGGAATTGTGCAGTAAGCAATTTGCTAGCAAGAAGCTGCACTGTGAGTAGAAGGGGAGGAGCTCTGGGCCAGGCACCATGGCTCATGCCTGAATCCCAGCACTTTGGGAGGGCACGGAGGGTGAATCACTTCAGGTCAGGAGTTCAAGACCAGCCTGGCCAACATGAGGAAACCCCCCTGTCTACTAAAAATACAAAAATTAGCTGAGCATGGTGGCACATACTGGTAATTCTAGCTACTCAGGGGGCTGAGGCACGAGAATTGCTGGAACCTGGGAGGCACAGGTTGTAGTGAGCCGAGATGGCACCACTGCACTCCAGCCTGGGCAACAAAGCGAGACTCCATCTCAAAAATGGCAGGCAGGCAGGCAGGAAGGAAGGAAGGAGCTCTGTATAATGCCAGAAATCAGGGCCACAAGTGGTTGCTCACGCCTGTAATCCCAGCCCTTTGGGAGGCTGAAGCAGGAGATTGGCTTGAGGCCAGGAATTTGAGACCACCCTATGCAACAAAGGGAGATCCCATCTGTACAAAATTTTCTCTAAAAATTAGCTGGATATGGGGGCATGTACCCGTAATCCCAACAACTCGGGAGGCTAAGGAGGGAGGATTGCTTGAGCCCAGAAATTCAAGGATACAGTGAGCTATGATTGTGCCACTGCTCTCCAGCCTGGGTAACAGAGCAAGACCCTGTCTCTAAAAACTGAAAATAAATGCTCTCCTGGGCGTTCCAAATACTGAGATTGTAGACAACAAAACTGAGCCTCCCTTGAATTCTTACCCATTTGGATAGTCAAGGTTCACTTTGGCATCTTTCTTCCTCCAATACTATCACACTACACTTAATCTGATTTGAATAATCCCAAGGCCTTATTCAAATATTCCTTTGTGATTTTTTGGGGGTGGTGATTTATTTGTATTTATTTATTTATTTTTACTCTTTTTTTAGGCTCAGGGGTGTATGTGCAGGTTTGTTATATAGGCAAATTCGTGTCACGGGAGTTTGGTGTACAGATTGTGAAGCCTAGTACCCATTAGTTATTTTTCCTGATCCCTCCCTCCTCTCACCCTCCACCCTCCCATGGGCCCCAGTGTGTGTTGTTCTCCTCTCTGTCAATGAATTCTCATAATTTAGCACCCACTTTTAAGTGAGAACATGCAGTATTTGGTTTTCTGTTCCTGCGTTAGTTTGCTAAGAATAATGGCCTTCAGCTCCATCCCTGCAAAGGACGTGATCTCATTCTTTTGTATGGCTGCATAGTATTCCATGGTGTATATGTACCACATTTTCTTTATCGAGTCTACCATTGATGGGCATTTAGGTTGATTCCATGTCTTTGCTATTGTGAATAATGTTGTAATAAATGAATATCACTGATCCTTAGAGAAATGCAAATCAAAACCACAATGAGATACCATCTCACACCACTCAGATGGCTATTATTAAAAAGTCACAAAATAACAGATGTTGGCGAGGGTGTGGAGAAAAGAGCATGCTTAGACACTGTTAGTGGGAGTGTGAATTAGTTCAACCATGTGGAAAGCAGTATGGTGATTTTTCAAAAAGCTAAAAACAGACCTACCATTTGACCCAGCAATTCCATTAATGGATATATACCCAAAGGAATATAAGTCATTCTATCATAAAGACACATGCACACGAATATTCCTTTTAATTTACTTCAACATCCTTTCCTGGGAGTCAGTCACTTTAAGACAGGTCCAAAGATCTGGGGCACAGTGTTGTGAAAAGCTTCCTCCCAGCAATATGTCCCCACACCGCCAGGGGCTTCCTGCCTCTGTCTCACCTGAGATACAGTTAGACGCCTCTTGTTGAACTGTCAGGATTAATTAACAGTTCACTTTCTAACCCTTTGACCAATTAGGAGAAGATCTTCATTCCAGCTCCTTTTTACTTCCTTGCTTCCGTTCTCTCTTTTTGGCTAAAAGAGAGATTAAGGTGTAATAACATTTCAGTGCCAGTGAGTAGGAGAAAGCCCTTTGATTAATTTTTCTAAAGATAAGAAAGAAACACTCCTCTCAAACAAGGGAACAGAAAAGTTTTCCAGAGGTATCAGCTGGAAAGGTGACAACTAAATTGGAAAACAGGTGCCCGCAGCAACTACACTGCGCAGCCTGCAACTAGGTAGGTCCCTTTGAAGCCAGATATTCTGAAAGCATTGGTTTCTTTACAGGAATGGAATGTTTGAAAACCAAAATTAAACAAGGATTTTGACCGTATGGTTAAGCAAAGTTTGTGACATTAGAATACAGAGCTTGGCTTAAAATAAGAAGAGAGCAACGGCTGCTACCATAAATTTTGTTGGGGAATTAGAAATTTCCATTAATAAAAGTGTCTTTTTTAATAAAGAATGGACACATGCAATAAATTGATGCTCAATTTTCAAATAATTTGCCTCTTTTTAAAATGCACTTATTCAAATCATACTTAACCTAATTTAATCATGTGTTGGCATTTCAAAAGGCACTTCAGAATCTAGCGTGGCTCAAGATCTTTACTCTGAGTTAGAATTCTAATTCCACAATAAATTTGTCTCCTTGCCACTGCCTTTGTATCTCCACAGTGTTTCTTCAATCCAGCACCCTGAGTGGTCCTTCTGAAATGTGACAGCTTACAGTATTCTGGGCTCAAAATCCTCCAAAGGTCTCCCTTTTTCAGTCAAAGCAGTCACATGTCCTGATTCTGACTTCCTGGGTTACCCAATCTCTCTCTCTCTCTCTCTCTGTCTCTCTCTCTCTCTCTCTCTCCCCTCTCACACCAACCATTTTGAAATTTATAATTGCTGAAAAAAACTCACCACCCATTGTACTTGCATCCACTAGTCCTTCTGCAGAGAGACCTAAACACAAATATCCCCCTTAACAGTGAGGCCTTCTTTACCCACCCTACTTAAAACATCAAACTTCTCCCTGCAACATGCAAGTACATACATACACACATATGCACATGCATTCCTTATCTCCTTGATCCTGCTTTGTTTCCTCCATAACATATACCAAACATTGTATTCTTTTATAGTTTATTCATTCCATGAATTCTCCCCACAAAGACAGGAGCTTTGTGTCCATCAGCTTTGTTCGTTGCTGAATTCCCCAGGACCTACGACAGTGCCTGGAACATGGTTGGTGCTAGCAAAAACTTCTTGAATCATGAATGGATATGCCTGAATGATATCCAAGTTGCTCAGAAAACTCAAGTTCTAGCTTACTTGTCCAGGCTGATTGACTCAGGGTCTGGAAATAGTCTCTCCAGCTCAGGAGACAGGATAGACAATTCTAGTCACCAAACAGCCACCAGGTAGCTGCATAAACTTCAAAGCCCAGTCTCTCTCCTGCTATAAGCATGAGCCACTTTATATTTTATTTGTTTTACTCATCACTCCTCCTTAAGATAATGAGTTCTGGATGGGCCTGGTGGCTCACACCTGTAATCCTAGCACTTGGGGAGGCCGAGCCGAGCAGATCACTTGAGGTCAGGAGTTCGAGACCAACCTGGCCAACATAGTGAAACTCCATCTCTGTTAAAAATACAAAAATTAGCTGGGCTTGGTGGTGGGTGCCTGTAATCCCAGCTACTCAGGAGGCTGAGGCAGGAGAATTGCTTGAACTCAGGAGGCGGAGGTTGCAGTGAGCCAAGATTGTGACACTGCATTCCAGTCTGGGTGACAGAGCAAGACTCCGTCTCAAAAAATAAAATAAAAAATAAAATAAAAACAGGTTCCCTGGTGGCAAGAGTTGTATTATTCATATTCAACATACATTTTATAAATAGTTACCATGTATCAAGCACTAGGCCAGACACTGAGAATATAGAAATAAGATACTGTGCTGACCCAAGCAGCTGCACACATTTGGGCAGGCTGATCCACTCACATAACGTTGTGCAGTGCACAACTTGCACAGTGGTACTTAACAGCCCTGTAGTAATCATCAATCAATTACTAATTCCAATTGATCATACCTTCCAATGTCTCTCATATCCCTTTGCTGCACTGCTGGTGATGTAGTTTATGTCTAGTTAGTCCAATTAAATCATCTTCCTGGATTATTACTTTACACTTCTGCGATAGCCATGAGAAGGCACCTCACAGACCTCCAACTACAATGAGTGCAGTTAACCAAGGGCCTTGACGGCCGTGCCCTGAAATCCATTGCACAGTCTGGGCCCCCCACCAGTGACAGAATGTGGCAGTGTTACTTACTAAGGCAGGCCCCTTTCTAGGAGACACACATTCCTCTGATGGCCAGCTGTGGCTGCAAGACTGCTGACTGCCTTGCCAAACCTTCTTTGGATGACAGAGAAGTCTAGGATATTGTCACTTGCCTTTCTTCTCTCTCTCCTTCACCCGTGGTGAGACTTGCATTGCTGTCTGATGGACCTCCCAACCATCTTTAGCTCCCTCCCCAGAAACTCACAATTTTTTTTTTTCTGATAAAATCCTTGCATGCTTAATCCGGTCTTAGCTTCTGTTTCTTGGAGAACCTCAACCAATATACCTTCTTCCTAAATTCCCAACTCTAGCTTCCATTCCTTACAACATGTCTTCCCAAAGGGAGTGATAGTTCCAACAGAAAAATCAGATCCTGCTTCTCATTTTCTCAACATTCTTTGCTGAATATCACCACTCCTAGGATAAAATCTAACCTGCTTAGTGTGACGTGTGTATAGGAAGATCTTCATGCTCTAGTCTTAATGGACTTCTCCAACTTTCTCCCTGGCCTTTACTGCCTTGCATTTTACGCCTTGGCAGCTCCAAATGACCACAATTTGCAGAAGGGCCATGCTCCTCTAAGCTGCTTTATTTTCAGCAGGTTTTCCCCTCTTCCTAGAAAGTCACTCTATCTCAACCTTCCACTGCCCTTACACACATATGCGTGCACACACACACACATACACATGCATGCATTTGCATCCCACCTTCTTCCAATGGAGACCCAGCCCCAGTGGGGTTTGCCCCCATAGAGCTCTTTGCACCCCTCTCAATCTGCCCCAGGTTCTTGTACCTGGAAAACCTTTCCAGAACTCTTTACAGTACAGCATTTAGAGGTTTCCTTTTCACTCTGCTTCCAGGCAAGCTTACTGAAGACAGCAACTATGAAGAGGACCCTAATGGACTATGTGCCCTGCCCGCCTTTCCTAAAAGCTTCTCCACCATCCCAGTCCATGGAATAACTTTCCTGGGCCCTGGACAGTCATATTATTCAATATGACTGGGCTCACCTCACCACAGTTGGGTGGACCAGTTGTAAGTATGTAACATTTGAGCCAGTTAGAGTTTCCTCTCTAGGAATTTGGATTTCAAACTAAAAGAAAGTCAGGCTATCTTTGGGCAGCTGAATCTGTGATATCACCTCCCACCATTTTGCAAACAACAAAGAACAAAGCCAGTAGACAGGAAGAAGCAGAGACGAAAGACAGTTCTTGCAAATTAACGGTCAGATAAAAAGAAAAAAATATGCAGAAGAAGAGGAAGAAAAAGAAGAAGGAGGAGGAGGAGGAGGAGGAGAGAAAAGTGGTTCTAATTCGTCACTACTTTGATCTTCTCCCTTGCTATGGTGAGGCAATCTGATATCCTTGTAAGAAACTTCTATTTCCTGTTAAGCTAGCTTGTAAAAGACAGGGCATCTTTTTCATCTCCATATCCAAAGTGCATATAGATCCTCAGTAAACGTTTGGACTAGAATGAATAAAGGAAGGAAGGAATAGCGAATGAGTGAAAAGGAAGCTCGTGGTGGAAGGCACTGATGTGATGTCCATCATTGACAGACCAGGGCACATTGGCTGAAAGACATGTGAAGACAGTTTTCTGTGACAAGACAATGACACTGGTATTAGGAGACCCAGACAGAGGCTTATGGTAAATATGATAATAACAGCAATCCATGCATGTGTGAGAGGAGAATCTGTAGTTAAATCTCATCAGGCAATACAGGTAGTCTCTGACTTATGATGGTTCAACTTAGAATTTTTCAGCTGATCCCCATCCTAAGTTGTAATCCCATCTTAAGTTGAGGAACATTTGTAATAACTGTCAGCCCTGCCTGGATGTCCGTGAAGCCAGCCAAGCTGTCAGCTTGCAGGTGCTTGGACTACTGCACTGAGTCAATAAGCCCTGGCTGACTGCAGGGTTTCCCAAAAAAGTATGTCCTGAATTTCTATGCCTTCAAATTCAGTAACCTGGTCCTTCTGGGGATAAGTGCCTTAGCAGTACCAGAAGTGAACTGTACCTAAAGTTGGGAAATCTCCTCCTAGCCCTCAGGTGTAACTTGTGGTGATACATCAGCCCCATAATGTGAGTGATGTGCACAGTACATGAGGTACTACTTGCAAGGTGCTTTGCACAAAGCCTGGCTCCTAACAGGTGCTTGGTGAAAAGTACATAACCTGTCTCAGCCTCATTTTCCTCTCTGAAGACTGAATTAAATTGGACCAGATGTTTTATAAGTTTTTTTTTTCAATTCTAAATATCTTTTATCAATCATAGCATGGTTTAGGGACATTGCCTTGGGACATTCTCCGTGTCATCCAATCAAGCCTGCACCCAAATGAAAACCTGCCAAGGAAACAAGCATCCCATGAGGACTGAAGGACAAACATCAGGAATGGTGACAGGGATGGCAATGTTCTTTTGCAGAGTTCATGGTTGTTAGCTGGTCTCAGAGGGTCCCCAGGATGCCTCTGCTGCTAATTAGGAACGAGGCAGTGAGAGGTCTCCTGGTCCCCAGGGCTCCTTCTTCATAATTTCTCAGGACTCCTACTTCTTTGTGAGTGAGCTCCATCCCATTAGTGCAGGATGCTCTCCTTATCTCTGATTGATGGAAATAAAGTAAGACAATGGCAGCCAGAGGAGCCAGCAAGCCTGGGTCCCCAGGCAATGCCTCAAGTGCCTTCCCTGAGACATGAGCCCTTATCACTGGAAATCTCTGAGTAGAATCTAGACACTGACGTGGAGCCCTGAACTTGGCCCACCTGCCTTCCCTCCATATTGATAAAGAGCCTCTCTATGTGCCAGGCATGTATAACCAGGCACCAAACTATTAACAAGCAATTAATGCAACCCATAGATCTGCAGTGCATTGAAAGCACCTGACTCAGCTTGACAAAGTCACAGAGGTGGAAATTTCTGGTCAGGGCCAAACAGTCTGTCTGAGCACTTGACCAAAGCCAGCCCATGTCTAACTTCAATTTCCCAGTCCATGTATCAGCTTCTTTTCTCCCTGCAGTTCTCATAAACAGAGGTCCCAAGATGCCTAGCAACTGAATAGGTAATAATTATGTGTTGGTTTTTCTCCATTTCCACGTCTAGATCCATTCTCTCCCTTCTTCCAACCCCCATCTCAGTTTGTAGGAGACTGGCCACTTTGGACTTCATCAATGGGTCCTCTGGCTCCCCTTGAGTTTGGACCAATAGGAAGCACCAGAAGGATACTGAAGGCGTGAACAGCAAAAATCTGAGACTGGTCTCAGTTAATTTAGAAAGTTTATTTTGCCAAAGTTGAGGACGCACGCCAGTGACACAGCCTCAGGAAGTCCTGACGTCATGTGCCCAAGGTAGTCAGTGCACAGCTTGGTTTTATACATTTTAGGGAGACATGAGACATCAATCAATATATGTAAGAAATACACTGTTTCTGTCCAGAAAGGTAGGGTCAAGTCGAAGCAGGGAGGAAGCTTCTAGGTTACAGGTAGGTTTGAGACACATGGTTGCATTCTTTTGAGTTTCTGATAAGCCTTTCCAAAGGAGGCAGTCAGAATAGACATCCATCTCAGTGAGCAGAGGTATGACTTTGAATATAATGGGGGCAGATTTGCCCTGGGCAGATCCCAGCTTGAATTTTCCCTTTAGCTCAGTGATTTTGGGGGCCCCAAAATATTTTCCTTTCACCAAGGCAGGAGGAGAGAGAGGCAGAGTATTCACCCCTAACCCCAGCTCGTTCCCTGGGCTACAGTACGGTGACACTCTGTTCTTCCCTACAGAACCACACTCTTATGGAGTAGCTCTTCCTATGGCATTCTTCCTATAGCTCTTCCTTGTAGAGTTGATGACACCACTCCCTTCTCTTGAGTCTTCAAGCCCCGGGGTGGAATCAGCCCAGGGCAATTAACTACCTCGAATTGCCTCCCTTAACTTAGCCCACCTCCCAGTAAATAGTCACTACACGCTCTTCAGCCTCTCCTTTGGAGTGCACCATCTGCCTCCTGCTGGGACCCTGCCTGAGACAGATGTTTACATAAATACTTTGAGACTAAAGGATTTAGATCAATCCCAGAATTATTTCCCTAGTGAGCACAATATTTTATGGAGGGTCTCATTTGTAAACTTAAGAAAGAATGGTATGAGTGAATATGTAAGAAATCCTTTTTCAGTATCTTTTTCCCTCTAGGAGGCTTTCAGAAAGCTTAAAATCCCCTGGAATTGGATCCTCCTGGATTTCTGGTTTGGAATCACTGCTTAGCAATTATTTAGTAACTGCAAATCCCTCACAGAACGAGGAATGAAAGTCTCACCAAGACATTCAGAGCTCATTGCAATTTGGTACTGAGCTGCCCCTCCATTCACTCCTCCCAGTCTGTGCCTCTATAATCACAGCCACCAGAGCACTTCCTCTCCCCAGGTTCACTCTGGTTCCTTCGACTGGCATGTCCTGCTCCTTCCAAACACATCCATCTCCCATTTCTCCCTTTATTGAAGTCTTAGTCATTCTTCAAGTCTCAGTTCAAATCCTAGTTTCCCTCCCAGTCTTACCAGATTCCCTACTCCTTTGGACCATCAATCCTTCTTCGAGTTCCCAGAATCATTTTATTTTTTAAATTAAAAGTTAATAAAATTGGCTTTCTGGGGGCCATAAAATTCTGTAAATTTTAACACATGTATAAAATCATGTAAACACTGCCATAAACAGGTAACAAACAATTCCATCAACCACAAAAACTTTCTCATGCTATCACTTTGGAGTCATGTATATATGTGTATGTATACATACATGTGTGTGTATCTACACATACATATATATTTATGCAATATTTATATTTTTTATTATGTGTCAGCAAAGCAAGTTGACACATAAAATTAGCCATCACAAGCATATAAATATTTATATAAATATATGTATGTATTTATAGGTACCCTATCTATAGATAAAGATAGATAGATATAGATAGATAGATACATATAGAGAGAGATTTATTGCAAGGAATTGGCTCACATGATTATGGAGGCTAACCAATCCCAAGATATACAGGGTGAGTCAATGACCTGGAGACCCAGGAGAGATGAAGATGAAGCCCAGTTCAAGTTTGAAGGCCCAAGAACCAGAACTGATCTTGTCCAAAGTTCTTGCCAAAGGCCTGCATGCTCAAGACTCAGGAAAAGCCTAGGTTTCAGTTTGAGTTCAAAGGCAGGAAAAGATAATGTCTCTGGTTCAAGCAGTCAGGCAGAAGGAAGCCTCTCATACTCAGAGGAGGATCAGCCTTTTGTTCTATTCAGGTCTTCAGCTGATTGGATGAGGCCCAGTCACATTAGGGAGGATGATCTGCTTTACTCAGTCTACCAATTTAAATGTTAATTTCATCAATGTCAACACCCAGAACAATGTTCCACCAAATATCTGGGCAGCCTGTGGCCCAGGCAAGTTGACACATAAAATTAGCCATCACAAGCATATAAATGGGATCATAGAATACGTAAATTTTAAGAGTGACTCCTTTCACTTCATAAATGCATTTGTGATACATTCAAGTTATTGTGTGTACCAATAGTTTTACTCTATGAAAACACCATTAAGAAAATAAAAAAGATAAGCTACAGACTGGGAGAAAATATTTGCAAATCACATAGCTCATAGTTCTTTCTGTGTTTTTTTTTTTCTTTTGCAGAGTAGTATTCATTGTGGGAACTCACCACAATGCAATTTTTATTGCAATTGCATTAAATGTATAGATCAATGTGGGGGGGAGAAGCTTGCCTGGTATGACTCTCCTTTTATTTGGATTTATTTTGATTTCATTCATCACTGTTTTGTAATTTTCAGCAAGCAGATTCTATACATGTTTTTTAGGCATATATCTAATATTTTCATTACTTGGAGCTATTGTAAATTGTACATTTTGGTTACCAGTTGTCCGTTGCTACTATATAAGAATAAGACAGATTATTTTTTAATGTTGATCTTGTTCCCTCATTTATTAGTTCCAGGAGGTTTTTTGTAGATTTGTTTATTGATGTCCATTCACTCATTGAAGAATATTTGTATCATTTCCAGCTTGGAAATGATGAATACAGCTACTATAAACATTGGTGTATAGGTTTTTGTATGAACATAAGTTTTAATGTCTCTAGGATAGCCTAGAAGTAGGATTATTGAGAGCATTTAACTTTATAAGTAAATTTTATAAGAAACTGTCAAAACGTTTCCCACAGTGTCTTGACTACTTTATATTCCTACCAGCCATGCACAAGTGTTTGCAGTTGTTTCACATCTGAAGCATTGGCATTATTAATAATGTACTCTTTTGTTTTTTTCTGGGCTTTTTTTTCTTTTTTGCCCTCCTAAAGGTACATAGTCGTATCTCATTATGGCTTTAATTGGCATTTCCCTAATGGCAAATGATCTTAAACATCTTATACTATACTAATTTGACTTCCATATATGGTCTTTGGTCTTTGTCTGTTCAAGTCTTACCCATTTTCTAATGAGGTTTGTTTATTTTCTTACTGTTGAGTTTTGAGAGTTCTTTTAACACTCTAGAGACAAATCATTTGTCAGCTATGTGATTTTCTAATATTTTCACCCAGTCTGTAGCTTGACTTTTTATTTTCTTAATGGTGTTTTCATAGAGCAAAACTTTTAATGTTAATGAACTCATGCTTTGCTTCCATGTGAAGAATTCTTGCCACTCAAGTGATGGGAGCACCAAAATCTCACAAATCACCACTAAAGAACTTATTCATGTAACCAAAGCACATGTTTCCCAAAAACCTATAGATTAAAAAAAATTTTGAAAAATGAACTCTTGCCAAATCCCATGTTACAAAGATTTTCTCCCATTTTTTTTTCTAAAAGATTCATAGTTTTACCTTTTACTTTAAATTGACTCTCTATTTTGAGTTACTTTTTGTATAAGGTGTATAGTTTAGATTGAGATTCATGTCTTGCCATACAGATATCCACTCGTCCCAAAATTATTTGTTGAGAAGCCTATGCTTTTTCATTGAATTGCCTATGAACAGATGCCAAAAATCAATTAACCATATTTGTGTGAATTTATTTCTGGACTCTTCATTATTTTCTATTGAATTATGCATCGATTCCTTCACTTTCTTGATTATTGTAGCCTTGTGGCAAGTCTTTAAATTGAGTAGTGTGATTTCTTCCATTTCATTCTTCTTTTTTGACACTATTTCAGTCATTCTGATTTTTTTTTGCCTTTCCACATAAATTTGAGAATAAGTTTGTCTATACGTACCAAAAAAAACTTGCTTCAATTTTTATTGCAATTGCATTAAATGTATAGATCAATGTGCGGAGAAGCTTGCCTGGTATGACTCTCCTTTTATTTGGATTTATTTTGATTTCATTCATCACTGTTTTGTAATTTTCTGCATGCAGATTCTATATATGTTTTTTAAGCATATATCTAATATTTTCATTATTTGGAGCTATTGTAAATTGTACTTTTTGGTTACTAGTTGTCCATTGCTACTATATAAGAATAAGATGGATTTTTTAATGTTGACCTTCTTCCCTCATTTATTAGTTCCAGGAGGTTTTTTGTAGATGCCTTGGGATTTTCTGTATACAAAATCAATTCATCTGTAAATAGAGACAGTTTTATATATTTATTTCCCATCTGTATTCCTTGTATTTCTTTTTCTTATCTCATTGAACTGGCTGGGTCTTCTAGTATAATATTGCATTAGATTGGTGAAAGTGGACACCCTTGAATTGCTCTCATTCTTAGGGGAAAACATTTAGTCTTTCAGCATTAAGTATGATGTAAGCTAATTTTTGTAGGTACCCTTTATCAGATTAAGGAAGTTCTCTCTTATTTTTAGTTTGCTGACAATTTTTATCATAAACAGAAGTTGAATTTTGTCAAAATCTTTCTCTGTATTAATTGGTATCATGTGTTTTTTTTCCTCTTTACACTATTAATGTGGCAGATTGCATTGATAGATTCTGAGTATTGAACTAGCTTTGCATTCCAAGGAAAAACTCCACTTGATCATTCTGTACTTTTCTTTTAATATATTACTAGATCTGATTCACTAATGTTTTAGAAGGACTTTTACACCTGTACTCAGGAAGGATAATGGCTTAGAATATTTCTTTTTCAGGAGATTTTTAATCATGAATTCAATCTCTTTAATAATTAAAAGTTCTAGTTATCTCTTACATCTTAGTTGAGTGTTGCTAGTTTGTGATTTTTTGAGGAATTGGCGCATTTTATCTAAGTTGTAGTGTTTATAGGCATATAGTTACCCAGAGTCTGCCCTTATTTATTCCTGATATTAATTTGTCTTCTCTATTTTCTTCTTTGTCAGTCCTGCTTGGTCCATAGCATCAGATGGTTCCTCTCACAGTTTCATGTTTCCACCTCAGATTTTTGCACTATTACAGTGTTGTTTCCAAGTACCTTTTATGTGTCTTCCCTTCCCAAGGTTCTCGGGATCTAGAGTAGAGCCTCACACACTGAATGGATGGCATTTTTTTTCTTTTAACTAAGAGAAGCACCCACAAGCTGGTGTGTAGGTCCTCTCCTCTCCAAAGGCAGTTCTGACTTCCTAAGCTAGATATTTTTTCTTTTTCTTTCAGTAGTTTTGGGGATACAGGTAGTTATTGGTTACATGGATGAGTTCTTTAGTAGTGAATTCTGAGATTTTTGTTCACCTGTCACCAGAGCAGTGTACATTGTACCCAGTATGTTGTCTTTTATCTCTCACCCTCTTCCCAACTTCCCCGCTCCAAGTCCTCAAAGTTCATTATATCACTCTGTATGTTTTTGTGTCCTCATAGTTTAGCTCCCACTCATAAGTTAGAACATACAGTATTTGGTGTTCCATTCCTGAGTTACTTCACTTAGAAAAATAGCCTCCAGCTCCATTCAAGTTGCTGAGCTAGATGTTAGTAACTCTTTTGTCTGCTGCCGCTACATTTACCTGGTTAGAAGCAGCAGCGCCCACTACTGGCTCCTAGGGGGAGCTCATCACACCTCTCTAGCACCACAGGCCGCCTCCTCTGGGCAGGAGTTCTCAAGTGAATTGGTCAAGCACAAGGACGTTCACTGCATCATCAGACTAGGGGTGTAGATTTTCCTCCTCTTTTGCCTTTGGTATTGCTTTGGTTTTTTTCCCTCTTACTTCATTAAGTCTGGGGAAGAAAGTGGGGTTATAGAAAGCTTCTATTTAGGAATCACTCAGTCCTGCAGTTTCTGCGTGTCTATCTCTTTCTGGACTTTTTTGGGTCATGTCTCATGCTCACTTTCTCTCCCTCTCTGCAGAATGAGAGGTCTGTTCTGCTCTCAGCATTAGGGCAAATAATCTTCAATGATTTTCTGCTGTTTCCTTAAATTGCCCGATCTTCAGTTGTAACAATGATAGAATACAGAGGCTCAAAACTTGAGTAGTACGAACTCAGAAGAAGGGGAGTGGAAGAGGCAATCCAGCCTGCCATGGCTGTATGTCTTGAGTCTGTCTCAAAGTCAGAAAGAAAGACTCCATGTGGTCCAGTCTACCTCTTTAGGAGACATGGACAGTGGTTTGGAGCAAAAACTTCTTGGTATGAAAGAGTGTGTTTTTGCCCAGCTCTTAGCTCTATGTGTAGATTTCATTCAGGTACCTTGCACAGGGCTTGGGGGAAGCTGTGGCAGGGAAAGTATTGGAAATCCAGCTGCTGAGCCCTCAGCTATCATTCTAGACTTACATGGGATTGTGGTTCAGCTGATGATTAAGAGGCCACCACAGCCAGGCACAGTGGCTCATGCCTGTAACCTCAGCACTTTGGGAAGCTGAGACAGGAGGAGGCCAGAAGTTTGAGACCAGCCTGGTCAACATAGTGAGACCCCCATCTCAACAATTACAAAAAAAAAAAAAAACTACCCAGATGCCAGGCATGGTGGTGAACACCTGTAGTCCCAGCTACTCAGGAGGCTGAGGTAGGAGAATCATTTGAGCCCAGAAGCTCAAGGCTGCAGTGAGCTATGATCATGCCATTGCACTCCAGCCTGGGCAACAAAGCAAGACTCTGTCTCAGAAAAAAAAGAAAAAAAAAGACCACCACAGAGACTCTGCAGCCTTTCAAAAAAGACCATGATCCAGGTAACTCTGCAGCCAGAAGCATCCCTGATGACAGACTGGTTTGTCATCAAACCATGGCTTGGCTCTTTGTCCCCACCCAAATCTCATCTCGAATTGTAATCCTGTTGTGTCAAGGGAAGGACTGGTAGGAAGTGATTGGATCATGGGGGCAGTTTCCCCTATGCTGTTCTCATGATAGTGAGTGAGTTCTCGTGAGATCTGATGGTTTATAAGTGTGGCACTTCCTCTCTCTCTCTCTCTCTCTCTCTCTCTCTCTCTCCTGCCACCATGTAAGACATACCTTGCTCCCCTTTTGCTTTCTGCCATGACTGTACGTTTCCTGAGGACTTCCCAGCCGTGTGGAACTGTGAGTCAATTAAATCTCCTTTCCTTATAAATTACCAAGTCTCAGGTAGTATCTTTATAACAGTATGAGAATGGACTAATACACAGACCATTTGGCATAATTAAAACTCAAGCCTCTTCATCTGAAAATATTTTAGGGGCTCCCAGCAGTTTACTCCATCTACTAAGTAGGCTTTCTGCTCATTGAGCCTATTCGATTTCTGTATAATATCAAAATTTTCAGCCCTTGTGGATCTCTGACTCAGATCCCATCCTCCTGCATCTCACTAGCTTGTGCCAAACCTTAAACCCACTCATACAAGCCAATCACAAACACTTCAGTGATTCCCCCAAATCACATTTATTGCAAGAGCTGTCATAAAATGATCAACAGAATCCAAAAGCATCATTTTAAGTCACTTCTCATCATAAACTCCATTCAGCATTTTTGAAGGAGAGAAATTAAGTTGAAAGTGAAGAAAGATTCTTAGAAAGCATCCCCACAGTGCCCTTTTTCAAAGACTTAATCAAGATTTATTAAGTTTTAATTACATGCAAAGCACATAACTAGATACTCTGATGAATACAAAGCAAGTATTAAGCATGGTCAACCTTAAGAGCATCAGCTCTGGTAGAAAGACAATTAGATTTCAGACCAGAGCTTAAAATCTGGATCTCTTATTTACTTGCTGTGTGATTCAGACTCTAGACTTGTGACAAGTTATTAAGAAATCTAGGACTCAAAGAAGAACCAATGAAACTATAGCCATAACCCCCAATGGTGTTTTTGAGGAATAAAATTAAATAACCAGGCTGGGCATGGTGGCTCATGTCTATAAACCCCAACACTGTGGGAGGCTGAGGAAAGAAGAGTACTTAAGCTAGGAGTTCAAGACCAGCCTGAGCAACATAACAAGGTCCTGTCTCTACAAAATTAAAAATAAAAGAAAATTAGCCCACCATGGTGGCATGCACCTGTTGTCCAAGCTACTTGGGAGCTGAGATGGGAGGATCTCACTTGAGCCCAGGAGTTTGAGGCTACAGTGAGCTATAACTGCACCACTGTACTCCAGCCTAGGCAACAGAGTGAAGGCAATCTCTAAAATAAAATAAAACAAAACAACACCACTGGTGGGCACTTGGTCAATATCAGCTTGTCAAATGGTTACAAGGATGCATCTATGAGCTTACTATCTAGTTAGAACACCAAGAAAAATACAAATAAAATAATGAGAGAAGAACCATAAATTATGCACTGGTGGTAACATAAACTGCATACTTACATTATGAGTGGAAGAAAGAAAAAAAAATAGATCACTTGTGGAGTGAATTTGGCCAAGAAACACTTTGGGAAGGAAGGAAGATGCCAATTGGCCCTGGAAAATGGGCATGGTTGGGATCAGCAGAGAGAGACAGCAGCAGGCAGTGGAAACCCTGTGAATTGAGCAAACCAGGAAGGGTATGTGCAGCTTCCAATATCCACATGCAAGCCCCCAGATGCCCTCACGAACCAAACAAAATGAAAACATTGTGCAAAAGCTACGTACTACTTGGCCTCTAGCTATGCCTTTCACTACTAAGCTCCACGCCCCATACACCAGAAATGACACATACTCAACGATTTCCAGGTTCAGTCTCTCTACCAAAACCTCTCCAGGATTTCTGGCAGAGAAACAAGCCTTAAGATACAGTCAGCAGGTGTCTACACGCTGATGTCTTCCTTAAGCATGAGCTTCCTCATACTTCAATCACTTATGTTCTCCAAAAGAAAAATTGTTTTTCTCCTCTTTGAAATAGATAAGATCAAGACTCCATGTAAGGCAATGGAAGGGGATGCAAGGACACTCCCTCGGGCTTCTGTAACCCCCAGAAAACACCCCTGTTAGCACACTTGGTGTAATGTTTGCTTACATGTACAAGTGCCCCACTACTTTGAGTGGTGGGAGGATGTCAAACAAAATCTTGATACAGTCTAGTCATCAAGCTAGAAAACCTATTTCTTGCAGCCTAGAAGAAATGTCTTATATTAGAAAGGGGAGCAGAAAAGATTGAGCATTTTCAAGATCAGATTCTCAGCATTCTGCACCAGATAGCACGCTAGACACTCTGCGTATTACCTCCCTTGGCAATTGCAATGACTTGAGGACGTGGTAAACGTCGCCTTAATTTACAAGTATTGAAAGATATTCCACTTACAGAGATGAGGTAACTTGCTGAAGATCACAAAGCTGGAAAATGATATAATTGGAATTTGAAGTTAGGCTTGTTTGGCTCAAAAGCCTCTTCTGAAAGCACTAAACACTGAGGCGGATTAGGTGGCCTGAGAAGGTGGAAGTCACATTGCCCCGTCCCTCTTCCATCTTTGTCCATGGAAGTTAGAGGAGTAATTTGTAAGAAATGAAGGCAAATAAATAAATGAAAATTAGGTGCAAATGGAAAGGCAGAGAGGTGTGGAGGGAAAGAATTCGATACACACAAGAGATTGGGCACAGGGTTGTGGGATATCATTACTTAACGTCATTATAGTTCATTACAGATGCTTCACAGTCCTAAATTTTATATTTATTTGCAGCTTCTTTTTGAAACACAGTCTCTTTTTGATATGAGAGTCATGCTGACAAAACAAGATTGATTAAAGTTTCTAATTATCTGTCATCACAGCATGACCAGTGGCAAATGAAATGCATTTTCTTGCTTCTTCCAGCAAAGATAGAGAGTTCACTAATGCAAGACACAAAGCTCTTCTGGTTCACTTCAATACTCAGTAAAAACCTGCACAGCAAGGCAATAAGTCGAGTGGGTGAAATCACACAGCCTCTCAGCAATGCTGTTTTTCCATTTAAAAAAAAAAAAAAATTAGCCAGGGCTGAAAGTAAGGACTCCAGAACAAATCGTCAATGCAGACATCTTATAGAACAATTATTCTCTTCCTGACTTTAATTTTGGTCCCACATGCAACCAGGTTATATCTGCAACTGGTTATATCTTCATATGATAGCCACTAAACAATCCTATTGAAATTCCATATGAGTAGATTATTTAGAGCAATGCTAGCTGCTATAACAAATAAATCCTTAAATTATCAGTGGCTTAACACAAAAGAAATGTATTTCTTATTCAAGTAACAGTCCAGTGAAGGTATTCCCTATTGGTCAACAGCCTTCCACGAGGTGATTCAGGGATCCAGGCTCTTTCTGTCTTGTGGTTTCCCCATCCTCTCAGGTCTCAGAGCATGCTCAATCCAGCCAGTGTATGAGCCAAAAGAGGAGGAAGAAGGCATAACCACTTTTGAACCTCTTTAGTCTTTAAATGGCACTTAACTGTTACTTTATTGACAAGAACAAGTCACCCAGATGGCAGAAAGACTGGACAACCATTTCCAAGTAAAACTCTCTCTCCTGGAACAGGAGAGACTTTGGTGGGCAGTTAGTGATCCTGCTACTAATGTTTCTTTTGGCCTCCAACATCCATATTAACCTTTATTAATTTTTTTTCTTTTGAAACAGGGTGTCTCTCTGTCACCCAAGCCATGGTGTAGTGGTGCGATCATGGCTCACTGCAGCCTCTGCCACCCAGGCTCAAGTGATCCTTCCACCTCAGCCTCTGAGTAGCTGGGACTGCAGGTACCATCACACCTGGATTTTTAACTTTTTGTAGAGATAGGCTCTCGCTATGTTGCCCACACAGGTCTCAAACTCCTGGGCTTGTGGGATTCTCCTACTCTGTCCCCCGAAGTGCTGGGATTACAGTCATGAGCTACTGCACCCAGTTTATATGCATCATTTTTTTCTACACATAGAATATATCCATCTCCTCCTTAAGAGAGACCACCCAAGGTCTCACTTGATACTACATCTGTGCAAAGCACGGGAACTCAGGAAGACAACAGCCATTTCCCCAGTTTTTATGAAGCACGTCATGAGATGATCAGTGGTACACATAAAAAAGAAGAAATCATCTGCCCTCTATACATTTAATATACACAGTGGTGATAAAACAAGGACCAGAAAACCATAAAACAACAAAAAGCTCTCCCAGTCTTCTCTGTTAAGGGAGAATTCCGCACACACCAGTGACATCCTGTTTTCTGACTTCTTCCACCAGAGCGGCAGCCTTAGATGTATTCAGTCTGCCTTCCAAGTTATGCTAGCCAATATTTTTCTTTTGTCTTCTTCTTCTTTTTTTTTTTTAGACGGGATCTCACTCTGTCACCAGGCTGGAGCACAATGGCGCGATCTCGGCTCCCTGCAATCTCCGCCTGATGGGTTCAAGCGATTCTCCTGCCTCAGCCTCCCGAGTAGCTGGGAATACAAACATGCACCATCATGCCCAGCTAATTTTTGTATTTTTAGTAGAGATGGGGTTTCACCATGTCAGCCAGGATGGTCTCGATCTCTTGACCTCATGATCCGCCAGCCTCGGCCTCCCAAAGTGCTGGGATTACAGGTGTGAACTGCCACGCCCAGCCAACAATACTTTCTAAATTGACAAATTATGATCGTATCTATTTACGGAGTAAAAAATGATGCTTAGATACATGGGCACAGCACAGAATGATTGAATCAAGCTAACTAACCTAATCTATCACCTCAAACACTTATTATACGATCCCTCCTGTCTGATGGAATCTCTGTATCCTTTGACCAATGCCTCTCCATTGCCCCCAACCCCAGCCTGTAGTAACCACCACTGTGTTCTCTGCTTTGATGAGTTCGATTGCTTTAGATTTCACATATAAATGAGAACATGCACTATTTGTCTTTCTGTGTCTGGTTTATTTCACTTACCATAATGTTCTCCAGGTTCATTCACATCAGACAATACTTTTTTGTTTATCTGTTGCATAATATGGGTCTGTACCTTCTCAGCTTCTGATATCAGTATCCTCAAAGCCCACTACCCAAACACCAAACCAACATCGCATATTTTAGGCTTTTTCTAATGGCAGCATCCTTCATCATGAAGGGGCTAAAAGTGAGAATCCTACTGAAAAAAAAAACCCTCCATTCTTTTACTCTCAGCAGAATTCAGAAAATGCCCCCAAATTAACATTAGAAGGACATCATTCTAGGGATGTTACATGTATTTGGCAGGCTAAGTTTAAAGATTTTTGTAGAGTTGTTGTTTTTTTTTAATTAACTTCTCAGAAACAAAGAAGCTATGAAATATTGCATTCATTCCTCCAACCTATGGTTAGATAATTTTACATGTGTTTGAGGACTGACTATAAATAAATGCGATCAATTGGGTAACAGATCTCTCAGGTTATATATGTTTGTATCATCCCTTCAAAGTAGCCTTATAAAGAGTCAATATTGGCTGGGCATGGTGGCTCACGCCTGTAATCCCAGCACTTTGGGAGGCTGAGGCAGGCGGATCACAAGGTCAGGAGACTGAGACCATCCTGGCTAACACAGTGAAACCCCATCTCTACTAAAAATACAAAAAATTAGCCGGGCGTGGTGGCATGCACCTGTAGTCCCAGCTACTTGGGAGGCTGAGGCAGGAGAATCACTTGAACTTGGGAAGTGGAGGTTGTAGTGAGCTGAGATCCATGCCACTGCACTCCAGCCTGGGCAACAGAGTGAGACTCCGTCTCAAAAAAAAAAAAAAAAAAGAGACAATATTTGCATTCCTCCTTACAAACCATTTTCCGAGCCTTTGATACCTTCTTTTTGACCTTCTCCATTGTGACAAGATTTTGTCAGTAGGCCATTTCCAAACATATAATTTGTTTTCAAAGGTATCTATTATCAAGTCTGATTATTAAAGTGAATGGTCAGAGTACTACCATGTGGAGTCAAATATGTGGGGTATATTTCAGCAGCAATGCAGCAATAATTTGTGTATGAGGATCACAGGTGGAGTTTTGTAAAATGAAGCACCCCTAGGTGGGAATTGGGAGAGATATACATGTATCGCTTTTGGTATTGCAAAAAAGTTTGAGGAATAATGTAACATATACTTGTGAACTCACCACCCAGCTTAAGAAAGGAAGTCTTGCACATACATTTGAAGCATCCCCCATACCACCAGTGGCATTATCAACTCCCCAACAACCTACCCTCACCCAGAGTCACTATGTTCTTTCCCTGGATTTATGTCTTTTTATAGGTGTCTTTGTAGTTCATTATATGTTGACCAAATATGTATCAAAATGACCCATCACATTATTGTGCAAATTCTTGAGTCATAAACAAATAATATACTACGTTCATCCCTGTACAACTTCCTTTTTTCTTTGTCTTGTATTTGTAAGATTTATCCATATTGATAAATATAGCTCTAGTCCATTCATTTTCCACGTTCCTTTGGCGACCCACTATACGAATCCACCATAATTGACTTCTCTGTTCTCCTGCCATTGGATATTGAGCTTGTTTCTAATTTGTCAGAATCACATACATATCTGCTGTGACCGTTTTAGCAGCTGCTTCCTTTCGCATTTTTGAAGAGTTTTGCACTTTTGAAGAGTTTTGCACGTGTTCTGCTTATCCAGCTAGGGTCAAGAACTGGTTTTCTAGTCCAGAGCTTTTCAATATGTGGTCCCTGGACCAGCAGCATTCACATCTTCTTGGGAACATTCCAGAAAAGCAAAGTACAAGACCCTACCCAGACTTAATCAGAAACTGGACAGGGTGGTGGGTTCCTGGGGGAGTGATCTGTATGGTAACAAGCTTTCCAGTTTTTAACAAGATTCTGAGGCTCACAAACATTTAAATACTACTCTTCTAGTTTAGTAGAACAATGCTCTTCAGGCTAGACACTGTGGCTCACACCTGTAATCCCAGCATTCTGGGAGGCTGAGGCAGGGAGATCATTCGAGGTCAGGAGTTTGAGACCAGCCTGGCCAACATTGTGAAACCCCATCTCTACTAAAAATGCAAATATTAGCCAGGCACGGTGGCACGTGCCTGTAATTCCAGCTACTTGAGAGGCTGAGGCAGGACAATGGCTTGAACCCGGGAGGTGGAGGTTGCAGTGAGCTGAGATCACGTCACTGCACTCCAGCCTGGGTAACAGAGTGAGACTCTATCTCAAAAAAAAAAAAAAAAAAAAAAAGAATAATGCCCTCCATTTTGCATGTCTTTTAACCCAAATCAATATTTCCAAAATATTTTGCAATGGCTGCAACATTCGAAAAAATCCAGAAACTCCCATGGACTACTTCAAAACACAGTATGCATTTTCATGAAATATACTAAGCTGTAAGAAAGAGCTTCAAAAATCACAGACCGTAATATGAACAAATAATAACCAACATGGTAAATTTATTTTAAAACACAGTTGTGTTGCATTATAAGTCACGACTCGTGGATCTAAAGACAGCCAGAGAAAAGAAAAACACAGGGGCATAAAGTCATTTTAGTCAAGTGTAAGTGTTAAGAAAACATTCGAGAACATCCCAGGCATTAAATATATTTCTGAATGAGTTTCAGTATCATCTCCCATATGGTATGGAATTGTTTTCCTCTGCATTTCCATGTGTGTTCTTGCTTGCATTTTTGCTGTCTGGACTACTTAAAATTCTAGGCTCTTAAAACAAATGAACAAGCAAACAAATACAAAGTCATATCTCAGGATCTGTTGGTCAAGCATGGCAGCTTTCTGCAGTAAAACAGAGCGGTGAGGGAACAGGGTGAGCATTTTCCATCCCTGGGCACTGAGGAAAGGGTACCAGCCAGGTTAATAGCAGAAGGTCAGCAAACCAGGCTTGGGGCAGTACCTAGGAGCTTGGCAATTGCTCTCACAATGCAAGAAAACATCCGATATCACAGGTCTTCTGAATCACTGGAGAGTGCCAAGAGGTAAATAAGCATGGCTTTAGGTCAGATACACAGAACACTGTGTATCTGGAAAAATCCAAGAATCGCCAAGAGTTTTCATCTGGGATAGGGTCTTGTCAAAGAGCAGAGAGGAAACGGTCAAAAATAAAAGATGTCCCATTTTTGTTGAGGGACTTGGGTTGCTAGAAGGACTGAGGATGAGAAACAGTGGGAGCTGAAGTCCAGGGAAATGGGTAAAGGAAATCACACACAGGAACTCAGTCAGCAAAAACAGGGAAGGTGGCCAGGCGCAGTGGCTCATGCCTGTAATCCCAGCAGTTTGGGAGGCTGAGGCAGGCAGATCGCCTGAGGTCGGGAGTTCGAGACCATCCTGGCCAACATGGTGAAACCCAGTCTCTACTAAAAATACAAAAATTAGCCGGGCGTGGTGGAATAATACCCTTCAGGCTGGGTGCGGTGGCTCACACCTGTAATCCCAGCACTTTGAGAGGCCAAGGCAGGCAGATCAATTGAGGTCAGGAGTTTGAGACCAGCCTGGCCAACATAGTAAAACTCCATCTCTACTAAAAATGCAAATATTAGCCTGGCACAGTGGCATATGCCTGTAATCCCAGCTACTCAGGAGGCTGAGGCAGGAGAATCGCTTGAACCGGGGAGGTGGATGTTGCAGTGAGCCAAGATCACGCCACTACACTCTAGCCTGGACAACAAGAGCAAGACTTCATCTCAAAAAAAAAAAAAAAAAAAAAAGGAAGGTGTGACCTAGGGATCATCCTGGGGCAGCCTTTTAGAGATCAGGGCTTCCTGAAGAATGACTCAAAAACAAGTCCTTGGATGGAGAGTTGGAGCCATGGATGTACATTTGGTTTCAATCAAGCTAGGATAGGAATACGTGCAAGTGAGAGGTGACCTAAGGGTGTGTGAGGAACATCTGTAAGGCCAGATGTACAGAGCTTGGAAGATAGATCCTGGGGAAATGAACAGAAAGTCCATAAAAGAAAGGAGAAAAAGAAACAAGTCCCGGCTGGGTGCCAGTGGCTCACAACTGTAATCCCAGCACTTTGGGAGGCCGAGGCCGGCAGATCACGACGTCAGGAGATAGAGACCATCCTGGCCAACACGGTGAAACCCCATCTCTACCAAAAATACAAAAAATTAGCCAGGCGTGGTGGCGGACACCTGTAGTCCCAGCTACTCGGGAGGCTGAGGCAGGAGAATGGCGTGAACCCGGGAGGCAGAGCTTGCAGTAAGCCGAGATCAGGCCACTGCACTCCAGCCTGGGTGACAGAGTGAGACTCCATCTCAAAAAAAAAATAGATTTAATATGGACTAAATGATGTTCCTGGCTGACCCTGACATCCCTAGTTTGACGGGACTTGGGATACCTGCTCTCTGACTCCAGTCACCCTCCCCACAGTGCCCACCTGAGTCCAGGAGGCCAGTTAGCCCACCCCTCCTGCACCTGCCTCATTCCCTCAAGAATGGGGAATTGCACCATTCATTAATAAATCCCTTGGGAAAAGAGAGGCATAGGCAAGCAGATCAAACAATGGACTTATTTCTTTTCTTTTTTTGAGATGGAGTCTGGCTCTGTCGCCCAGGCTGGAGTGCAGTGGTACAGTCTCAGCTCACTGTAAATTCTGCCTCCTGGGCCACCAGGCATGCCCCCCGCCCTTTTTTTTTTTTTTTTAAGAGACAAGGTCTCACTCTGTTGCACAGGCTGAAGTGCAGTGGCTCGATCATAGCCCACTGTAACCTCCAAACCACTGTAGCTTCCAATTCCACTCCAAGGTCTTGCTCTGTTGCACAGACTGGAGTACAGTGGCGTGATTACAGCCCACTGTAACCTCTAACTCCTGGACTCCAAGACTCAACTCCATCTCCTGGGCTCAAGTGATCCTCCCACCTCAGCCTCCTGACCAGCTAGTACTACAGGCATGCAGAACATCCAGCTAATTGAAAAAAATATTTTGTAGAGACAGGATCTTGCTATGTTGCCCAGGCTGATCTTGATCCTGGGCTCATGCGATCCTCCCACCTCAGCCTCCTGAGTAGCTAGTACTACAGGCATGCAGAACATCCAGCTAATTTTTTAAAAAATATTTTGTAGAGACAGGATCTCGCTATGTTGCCCAGGCTCATCTCAAACTCCTGGGCTCAAGTGATCCATCCGCCTGCCGTAGCCTCCCAAGAAGCTGGGAGTATAGGCATGAGCCACTGCACCTGGCCCTCACTGAATGATTAATCAAGGTGATTAGGGAAAAAAAAGTGGTGCCAAAAAAGATGGAGGAGGGGAGGGGGAATGGGTTAAGTATACTGGAGTGCCAAGAGGAAGAAGTCAGAAAGACAAGCTAAGGACATTCTGGATAAACCCCAGACAGCAGGGCCAGCGTCTGCAATGTGATAGCTGAGTTCACTCAATAGAGCCAAACAGGATGGATGACATCCTCTTAAATCACATGCAATCAAAATGGAAGGAATGGGCTTGCTGATAAAAATCCTGGGCTCAGAGAAATGAAGAGAATCAAGAGTCCTTATAAGAAGCCTTCTGCCCTCCGGGTAGACTGTGGCTCCAGGCAAGTAACCCAGACAGATATTGGAACTAGAAAACTGGATACTGCTGAGAAGTTTGACAAGCCTCCAAATGCCAGGGCTTCTTTTCATGGAGTCCTAAGTAAACAAAGGTCTCACTCACAAAGCAGGCGCACTCGCTTATTTGCAAGTCTAATTTATGCAAAACCACCAGTGGCCAGAGGTAGATTTTCTTACCCAACCCAAACCACTTTTTAGTGTGACAACACTAGAATCTTTGGACTGCTTTGTGTTTGTTGAACTGAAATGAACCCACAGTTGCAGCCAAATGTTTGTGGAGAGTTTTCTGAGTGCCAGGTCACGTGCTCAGTTGAGTGAGACCTAGTTCCTTCCACATCGAAAGACAGAAAAATGCATTCAAACTCCTGTGGTTAATTATGTCAAGGTTGGGGTCTTTTCTCTCCCTTAATCCTCACTTAAAAGGAGCTTCTGATTCTGGAATGATTTCACCAAAATGTCATACAGACGTTTGAAATCAGAGCAATTGCAAAAGCACTATTTATTACTACATTAAAGCTTTATATAATACTATTTGCTTAAAAACAAAACTGATCCTTAAGGTTGGGCCCATTGTGGGCTGCATTTAGTTCATGAAATACTAAGTGGACAGTTAATTGCATTTTGCCCTGAGCTCTCAGCTAGCTACTTTACATTATTTTTCTCTAATCTTCTCCATCATACTCAGATTATCAGTGTGGATCCAGCAATGGGAACACATTTTGTTCTTGAATTAACAAAAAAATAGATTCAGTTCTGTCAATTCACAATATTTTTCTTTTGTTTTGTTTTAGAGACAGGGTCTCACTCTGTTGCCCAGGCTGGAGTGCAGTGGCACAATCATGGCTCACTGCAGCCTTGAATTCCTGAGCTCAAGCAACCCTCCTGCCTCAGCCTCCCAAGTAGCTGTCACTACAACCACGGGCCACCACATCATGCTAATTTTTTTATTGTTTTTATTTTTGTGGAGTTGAGATCTTGCTATATTGCCCAGGCTGGTCTCAAACTCCTGGCCTCAAGCAATCCTTCCACCTCAGCCTCCCCAAATGCTGGGATTACAGGTGCGCGCCCCTGTGCCTGGCTACAACATTCTCTTTGGTGTAATTCTCTAAAAGTATGCTTAAATTAAACACCTTTGTTATTTATTAGGCCAAATGTATGCTTGATAACGCACCAAAGTATTTCCCACTTACATTGCCTGAGTCTCCTGTAGATAAGAAATTGTACATGTCCTTCGCCCACTTTTTGATGGGGCTGTTTGTTTTTTCCTTGTAAATTTGTTGGAGTTCATTGTAGATTCTGGATATTAGCCCTTTGTCAGATGAGTAGGTTGCGAAAATTTTCTCCCATTTTGTAAGTTGCCTGTTCACTCTGATGGCAGTTTCTTTTGCTGTGCAGAAGCTCTTTAGTTTAATTAGATACCATCTCACACCAGTTAGAATGGCAATCACTAAAAAGTCAGGAAACAACAGGTGCTGGAGAGGATGTGGAGAAATAGGAACACTTTTACACTGTTGGTGGGACTGTAAACTAGTTCAACCCTTGTGGAAGTCAGTGTGGCGATTCCTCAGGGATCTAGAACTAGAAATTCCATTCGACCCAGCCATCCCATTACTGGGTATATACCCAAAGGACTATAAATCATGCTGCTATAAAGACACATGCACACGTATGTTTATTGCGGCATTATTCACAATAGCAAAGACTTGGAACCAACCCAAATGTCCAACAATGATAGACTGGATTAAGAAAATGTGGTACATATACACCATGGAATACTATGCAGCCATAAAAAATGATGAGTTCATGTCCTTTGTAGGGACATGGATGAAATTGGAAATCATCATTCTCAGTAAACTATCGCAAGAACAAAAAACCAAACACCGCATATTCTCACTCATAGGTGGGAATTGAACAATGAGAACACATGGACACAGGAAGGGGAACATCACACTTCGGGGACTGTTGTGGGGTGGCGGGAGGGGGGAGGGATAGCATTGGGAGATATACCTAATGCTAGATGACGAGTTGGTGGGTGCAGCGCACCAGCATGGCACATGTATACATATGTAACTTACCTGCACATTGCACACATGTACCATAAAACCTAAAGTATAATAATAATAATAATAATAATAATAAATAAATTTTAAAAAAAAAGAAATTGTAGTAAGAACAAGGCCACTGGGAGTAAAAGGCCATTGAATGGGAAGCGAAGCCATAACTTATGCTATCATTTGGCTTATTAATAAAATAAGTACATCGAAAACCATGTACAAATGACAAACACCCTGAGGTCGTATTTCTGTGCTTCCAAAGGTAGAATTACAATTTGGCTTCTCCTCTAATTCTGGAGAGAAATGTATGATATATGCACAGGGGCGGCCCTGGGCAAATCTTGCCTGACTGACCTCCAAGCGAGGCAAATAGAACCAAGGGTGGGCACAGATTAGTCTCCAGAGACTACTGTAACAGGTTACCACACCATTCATTATCTCAACGTTCTGGAGGCCAGAGGTCCACAGTCAGTACTCCCAAGGAACACCAACTCCTGTTTGGTGTTGGACATCGACCATGGGAAGCCTTGGGAGAACGGCCCTGTTTCAGGAACAGGAACTAAGCCAAAATCTCCTGCCTTGTCTCTGGCCATTCCCCTTCCATACCAACTTCTCATTGCATCTTAAATGTAGACACTCCCTTTGCATTAGCCCACCTTGGTTCCTTTGCTCCTGCTCCCTGTAGAATGCCTTCTCCTCCAGTGAAAACCTCCTCACCCATCAAGGCTCAGACAAATGGAGCCCCTTCTGACCCTCACGCAGCCAATGGCTTCCTCTGCTGACAGGCAGCACGTGGCTTATATACTCTCAGCACACACCCACCCTGTGTTGGGCTGTGTGTATTCAAGAAATGTATCTCAAAATGTGCTCTTAGAACCAGCAGCATCTGCATCTCCTGGGAACTTGTTTAAAGGGCAGTTTCTCAGGTCCCATTCCAGACCTACTGGATCAGAGAGTCTGAGAGTGGGGCCCAGTAATCTGGGTTTTAATCAGCCCTCCAGACTCAGTGGGGCACTCAATTGGGAAGTTACAGAGGCAGGCTCTGTCTATCCCACAGGCAGTGCTTGGTACACAGAGAGAAATGATGTGTTAGATCAGATTACTCTGGTAGCTTTGAAAAAAATACTGCGTGGACCTTATTTGCCCCCTCTGGAGGCTCTGGGCAAGACCCATTCCTTGCTTCCTCCAGTTTCTGATAGGCACTGGCATTCCTTGTTCCTTGGCTTGTGGCTGCATCATTCTGATCTCCACCTCCACCTTCACACTGTCTTTTCCTCCCTCTCTGTTGTTTGTTTGTTTGTTTTTGAGACAGAGTCTCACTTTGCCACCCAGGCTGGAGCTCAGTGGCGTGATCTGAGCTCACTGCAACCTCCGCCTCCTAGGTTCAAGCAATTCTCCTGCCTCAGCCTCCCAAGTGGCTGGGATTACAGGCGTGCACCACCACACCCGGTTAATTTTTTGTATTTTTAGTAGAGATGGGGTTTCACCGAGTTGGCCAGGCTGGTCTCAAACTCCAGACCTCAGGTGATCTGCCCGCCTCAGCCTCCCAAAGTTCTGGGATTACAGGCGTGAGCCACTGCACCCGTCCCCTCCCTATATATTGAATCTCACTCTGCCTCTCTCTTATAAGGACACTTGTGTCTGCATTTAGGCTGCATCCAGATAATCCAGGATCATGTCCCACTCTCAAGAGCTTTCCTTTAATGACATCTGCAAAGACCCAAATTCCAAGGAAGGTAACTGTTGCAGGTTCCAGAGATTAAGGTCCAAAGTATGTGGGGGTGCCGTTTTTCTATCTACCTCACTATGGTTCCTCCCATGAGATGAGGCTGATAATGGGACTTCACCAGAAATTAGACCCTCTTTGCTTGGCCTCTTCCATTTTCCTATCCTGCGTCCACCCACTCGCCACCCCCCAGTCAGTTTCTCCTGGGAGTACATCCTCAGAAAATTGCTTCCTTCTCTCAGAGTCTATTCTTAGGCAACCTGACCTAAGATGGAATTATAGAAAAGGAGGATAATACATTTGTACTGTGTTTTTGCTTTGTTTTGTTTTGGGGTTTTTGTCTGGCTTTTGTTTTTGTTTTGAGATAGAGTCTAGCTCCGTCCCCCAGGCTGGAGTTTTTTAATGGCGCAATCTCGGCTCACTGCAATGTCTGCCTCCCAGATTCAAGCAGTTCTCCTGCCTCAGCCTCCCAAGCAGCTGGGATTACAGGCGCCTACCACCACACCCAGCTAATTTTTATATTTTTAGTAGAGATGGGGTTTTGTCATGTTGGCCAGGTTGGTCTCAAACTCCTGACCTCAGGTGATCCGCCTGCCTTGGCCTTCCAAAGTGCTGAGATTACAGGCCCTAGCCACCATGCCCGGCCTGTACTGTGTTGTTTTTAAGCCACCAAATTTATGGCAATTTGTTACAGCAGCAGTTTGAAACTAATACACATGGAGCATAACTTAGTCCACAGGGTTTGTTCTGCCTCAAGACATTGACCGTAGGAAGCCTTGGGAGAATGTAAACTCCCAGGTACTTTTGGGGCTGGTGCCTCTGGATAAAGCCACAGTGGCCCCAAGATAATCTGCTGAAGAAGGTGGCAGGTGTGCACAGTTAGGAGGGAGGTTTGCAAAATTTAGAGAAAGCCACAGAGCCAGAAAAAGGAATCTTGGGAGAGAACACACATCATCAGCTACAGGTGCAGTGGATTCACACCCAGGACCCAGGTCTACCTCAGTCTGTGAATATAGAAAATTCAGGATTCAGCCGGGTGTGATGGCTCATGCCTGTAATCCCACCACTTTGGGAGGCTCAGATGGGTGGATCACCTGAGGTCAGGAGTTCAAGACCAGTCTTGCTAACATGGTGAAACCCCGTCTCTACTAAAAATACAAAAATTAGCTAGGAGTGGTGGCGGGTGCCTATAATTCCAGCTACTCAGGAGGCTGAGGCAGAAGAATCGCTTGAACCCAGGAGACGGAGGTTGCAGTGAGCAGAGACTGAGCCATTATACTCCAGCCTGGGCGACAAGAGTGATATTCTGTCTCAAAAAAAAAAGAAAAGAAAAGAAAAAGAAAGAAAATTCAGGATTCCAGGACTCAGCAGCATGCATCCCTCTGCATCAAGACCTTCTACTCCAGGTGTGTGGGTCCCTGCCTTATGACATAGTACTTGTCTCCCTAGACCCAGCATCTGGCTAGGTTCTTGCCATCTTTCCAGTTGGCCCTGTTTCAGGAACAGGAATTGGTCAGGCTGCTACCTGTATTAGTTTTCTAGGACTGTTATAAGAAAGTGCCATAAAGTAGGTGGCTTTAACAGCAGACATTTTTTGTCTCACAGTTCTGCAGGCTGGAAATCCAAAATCAAGGTGCTGGCAGGGTTGGTTCCTTCTGAGGGCTGTGAGGGAAGATCTACTCCAGGTCTGTCCCTTAGTCTCTGGTGGCTTTGCAGGCAATCTTTGCTGTCTCTTGGCTTGTAGATCTCTACCCTCATGATTTTCTCCCTGTGTGTGGTCTATGTACAAATTTTCTCCCTTTTTTTAGAGATAGAGTCTAGCTCTGTCTCCAAGGTTGGAGTGCAATGGCAGGACAAGAGCTCACTGCAGCCTCCAACTCCTAGTTCTCAAATGATCCTCCCACGTCAGCCTCCTGAGTAGCTAGGCTACAGGCATGAGCCACCAGGCCCAGCGAACTCTTTAATCATTTTTTGTAGAGACAGTTTTTGCTTTGTTGCCCAGGCTGGTCTTGAACTCTCGGCCTCAAGTGATCCTCCCCCTGCGGCCTCCCAAATTTCTGAGCTTCCAAACTCCTGTCCTCAAACGATCCTCCCCCTTTGGCCTCCCAAAGTTACAGGTGTGAACATCCACTCCCAGCTCCTTTTTTTAATAAGGACCCTGATCATATTATTATAGTAGGGACCCACACTACTCCACTATGACCTCATGTTAACTAAGGACGTTTGCAATAAGCGTATTCCTAAATAAGGTCACACTTGGAGACACTGGGGGCCAGGACTTCAACATAGGAATTTTAGGAGGGTACAATTCAACTCAGAACAGTGCCCAAGGACTCACTACCTTCTTGTAGATTTCTCTGATTTCTTTCAACAGCATTTTGTAATTGTCCTTGTAGAGAGCTTTCACCCAACTATCTAAAATCTTCAAATATCTAAAATTCCAAATAGCTGAATTCTTCTGTCTGTCATGTCTACAGGACCCAGAGGACCTGACCCCCACCCTGGCTTCCTTAGCTCACATGGCAGCTAAGCCCAGCCCCACTTAAGAGGGGACTTGGAAAATACCACCTTCTAAGATTCACCTACTCAATCCACCTGTGGGTGGTTTTTTTTTTGTTTTTTTTTTTTGAATGGGCATGGCTGTGCTCCAATCAAACTTTATTCATAAAAACAGTCAGTGGGCTAGATTTGACTCATGGGCCAAAATTTGACAATCCATTTTTTTTTTGAATAGCATTATTGTGTTTTTATTAATCCTTCACATAATTATTTAAAAATATGTAATGTACAGCATGAGTTCTATGTAGCCTTTTGAAGAGTGACACTGGAACCTATCAGGGGATGGAGGGGCAAGGGGAGGGAGAGCATTAGGACAAATACCTAATGCATATGGGGCTTAAAACCTAGATGACGGGTTGATAGGTGCAGCAAACCACCATGGCACATAATAAACCTGCACGTTCTGCACATGTATCCCAGAAATTAAAGTAAAAAAAAAAAGATAGAGTGGTTATTTACAAAAAGAGTTACATAGCAAAACCCAATTGGGGATAGTTTACCCTTATCTTCCTAGGGGCGGGGGCTACTCAAATAAATGTAGAGTGCAGTAAGTCCTCAATTAATGTCCTCAATAGGTTCTTGGAAACTGCGGCTTTAAGTGAAACAATATATAACAAAATCAATTTTACCACAGGTTAATTGATATAAACAAGAGTTCAATTCCCCCTGCATGCCTCTGGTCACAAAAACATCACCAAACTTCTAGACCCAAAATGCTTCTAGTATTAAACATTGAAATAAGTGTGCATTATAAATATAGTCAAGAAAGATTAGGCCTGGCATGGTGGCTCACACCTGTAATCACAGCACTTTGGAAGGCTGAAGCAGGTGGATCACTTGAATCCGGGAATCCGAGACCAGCCTGGGTAACATAGGGAGACCTTGTCTCTACCAAAAATACAAAAATTGGCCCATCTCATAATCTGGTCTCAAAATAAATAAATAGATAAAATGTAAAAATAATGGATTAATAGAAACAAGATAATCATTTATCCAATTTTTGGTGAATCAGCGAGTGACATAGTCATCATAGTGGTGATAGATTAAATTAAGGAACAAATGTTTGCAAAGCGAGAATTGTGAGGTACGCTTCCTGCCACCACGTGGTTCAACAACACTCACGAATGTGCCGGTCCCACTGAACTCTTGCGTATCATATTATTTATTGTCGTGCATTTGTGTGATTATCATATACTTTACAAAATTTTATTTGATAATAATTTGTATTTATTTATTTATTTCCTTACTCGCCAACCCACTCATTCCAGTTCAGGGTTGCAGGTGGCTACAGCCTATCCTAGCATCTCAGGGCACAAGGTCAAGAACCAGCCTTGGCCAGGTCACCATATTCCATCACAGAGTACACCCCTACACACACCCATATTCATGCAGACTTGGAGAATGTAGATATGCCAGTTCACCTAACTCACACATCCTTGGGACGTGGGAGAAAATCCAAGTACCTGAAGAAAACCCAGACAGGCAAGGGGAAAACGTACAAACTCCACACAGACAATAGCTCCAGCCAGGAATCAGTTTGTTTGTTTTTTTCTTATCACCGCTATAATAAAACAACATTGAACAAAATGACATTATCCAAAGACCCACTGTGTATCACTTCTGAGTAGTAAGGAAAACACGTATGGTCAACCAGGCATCAGTTCTCTTTCTGTGCCGCTCTTCAAAAACATCCGTGGTAAATGCCCCACTGTTAATAGGCAGCTAGACATGCAAATAGGTTGCTGTCACACAGCGTGGTAAAGGGGGTACCCACAGAGGTTCAACCGGATACCGAGAAGAGACACCTCATCTATCCCTGTGAAGACAGGATGCAGAAGGACCAAGGAGCCCTTTCACAGGAGGTGATAGCAAATCTGAGTCATAAAACAGTAGATATTCTGTCTCTTATGCCACTTTTAAAAGTTTCACCCAATATGACCTTTCCCTTCTGTGATGGATAATTTCATGTGTCAACTTGATTAAGCTTATGGTGCTCAGATGTTTGGTGGAATACCAGTCTAGATGTTGCTGTGAAGGGTTTTTTTAGTTGTGATTAACCCTCAATCCACCCATGGGTGGTTATTCACAATAAAGAGTTAAATAGCAGAATCCAATGGAGGGATATTTCAACCCTATCTTCCACAAGGGTGGGGGCACGCCAATAAATGTAAATATAGATTACAGGGCATCCTCTTGGTAAACTCTGAATAAAGCAGATAATTTTCTCTAATGTAGTGGGCCTCGTCCAATCAGTTGAAGGCCTTACAGTCAAAGAATGAGGTTCCCTGAAGTAGAAGGGATTCTGTCCCAAGGCTGCAACATGGAAGCCCTGCCCGAGTTTCCTGCCTGCTGCCCTGTGGAATTCAGCCTCAACTCTGCCACATCAACTCTCACTCAGGTCTTCAGCCTGCTGACCTATCCTGTAGATCCTAGACTTGCCATCCCCATGATCACATAAGCTAATTTCTTAAAATAGATGACATATGGATGAATGGATGGGGAGATAGATAGATAGATAGATAGATAGATAGATAGATAGATAGATGATAGATAGATAGATAATAGATAGAAAGATGATAGAGGAGATAGCTAGGGATATAGGGAGACAGAGATAATAGAGATAGATGGAGTGATAACTAGGTAGATAGAGATATAGACACATGACAAAGAGATAGATAACAGAGATAGATAGATAAATAGGTAGATAGAGAGATAGATAGATAGATAGATAGATAGATAGATAGATAGAGGAGATAGCTAGGGAGATAGGGAGAGAGATAATAGAGATGGAGAGATAGAGAGATAACTAGGTAGATAGAGATATAGACACATAACAGAGAGATAGATAACAGAGATAGATAGATGATAGACAGATAGAGACACACACAGAGAGAGAGAGAGACCAGGCACGGTGGCTCACACCTGTAATCCCAGCACTTTAGGAGGCCAAGGTGGGTGGATCACCTGAGGTCAGGAGTTCAAGACCAGCCTGACCAACATGGTGAAACCCTGTCTCTACAAAAAAAATACAAAAATTAGCCGGGCGTGGTGGCACATGCCTGTAATTCCAGCTACTTGGGAGGCTGAGGCAGGAGAATCACTTGAACCTGGGGGGCGGAGGTTGCAGTGAGCCGAGATCACACCATTGCACTCCAGCCTGGGTAACAAGAGCGAAACTCCGTTTCAGGAAAAAAAAGAAAAAGAGATAGATAGATAGATAGATAGATAGATAGATAAGACATATATAGATGATAGAGACAGGTAGGTAGATATACAAGTAGAGAGAGATAGATGATAGATTATATATGATAGATATAGATAGATACATACATAGAATAGATGAATGGATGATAGGTACATATATGATAGATATAGATAGATACATACATAGAATAGATGAATGGATGATAGGTACATAGAAGATAGATAGATAGATAGATAGATAGATAGATAGATAGATAGATAAATAGATGGTGGATGGAAGATAGATAGAGAGATAGACATAATAGATGATGGAAGATAGATAGATAATAGATAGATAGATAGATATCCTATTCGTTCTGGTCCTCTGATGAGCCCTCATTACCCACACAATGGGTGGGTTTAATTGCTTGGTGAGTGACTGTCCAATGACCAAAATCAAGGAGAATTTCACAAGAGGATTTTATAATATTACGTGCACCATGTAAGGAGAACACTGGGGCTAGTTCCCAAAGCTTCCCTAACAAAGGTGAACACAGGGCTTTTATTAGAATGGTTAGCTGAGCCATTGAGTGTTCGGGTGGAGTCAGAGCAGTGCAGACGCAGTCGCAATCATGCTTCTACATACATTGTATGTATGGAAAATGGTGAGTAAGTTCCCCCAACCTCAGCGGGATTTTCAGTACGACCATGAAAAGTGTTTTCCAAAGTTCATCTCCAACTCAGGCATCTCTGGATCCAACCAGTTTTTGTTTTTTTCTGGAGCTGAACTTCTTCCTGCAGCTTTTTGAAACAAGAAATCAAGGTGCAGCTTTTTCACAGTGTGGACCAGAAAACCCAGGAACTCTGAGCACGCCTAATACACCTCCTAAATCACAAATCTCTAGGGGGAGGGAGTTCTGATAGTGCTAATTCAGGACCAGTGACAGCAGCAACCACTCCATGAGGCCTGGGCAGGGGGCAAGTGTGAACCTAAAAGTCAGGCCTTCCATGGGGTGGCTGCACCACCACCAAAAAATGGAGCGACTTCCCTGGCAGCTTAGACATTACTCTCCTGAAGAGCAAGACATCCCTGGGGCCAGTCCCTTGTGGGAATGCAGAGATGTACTGCTAACTACCAGCACCCCAGGGAAGGTGCTCAGAGGAAGGTCCTATTCTCTTATTCAAGGGACTGGGCAAGCCACCAGGACTTGGAATGACAGTAGGCAAGAGACTCAGGGACAGGGCAAGCGTGGCGGGGAGAAGGAAGAGAATTTACAAAGGCTACAAGTGGAGCAAGAAAAAAAATCCACCGCCAACAGGCGGGTCTCTGAATTCTCATGCATTCTGTCTGCTGTCCTCTGCCCCCAAATGGAATCTGAAATTCATGGTTCTAAAATTCTATAGGTGATTCTCTCCATGCCTCATCGTACTCCACAGACTGGATGCTTGTTTGATGAGGGTTTACCTACACCGATCGATGTTCCTGGTCTCAGGAGCTTGGTTCTCAAAAAGGAGCTGAGACAAACAGCTCCAGAACCTCAGAAGCAGCCCCCAGGATACTTGGGAGTTGACTCAAACTTGCAGGAAATACAGTAATAAAGTGAAGGCAAGAACTGTTCTCAAAAGGAGCTCATAGAACAGAGAGATGCAGAAAGGGCACAGCGGTTCTTAGACCTGTAATCCCAGAGCTTTGGGAGACGAGGTGGGAAGATTGCTTAAGCCCAGGAGTTTGAGGCCAGCCTGGACAACATAGCAAGACCCCGTTTCTTTTTTTTTTTTTAAGTTAAAAATTAGCTGAGTGCGGTGGCACATGCTTGTAATCCCAGCTACTCAGGAGGTTGAGGTGGAAGGATCACTTGAGCTTGGAAGCTGGAGGCTGCAGTGAGCTCTCATGGCACCACTGCACTCCAGCCTCGGCATCAGAGCAAGACCCTGTCTCTATAAATACATGAATAAGTATATAAATATATAAATAAAGAAATGAATGAAGATGAGTGATTGGGGTGGATGGAGAAGTAAGGAAAGTCTTCCTTAGTCATGCTTTGAAGAAAGGTTCCAATTTGGTAGCTGAGCACTGTGATAAAGGATACGTCTTAAGGAAACAAAGTATACGGGGGAAGGACAGGAGCAGGGAGGAGACCCACCTGTGCTACATTGTGCAACTCAGGTGTGAAAGTTGAAGGGAAGAAAGGAAAGAAGGAAGGAAAGAAGAAAGGAAGGGAGGTAGGAAGGAAGGAAGGAAGGAAGGAAGAAAGAGAGGGAGGGAGGAAGGAAGGGAAAGAAACAGAAGGAAGGAAGGAAGGAAAGGAAGAAAGAAAGAAAGATGAAAGAAAGAAAAAGAAAGAGAGAAAAAGAAGACGAAAGAAAGGAATAAAAAGAAAGAAAGAAAAAGAAAGAAAGGAAAGAAGAAAGAAAGAAAAAGAAAGAAAAGAAAAAGAGAGGAGGGAGAGAAAAGAAAGGAAGGAAGGAATGAGGGAAAGAAGGAAGGGAGGGAGGGAAGGAGGGATGGAGGGGAGGGTAGGGAGGGAGAGAGGGAAAGAAAGAACTACAAAGAAAGGCAAGTGAGGCTGTACCTGGGCTCTTGGCTTATCTATGAGCCCCACCCTAAAAGTGCAAGACACTCTCTACAGGCAGCATTCATTCTGAAATTCTCCCTTACTCTCTCCTCACACCTGATTCTGGTTCTCTCAGAGCCAACCCTGCTCACTGTCCCAGGCTCCAGCCTCACCGTGACACTTGGTATGGTTGGCCCACCCCCAAGTCTCAGCTGTTCTTAATAAAAATCCTGGTTTGTCACACCATTAATTGGCCTCCATCTGCCTTGGAAAAGCCCCCTCTGATTTGATTTGGCTCCTCGAACAGACTCCCCTCAGTTCCCCATGAGCAAGGAGCAGGCCTCCAGGTCACATCACCCCTCGCTGCTGTCACCTGCTTCTCCACTCCACATTTTTCTCTGAGTCCCTATCATCAACAGTTGTCATTGCAGCTCCCATTTTAAATGCTCATTATTTGCCATTTTTAATAGAGATGCAAATCCAGATTATAAAAAGCACTTGTAAAAATAGAACATCTTTGCTTATAGAATAAAGCAGTTCGTATGCACACGCACCCACACAAACACACAAAACCAACCGTTGGTGAAATGTCTGTTTGCAAAATAAAGCCGCATTCTCCAAGCTGTGAATCACACCATCCCCAGAAAACGGTGCCACTTGGCTGTGACCACGGGACAGGGTCAGTGAATCAGTCTGCTACAAGCCACCTGAGGAACTGCAGCCTTGTAGGATGCATTCAATAGTCATTTCTACCTGTCACTAATTTCCCTTTCTGGATGAGCAACAGCTCTATTAATCAGGAAAGACCTTGATGGATATAGCTTTCCTGTCTCCAGATTCAGGTGCACTGTGGGTAGCTTGCAGAGCATGACAAGGGCACCAGGCCGGCCAGACCGCTCGCCACTGCCTGCGTGGGTCAGTGAATCTGATTACAGTGCTGCTTGGTCCAAAGTGTCTCGCTCTGTTTTTTTTATTTATTCATTTTTCCCCTCTCCCTAAAGAGTGGTGTGATTACTTTATGCCAGACCACTCAAGGATAATTCATACTGTCAGGAAACCCTTGTGTTTGCCCATTATACGACAGTTTTGGGCTCACCTCATATTCCAGAGTGGCATGATATAATGTAACACATTTTGAAATACTGTAAGGCAATAACCAAAATAACACAGTTTGACATCTTGAATCTCAGAGTAGGTAGGCACACTCTGGCTATACTGTATTTCCACTTCCCCAGTATCTGCTACTGATACCGTTTGACTTTTTACAGCATTATGTGTTTTTAAATGTAATTAGAAGAGTGAGGTGTTAGCATAAAAAAAAATTCTCAGGCTTGAGAAGAACAGTCAGTGGCATATCCATCCTCAAATTGAGACCCTCCAGTGGGACTCTGAGCCCACGCATATGACACACTGTAGATTTTAAAGAATCAGTGCACGGCCAGGCACAGTGGCTCATGCCTGTAATCCCAGCACTTTGGGAGGCCAAGGCAGGCAGATCATGAGGTCAGGAGTTTGAGACCAGCCTGGCCAACAGGATGAAACCCCATCTCTACTAAAAATACAAAAATTAGCTGGGAAGTGCTGGCACCTGCCTATAATTCCAACTACTCGGGAGGCTGAGGCAGGAGAATCGCTTGAACCTGGGAGGGGGAGGTTGCAGTGAATTGAGATGGCGCCATTGCATACCAGCCTGGGCGACAGAGAAAGACTCCATCTCAAAAAAATAAAAAAGAATCAGTGCACACCCCATACCCCATATCATATGATGAGACACTGCCGACTCATTTACAGGAGCCTCAAAGCCCTTTGTACATCAAACCCATCCAACTGAACCACAGCTATTCACTGTGCACCTACTATGTGCAAGGCTTTAAAAGGAAATAGTTGGTAGGTGGATTGGAAATCAGGAGGGTCATGATGAGGTGCACCTGTCAGCTTAGAGTAAATATGGAAAATTTTCTGGATCAAGTACCAGACCTGCTTGCCCAAGTGATTTGAGGGTTCTTTACGTGAGCCAAAAGGAAAGGTTTGGGCCAAGCGGAGAGTCTTGTGATGTCTCAGCCTCAGCATCGCAAAGTTCCGAAAAGCGAATTAAATTCATGACCCCAGCACTAAGGTCCAGACTTGGCACAGAGTCCATTCTAAAGAAACAAACAAATTCTTGCAAACAAAGAAACTCCTCACAGTCCTTCCTCCTTCTCAAATTATTACCCAATCCATCTTTTCTTTGACTGCAAACATTTTATTTTATTATTTTATTTTATTTTTTGAGATGGATTACTACTCTGTCACTCAGGCTGGAGGGCAGTGTTGCAATCTCAGCTCACTGCAACCTCCAACTCCTGGGTTTAAGCAATTCTCATGCCTCAGCCTCCTGAGTAGCTGGGATTACAGGTGTGTGCCACCATGCCTAGCTAATATTTTGTATTTTCAGTAGAGATGAGGTTTCATCATGTTGGCCAGGCTGGTCTCGAACTCCTGACCTCAAATGATTTGCCTGCTTTGGCCTCCCAAAGTGCTGGGATTACAGGCATGAGCCACCACACCCAGCCTCACTGTAAACATTTTAGAACAGCAGTTCCCGATGGCTGAATCCGTTTTCTTTCCTCCTGTGCTCAGGCCAGTCCCCTGCAATTCAACTTCCCATCTCATCATTCCAGGGTGTCTCCAGTTGCTCGGTCTTCCTCTCCCCTGCACTTGAGCTCTGAGCTGCACCAGACACATGGGGCCCCTGTCCTTCCTAACACAGTCCCTTCCCACAGCCTGCCTTTCTTGCTTTCCTTCCCACCTCTCAGATTGCTCGTTCTTGGTCTCTGAGGCATGTTCATTCTCTCATGAGGTTCTGTGTTTGGTTCTCTTCTCTTTACACGCCAATTGCATAAATGCATTTGTCTCTGCCTTGATGTCAGCTGCCGCGTTGGTAATTTATGACTCCCTAATCCCTACTTCCTACACAAACCCCATTCCCAGTTTCCAGGCTTGGAGTTCCAGTTGCCTGCTGGGCATCCTTAGGTATCTGGTCTCTTCTTCTCCTTCCAATCAACATAAATGCTGGAGGCCTCCAATGTCCAATTTGAGGCTGTCCACGCTCTTTGAACTCTTCTGATCCAGTAACTGGTGACTTCTTTGAGAAACTTACGCATGCCAAACCCTTTCCCAGCTCCTGGTTTTTCAACTTTGAGTTCCCTCCTCCTGAAATGCCCCTCCTGCAAATATGCACTTCCTGGGCTGGGCACAGTGGCTCACATCTGTAATCCCAGCACTTTGGGAAGCTGAGAGAGGAGGGTTGCTTGAGGCCACGAGTTCAAGGCCAGCATGGGCAACAGAGCAAGACCCTGTCTCTACTAAAAAATAAAAAATGCCCTCACATGGTGGTGTGCACCTGTGGTCCCAGGTACTCGGGAGGTTGATGTGGGAGGATCGATTGAGCCCAGGAGTTGGAGGCTGCAGTGAGCTATGATTGTACACTGCACTCCAACCTGGAAAATGGAATAAGACTCTATCTCTTAAAAAAATTTAAAAAATTCACATTCTATCCTCAAATATCACCTTCTCAGAAGGGCCTTCCCTGCTCAAAGCATCTACAAAGCCTTCATGCTTACTCTATCTCATCACTTATCAAATGCAGTTGGTATTTTATTTATTTACTTCTTTGTTGTCTCTCTCCATTGCTAGAAGGTAAACTGCATGAGGGCAGGCACTTCGTCTTATAGACTGATTTATTTCCAGTTCCTATTAGGGAATAGTAAATGCTCCATAAATATTGCTAAAGGAATGATTGCTTCTGACTCTCACAATTTAACTTCAGCACAGATTTTTTTCTTGGAACACCAAACGGATATACCTACTGCCTCGTGATGTCTCACAGAAAATCCAAACACGTCACATCTAACCCCAGATTCTTGACTTTGTCTTGATCTTCTCTATCTTCATGACAGTGTGTGGATGGTGCTAGTTACTGGTTGTGCAGGATACAAATCTGGGAGTTGTTCTTGATTCCTCTCACTCATATCCGATTCATCGTGCAGTCCTATGAGTACCACCTCCAAAACAGAGCTCCAATCTCCTCTCCAGCCCAGCCCCACGCTACAATCCCGATATGGTTTGGCTGTGTCCTCAACCCAAAATCTCATCTTCAGTGGTAATCCCCATTATCCCCATGTGTGAAGGGAGAGACCCAGTGGAGGTAATCAGATCCTGGAGCCAGTTTCCCCCATGCTGTTCTCATGACAGTGAGTGAGTTCTCACAAGATCTGATGGTTTTCTTGGTTGTTCTTCCCGTGTCGTTCTCCCTCCTGCCGCCTTGTGAAGAAGGTACCTTGCTTCCTCTTCACCTTCCATTTGTAAGTTTCCTGAGACCTCCACAGGCATGCCGAACTGTGAGTCAGTTAAATCTCTTTCCTTTTTAAATTACCCAATCTCGGGCAGTTCTTTATAGCAGTGTGAGAACAGACTAATATAACCCCTGTGAGCCACCATTATCTTCAGAAAGGAATAGTCCCTGTTTGCACTTTTCCTCCCTATAGCATCCAGAATCTTCTTTTGGGATTTAAATCCAGTGATGTCATACCCATGCTTAAAGCCTTCTGTTTGCATCCCACTCTCAGGATATCCTACAAGCCCAGAGTGTTCTATCTCCAGCCTTCTTTCCTAGCCTCATCCCTTCTGTTCACCAACCATTCACCAGCCACACTGGCCCCCTGCCACTTCCTGGAGAACTCAGGGCCTTTGCACATGCCAATTCCTCCACCTGGAAAGCTCTGCTCCCTCCTCTCCAAGGGGCTAGCTCCCCCCAGCCTCCAGGCCCAACTTAAATGCCACCTCCCCAGAGAGGTCTTCCCTAAGTTTCCTAAGCGCATTCTTCCTCCATCACCAATATTCCATTGCCCTGTTTGCTGTTTGTTTCCTTATGGTAGCACATGGCTCTCTCCTCCACTAGCAATAAGCTTCCTAATTGCAGCTTCTAAGTCTGTTCTATTCTGCAGCACATTCCCAGCTCCTGACACAACTTACAGGGTGCATTCAATATTCTTTTAACCAAAGGAAGGAAGAAAACCAGCCTGGAAGGAAAACAGAAATGGCAGAAAGAAGGATTAAGAAGAGACAGAAAGGAGAAGGTGGGACAGAGAAAAAGAAGGAAGGAAGGGAGGGAGGACAGAGGAAGGAAAGAAGGAAGGAAGGAAGGAAAGAAGAAAGGGAGGGAGGGAGGAAAGGAAAGAAGAAAGAAGGAAAAGGAAGGAAGGAAGGGAGGGAGGAAGGAAGGAAGGGAGGGAGGAAGGGAGGGAATTTGACATGTACTTTTAGACCAAACAAAAATTCTTCTCTTTCCCCAGAATCATACAACCTACTAGGTGTTCTGAATTCCTTGCCTCAGTTGATGGAATCACCATTCTTCACATTGTCCAAGTTAAGCACCTCAGAACCATTTTCCTGTCTTCCTTCATCTCTCCTGTCTAATAGGCTACCAAAAGCTATCATTGCTACCCCTAAAACATATCTCAGATCCTCCCCTCCTTCTTCATCTCCCTCACTAGTACCTTTGTTGCAGCTCCATTGAGGGGAATATTTCATGAGCTTCCTGGCTGGTTCTTACTTCAGAGCAGCTCTGCTGCTAGAATTCAAATTCTAAAATCCAGGTATGCCAGCCTGGCCAACATAGTGAGACTCTGTCTATAAAAAATTTTTTAAATTAGCCAGGCATGGTGGTGCACACCTGTAGTCCCAGCTACTTGGGAGGCTGGAAGAGAAGGATCGCTTGAGCCCAAGATTTGAGACTTCAGTGAGCTATGATTGTGCCACTGCACTTCACCCTGGGCAACAGAGAAAGATACTGTGTCAAAAATAAAATAAAATAAAATTCAGATGTAAATATTTCTTTTCTTTTTTAAGATAGAGGCTTGCTCTGTCATCTAGGCTGGAGTGCGGTGTCATCATCTCAGCTTACTGCAACCTCTGCCTCCTGGGTTCAAGTGATTCTTATGCCTCAGCCTCTCAAGTAGCTGGGACTACAGGCACAAGCTGCCACACCCAGCTAATTTTTATATTTTTAGTACAGACAGGGTTTCACCATGTTGGCCAGGCTGGTCTCAAACTCCTGACCTCAGGCAATCCACCCCCCTCCCCCTCCCAAAGTGCTGCAATTACAGGTGTGAGCTACCGTGACCAGCCTCCAGATATAAATATTTCAAAGTAGCTAGAAGAGAGAATTTTGAATGTTCTCACCACAAAGAAAGGATAAATGTTTGAGATGATGGATATGCTAATTACCTTAATTTGATCATTACACAATATACACATATATCAAAACATCACACTGTACCCCATAAATATGTACAATTATCATGTGTCCATGAAGAATAAAATAAAACTTAAAAAAAAGAAGTATGATGTCACATCTCTTGAAAACCTTTCACCATTCTCAATTGACTGAGAAATTGTTTAGCATGACATTCAGAACTCTGAGATTCTGGCTGCATTCTATATTTTCTGGTCTTATCTCCAGGGAACAGTCCCCAACCTTTTTGGCACCAGGGACAGGTTTTACAGAAGACAATTTTTCCACAAGAGGGGGTGGCAGGGGGACATGGTTTCAGGATGAAACTGTTCCACCTCAGATCATCAGGCATTAGATTTTCATAAGGAGCACACAACCTAGATCTGTTGTATGCACAGTTCACAATAGGGCTCATGCTCCTATGAGAATCTAATGCCATTGCTGATCTGGCAGGAGTACAGCACAGGTGAGAATACACACCTGCCCACAGCTCACCTATCTGGTTCCTGACAGGCCACAGACTGGTACCTGTGCCAAGGGATTCTAGAAATTACCTCACTCCAATTCTATAGGAAACGTATCATCCCCAATCATACTTATACTGCCAATCTTTGTCTTGCCATCCCTTCAATCTAGAATTCTTTGCAACCCCTTTCCTGTCTGCAAGACCCCAACTTATTTCCAAGCCCATTGTAAATGTCATCTTCCCATGAATTCAGTAAAAGCTAAGCAGTTTTATTGAAACTTTAAATCAATTATTGGATTTCTTTTATGTTTTATAACACATAAGCAATTAAATTGTCTCTTCACTGAGCACTTACTATTTGCTAGCCTTTGTATATTCAGCCTTGACACACACACTGTGTTTTAGGCTGTTCTTGCATTGTTATAAAGAAATTCCTGAGACTGGGCAGTTTATGAATAAAAGAGGTTTCATTGGCTCTTGGTTCTGCAGGCTGTACAGGCAGCATGACACTGGCATCTGCTCAGCTTCTGGGGAGGCGTCTGAGAGCTTTTACTCATGGTGGAAAGGGAGGTGGGAGCAGACACATCACAGAGCAAAGGCAGGAGCAAGAGAAAGGGTTGCTGGGAGAAGTGTCACACATTGTTAAACGACCAGATCTTGCGAGAACTCACTCACTATCACAAGGAAAGCACCAAGGGGATGGTGCTAAACCATTCATGATAAATCCGCTTCCATAATCTAGTCACCTCCCACCAAGCTCCACTTCCAACACTGGGAATTGGGAAGGGACAAATATCCAAGCTATGTCACCCTACAACATAGATACTGCTATTATCCCTACTTTTACAGAGCAAGAAACCAAATTGAGTTAAAAGGTCTTAGACTTTCCCCAGCTCACACAGCAAAAAGGAAAGCTAGGAATCTAACCCAGATCGACTGACACCAGAGCCTGTTTTTATTTAAAACACTATTTAGTACACCCTCAAAAGACAGAGGTCTCGTTTAATTTATCTTTAATGCTCCATATCTAGGCTGCAGTCGGTGATCAATAAATGTCTGTTGATTGAAGGAGAGAGAGTAGAATATCATCGGAATTCCCCAAGGTTCACCAGGGAAACCAGGAGACTCCTTTGTAATTTGGCTGAAGTAACTATTCAGTCAACATTGAATCAAATGTGAATTGAATTGAGTTACCCCAAGTAATAGAGCTAGATATGTCTCACGAATTGAAGACAGAGAACTCCCTTCTATATGAGTTTGCAACTTATCACTGTCAGAAAGACTGTGCAGGGAGAGCTGGGCTCAAGCCGGCATACACAAAAGAGTCTAAATAATAATCAATTGAATTCAAACCACCATACATCATGGATGTTTAGACCCAGAGAGGACCTGGGAGATCATCTGCTTCTCTTCTTTCATTTCACAGAAGAAGAAAATAAGGGCTAGTAGAGAATGTGGCCCCAGCAAAATCATCCATGTTGGTGAAACCACATCCCTTGCTGCCAGAATGCCAGCCTACATTATTTTCTTTCTTTCTACATATTTTTCATTATTATTGCCTTGGATGCCTATTTAGAATTTTTACTTATTCTTTAATTAATGAATACACTGGGTTTTTTGTTGTTGTTATTGTTTCTGGGGGCCTTTTTGAGGCAGGGTCTCACCCTGTTACCCAGACTGTAGTGCAGCAGCACAATTGAGGCTCACTACAGCCTCAGCTGCATAGGCTCAAGAGGTCCCCCAGCCTCAGCCTCCCAAATAGCTGTGACCACAGACGTGTGCCACCGCACCCAGCTTATCTCTTTATTATTTGAGGAGATCAGGTCTCCCTGTGTTGCCCAGGCGTGTCTCAAATTCCTGGGCTCAAGCAATTCTCCTGTCTCTGCCTCCCGGACTGCTGGGATTACAGGCATGAGCCACCACGCCCAGCCTTTACTGTTTTACTTTAAAGGATTGTCTGCTTAAATGTTTTGTTTCCATTTTTGACCCCCATAAAAGGGTAATTTATAACATCAGCCAGCAAATAAAAGCTACATGTCTATGAAACTTCCACTTTTAGATATGGAATGTGACCTTTCTAGCCATCAGTCCAGCAAACAATTTTACAGGCTCTCATGGTTGAGATAAATGAGACCAAGTCAAACCAAAGGGGGACAAGGCAAGGGTCAGAAGGCATGAGAATGGTGTTAAAATACTTAGGAGTTGCAATGCTCTCAACTGCAATGCACAAAAAACACCACTCAAATAATAAAGGGAATGCATGTCAGCTCATGCAACTGAAAAGTCCTCAGGGAAGGTTGGCATCAGGTAAGGCTTGTTCTGGTCGCACATATAGTACATTCATGACTCAATTTCACCTGCTTTGCAACTGAGGTTGCTGAGGTGAAAAAAAATCATAGTTTTCCATCCTCAAGGAGCTCCCTGCCTATTGAAGGACACAAATAGATTATAGCCGTCTCCTAAAAACAGTCATCTGAGTATGCTGAATCCACTTCCTCACCACCTATTCAGCCTTGAGCCCATTGTGAGTACACACTGAGAGATAGGCAGGCCACTTGAGAACAGAGCAAGGGGTATTTCCCTAGCCCAGGCAACCACTCAAACTCCTCCTCAGAGTGGCCAGGAGGTACTGTTTGCATCCTTAAAGAACTCAATAAAATTAGTCTGGGAAGAAACATAAGCACAGGGGCAAAAAATAATGGTGGATTACAGTAGGAAATTATGGACTATTAAGTGGTGGCAGAGAGCAATTCAGAAAGAGAAAGGGAAGAGAAGAAGCAGCAGGTGGCCCCAGATCACAGAAAGCCTTTCATATAGGGTGGAGAGATGCCATAGACAGGAAGCATTGTCCTTTAAGGACTCCCAACAAAGGTAGATTTGGGGGTTCTTGGCATAGAGGACTGGCCAGCTTGAGCAACAGAGTAAGACCCTTTAAAAAAAAAAAAAAAAGCCACGTCCATGATGGGGACAACAGTGCAACAGTGGGGAGACAGAGACCTTACAATAATGGGCTAAAAAGTGAATACCGTAAGAGCTAGAGAAGTGGAGCCAAGATACCCAGAAACTCCTTCCAGAAGTTTGATCATAGAAACAGGTGAAAGATTGGACAGAAACTAGAAATGAATATTGCAATGTAAAGGGGGCAGTCAGTCCTCTTCCTGGCCCGAATTAAGTGAAGTAAGTACTGGAAGAATAAGTCAGAGATTTTTTTGTAGGCCCAGAACTCTGGGAAAACCTTTTTCAGATGCCCGAGTAAGGGTTGCTGGTGTGCAAGCTATTGATCTATCAGGTCCACGGGTTCTGGCCACGTGCAGTGAACTCTGTGACCACAGTGTGCTTACTATATCACACTGGCTGGGCGCAGTGGTTGACACCTATAATCCCAGCACTTTGGGAGGCCAAGAAGGGAGGATCACTTGAGGCCACGAGTTTGAGACCAGCCTGGGCAACATAGCAAAATCCTGTCTGTACAAATAATTTATAAATTATCCCAGTGTGGTTGTGGACACCTGTGGCCCTGGTTACCCAGGAGGCTAAGGTGAAAGGATTGCCTGAGCCCAGGAGGTCAAGGCTGCAGTGAGTCATGATCATGCCACTGCACTTCAGTCTGGGTGACACAGCAAGACGCTGTCTCAAAAAAAAAAAAAAAAAAAAAAAAAAAAATCTTGAGAACTTCAAAGATGTATTCTTACATTAGCTGAAGAACCAGCAGAATTATCTACCTGGGGTCCACCGGAAAATTGCCCTAAGGCACCCACTGTACCAAATTAAATCCTCTTCTTTTTATGTTTTATTTGTTTGTTTTGTTTTGTTTTGCTTTGTTTTGTTTTGTTTTGTTTTGTTTGAGACAGGGTCTCACTCTATTGTCCAGGCTTTCACTGCAGCCTTGACCTCCTGCCTCAGCCTCTCAAGTAGCTGGGACTACAGGTGCACACCATCATGCATGGCTAAGTTTTTCATTTTTTTTTAAAGTAAAGACAGAGTCTCGGTATGTTACCAGGCTGGTCTTGAACTCCTGGGCTCAAGTGATCCTCCTGCCCCAGCCTCCCAAAGTGTTGGAATTACAGGTATGAGCCACCGCATCCCACCTAAATTCTCTTCTGGTCCACTCCAAAAGGTTTTAGTTATGTTCTATTCTTACGAGAATAGAGAAAAATAGTTACTCAAGTCCGTTTCTGGGTTCTGTGGCTGAGATGAGGAGCCTGGCTGGGGATAATTAAGTGACAGCTTACTATTTATTTTACTGCATTGTGACTTTTTTAAAAGAAAAAAAAAGCTAGTTGTTTGGCAAGTAAACATAGCTTAGTCCAATTATTTAATTTAGCAAAATAAGCATTATGCCAGTGTAGATGTATGTGGGACTGCATGAATGCCACTACTCTCTTCAATGGCAGGAATTTATGCAGATGTTTTATCTGAAATGCGCAAAAGAGACTCTTTCAGGTTTACGGTAAATGCAATGTGGGGGCCAGGTGCAGTGGCTCACGCCTGTAATCCCAGCACTTTTGGAGGCCGAGGTGGGCAGATCACCTGAGGTCAGGAGTTCAAGACCAGCCCGGCCAACATGGTGAAACCCCCTCTGTACTAAAAATACAAAAATTAGCTGGGCATGGTGGTGCGCGCCTGTAGCCCCAGCTACTTGGGAGGCTGAGGCAGGAGAACGACTGGAGCCTGGGAGGCAGAGGTTGCAGTGAGCTGAGATCATGCCACTGCATTCCAGGCCTCCAGCCTGGGTGACAGAGAAAGACTTTGTCAAAAAAAAAAAAAAAGCAATGGGTGGGGAGTTCAGAAGGGACTGCAGCAAGCCCCATCATGCTGGTAACAGGAACCAGGGTTTCTTGACCCCTAATGGAATCTTCTCTCCTGTCCTCTGCTCTTTGTCTGTCAGAAGAGTGTTTTCTGATTATTTTCCATTAAATGCATCATTTGCATTCACTCTCAGGAGAGCACTTTTGAAGCATCCTCATTCTTTTATGCAATCACTTAAGCATGGTGCTCTGTGAAATCTGTGGTTTGGAAACCTTCGTGTTGCCCCTAATCACATGCTTTTCAGTTCTCCTCTCCCCTTGCTTGAATTCCTAGGATGTGTGCACCTGATAATCAAGACTTATTCATTGGAAGCCTTCATTGCATTTGATGTGGATAATACAAATTTTACTCGTGAAATGCTACTCAGGGTCTCACTTTTGAATGAAGACGTTGATTTACTTACATTTTCAGAACACACACAATAGGCGGAGAATTAAAATAACGGACAACAACTAATAGAAAACAGGTGTGACTCCAAAACTTAAATTGTGCATTCCCCGGTCTTGGAGAAGCACTGGGAGAAGGATGTTTACCATACAATAACAGAGACAGCAAAAAATAAAATGAAATAAACAATACATTCACATTGAATGAGTGTGGCTTTCCAGCTGGTGCCCATTTCAGCATCTAGCAGCGCAACCGGAAATGAATAGACAAAGATGGCTAAACTAGGTTGGTATTATTCCCCTAGACACTGGGAAGAAGACAGCAAGAGTGTAATTTGATTTCAGTAAAATGTTTTCTAAACAAGTTCGGGGACCGTATCATCTGGGTTGACAAATTGAATACCAGGGATGAAGTTCTCCTAATAAGGTGGATGCGGTGACTTCATAAGAGAAACTCATCAATCAAATCCACGCCTGAGGGCCGGGTGTGGTGGCTCATGCCTGTAATCCCGGCATTTTGGGAGGCTGAGGTGGGCGGATCTCCTGAGGTCAGGAGTTCGAGACCAGCCTGGGCAACATGGTGAAATCCTGTCTCTACTAAAAATACAACAAATTAGCCAGGAATGGCAGTGTGCACCTGTAATCCCAGCTACTTGGAAGGCTGAGGCAGGAGAATTGTTTGAACCTGGGAGGCAGAGGTTGCAGTGAGCCAAGATCATGCCACTGCACTCCAGCCTGGGCAACAGAGCAAGACTTTGTTTTAAAAACAAACAAACAAACAAAATAAATCTGCAGCTGCGAAGGCAACAAAATTTAAGGGAAACGCAGAAAAGCACCAAAGGCCAAGCCTTCAGACTAGCTCCTGATGTGTGACAAAGGAGGGTTTCATCTGCTGACCTGCAATCCACAGGAGAACTTGAAAGTGAAAAGGACTGTGTGTGGTTATTTCTTCTTTTCTTTTGTTTTGGTTTTTGTCTTTTAGAAACAGGATGTCGATGTGTCACCCATGCTGGACTGCAATGGCCCAATCATAGCTCACTGCAGCCTTGAACTTCTGGGCTCAAGTCATCCTCCTGCCTTAAACTCCCTAGTAGTAGCTGGGACTAAAGGCATGTACCACCACTCCTGACTTTTTTTTTTCTGTAAATATGGGGTCTTGCTATGTTGTCCAGACTGGCCTGGAAGTCCTGGGCTCAAGGGATCCTCCTGCCTCAACCTCCCAAAGTGTTGAGATTATAGGCATGGTCTGCATGGTTATTTCTGGAATCCTGTGCCTACTCATGCTGTAACACTGAATTCGCTCCACTGGCCAGTTTTGGCTGAATGGCATCGTGTTTAAAGCACCTCTTTTCCTCCTATTCTAAGCTCTGAATTACACTCTGCCAAATTAGCCTGACTCCATATCCAGGGCATTTCAGAAAGATGGATCCATGTCACTTAGGGGAACTGAGAAGGGATGAAAAAACTGTCATTTTTCATTTCTTTTCTTTTCTTTTCTTTTTTTTAAGACAGAGTCTCACTCTGTTGCCCAGGCTGGAGTGCAATGGTGCTACCTAGGCTCACTGCAACCTCCACCTCCTGGGTTCAAGTGATTCTCCTGCCTCAGACTCCCGAGTAGCTGGGATTATAGGCATGTACCACCACACCAGGCTAATTTGTGTGTATGTGTGTGCGTGTGTGTGTGTGTGTGTGTGTTTAGTAGAGACAGGGATTCTCCATGTTGGCCAGGCTGGTCTCGAACTCCTGACCTAAGGTGATCCACCCACCTCAGACTCCCAGACTGCTGGGATTACAGGCGTGAGCCACCGCACCTGGCCAATAAACCAGAAAGGATTCATTCCGTAAGCTGGGGATTGAATTCAGGACACTATTGTGAAGGAGCAGAGCTTTAGCAACTGAGCTAATGCCCAGAGTCATTTTTCTTTTGGACACTGACCACCTGGAAAATCCAGGTAGGAAAGAGGAGAGAAGAACTGGAAAGCCTTTGTGACAGAAAAAAAAAATACAGGCCTCATAAACAAGGATGATCAAGAAAGACACCTATAGACCCTATTCACATCTTCCATTCAAGATAGCTTCCTTCTTCCTTTAAAGTGTCCTGGGGGCCAGGCACAGTGACTCAGGCCTGTATCCCAGTGCTTTGGGAGGCCAAGACAGGAGGATCACTTGAGGCCAGGAGCTACAGTCCAGCCTGGGCGACAGAGCAAGACCCTGTCTCTACAAAAAAATTCTAAAACTTAGCCAGGCGTGGTGGTGCACGACTGTAGTCCCAACAATTTGGGAGTCTGAGGCAGAAGAATAGCTTGAGCCCAGGGATTAGAGACCAGCCTGGGCAACAGAGCAAGACCCTGTCTCTACAAAAAATTCTAAAACATAGCCAGACGTGGTGGTGTATGCCCGTAGTCCCAACAACTTGGAAGGCTGAGGCAGGAGAATCGCTTGAGCCCAGGAGTTAGAGACCAGCCTGGGCAACAGAGCAAGACCCTGTCTCTACAAAAAAATCTAAAAATTAGCCAGGTGGGGTGCTGCATGCCTGTAGTCCCAGCAACTCAGAAGACTGAGGTGGGAGGATCACTTGAGTCCAGGAGTTTGAGACTGCAGTGAGCTATGACTGTGCCACTGAACTCCAGCCTGGGTCTGGCTCCAGACAGAGCAAGACCCCATTCTGCAACCCTGCCACCCCACAAAAAGTATCTGGCCGTAGCTCCTCAGATTCTCTTTTATAGACAGTAAGAGCCAAAAGTTTGGAAAAAACCTTAGAGAAGTCATCTAGTCCAACTATCTATTCAAGGCAGTGTCCACTATGGCCATGCCTCTCAAAATTCATGAGAAACGTGTTCAAAATACATATGCCTGAATCTTTCCCAAAAACATTCTGATTCAGTAGATCTAAGGCTGGGCCCAAGAATCTTCATTATTAACAAGCTCCCAGATGATCCTGATGCTGGAAATCTGCAGAATTCACTTGGGGAAATGCTATATCCTAAGTTTCCGTGTGACACCAACACTTCAAAACCTCTAGGGCTGTGATTTTCATGTCCAAGCAGGCAGTCAGCACTCAGGCAGATTTTATTATTAAAAAGGAGGCCAAGGGGCTGAGCATGGTGGCTCATGCCTGTAGTTCCTGCACCTTGGGAGGCTGAGGAAGGCAGATCGTTTGAGCCAAGGACTTCAAGACCAGCCTGGGTAACATGGCGAAACCCTATCCCTACAAGAAATACAAAAATTAGATGGGCAAGGTAGTGCGTACCCATAGTCCCAGCTACTCAGGAGGCTTACGTGGGTGGATTGCTTGAACTCAGGAGGCGGAGGTTGCAATGAACAGAGATAGCACCACTGCACCCCAGCCTGGGCAACAGAACAAGACCCTGTCTCAAAAAAAAAAAAATGAGGCCAAGGCAGGAGGATTGCTTGAGCCCAGGAGTCTGAGACCAGCCTGGGCAACATAGCCAGGCCCTATATCTACAAAACATAAAAAATTAGCAGGTTGTACCTGTGGTCTCAGCTACTCAGGAGGCTAAGGCAGGAAGATCACTTGAGCCCAGGAGTTTGAGGCTGCAGTGAGTTATGATCCCACCACTGCACTCTGGCCTGGGCAACAGAGTGAGATCCTGTCTCAAAATAAATAAATAATTTTAAAGGACTTGCTTGTTCATGAGCCCATTGGTGCCAGCTCTGCATTCCAGAGCTGCCTGCAGCTATTCTTCCTCCTAGAACGACCCTCCAGAGATTAGAAGACCCCTGTTGGCCCTTCCCCCTGAGATTTCCCTTTTCCTTTCAGTTTCTTTCAATGGTTCCTTTTCCTGATTTAGGATCAAGTTCAAATGCATGGAGCTGTGAGACCCACCATGACCTGACTCACACCTGTCTCTCTCCAGCCCCATAGTTCCTCATTGCTTGCTTCACACGTGAGATTTCCACAAAACCCAAGAGCAGTTGTCCATACACATTGCAGCCGTAGGTTTCCATGCCTCAGCTCGTGGTTTGCCAGTTTTTTTTTTAATTATTTTATTTTATTTTTTCAATGTGAAATATGTTTCCCTGACTCCTCTTTTCTTCTCCACCTTCTTTTTGAGGTGGTAGGACTTCAAGAGTCACTCAGTCCGGGTAGCCTCTAAGAAATCTTCATCACACCACAGATGAAACCCCATGCAATTTCTGTGTGCTTCGTCTCACCCCAGCCTTCCTCTAGTATGGCATCAATCGCCATGTTATTCATCATTATCTGTATTCTAGCTGAGCATGGTGGCACTTACCTGTAGTCCCAGCTACTCGAGAGACCTAAGCAGGAGGATCACTTGAGTCCAGGAGTTTGAGACCAGCCTAGACAACATAGCAAGACCTTGTCCCTACAAAAAAAAAAAAAAAAAGTAAAAAATTAGCCCGGCATGGTGACATGCTCCTGTAATCCTAGCTACTCCGGAGGTCTAGGTGGGAGGATCACTTGAGTCCAGGAGTTTGAGACCAGCCTAGGCAACATAGCAAGACCCTGTCTCTAACAAAAGATAAAAAATTAGAGCGTGTGGTGGCATGCACTTGTAGTCCTAATTACTCTGGAGGCCTAGATGGGAGGATCACTTGAGTCCAGGAGTTTGAGACCAACCTAGGCAACGTAGCAAGACCCTGTCTCTACCAAAAGATAAAAAATTTGAGCACATGGTTGTGCATGTACTTGTTGTCCCAGCTACTCCGGAAGCCCAGGCAGTAGGATTGCTTGAGCCTCAAAGTTGAGGCTGCAGTGAGCTATGATCACGCCACTATACTCAAGCCTGGGTGACAAAGCAAGTCTCAAAAAAAAAAAATTATAAAATAATATTTAAAAATAATATAAAAATATAATATTATAAAAAACTATAAAATTTATAAAACATTATAAATAAATGTAATAGCCATATAAACAGATATAGGGCAGAGTATGGGAAAAGAGTGCAGAGCTCTGAAACCCTCTCTGGGCACACCTCCCTCCCAGCATCTCAACGTGTCCTCCAACTCAAAAGCTCACTGAGTCCCATCCTTTACAGTTTTATGGAGGTTCCATTATGTAGGAACGACTGATTAAGTCACTTGCCATTAGTGATTGAATCTCCAGACCCTCACCTCTCCCTGGAGGTCAGGGGGTGGGGCTGAAACTTCCAGCTCTCTAACCCCATCGTTGGTTCCTCTGGCAACCAGCCCCCATCCTCCAGGAGTTACCTCATCAGCATAAACTCAAGTGTGGATGAAAGGAGCTTATTATGAATAACAAAAGATGCTCCTGAGTCAAATGGGAGTTTTGTTTTAAGTTCTTTGAGAAATCACCAAACTGCTTTCCACAACAGCTGAATGAATTTACACTCCCACCAGCAGTGTATAAGCATTCCCTTGTCTAGGCAACCTCGCCAGCATCTTTTATATTTTGACTTTTTAATAACATCCGCCTTCACTGGTGTGAGATGGTGTCTCACTGTGGTTTTGATTTGCATTTCTCTAATGATTCATGATGTTGAGCATTTTTCCATGTTTGTTGGCCACATGTATGTCTTCTTTCAGTAAGTGTCTATTCATGGACTTTGCCCACTTTTTAATGGGGTTGTTTGTTTTTTCTTGTTAATATGTTTAGGTTTCTTATAGATTATGGGTATTAGTCCTTGATCGGATGCATAGTTTGCAAATATTTCCTCCTATTCTGTAGGTTGCCTGTTTACTCCGTTGATAGTTTCTTTTGCTGTGCAGAAGCGCTTTAGTTTAATTAGGTTACATTTGTCGTTTTTTGTTTTGGCTGCAATTGCTTTTGGTGAAAAACTGACTGTGCTTATGACCTGAGTGACAAAATAATCTGTACACCAAACCCCCATGACACGCAATTTACCTATATAACAAGCCTGCACTTCAGGTCAGTTGCAGAGAGCCACTCACTTATGGTCACACCACAAAGGTGTAAACCAAAAATAAAATTCCTAGGCCCCAACCAACTGAGCGAACCCCTTTCTTGAACAAGGGGATCTGAAAAAAAAAAAAAAAAAACCTAAAAAACTAGTTCAGGCCATGACAGAAAGAGGGACACATGTCCCAATATACCCTTTCCCTTTGGAGTTTAGGCACAACTAACCAGCATTAACATTAAAATAGAGATCATAAGACCACAAAACAGACATTTTGTAGCAATAATGTCAGAGGCGTTTGGACCCGAGTGACCAGAGTGACTCCATCTTGAACAGGGGCTGGGTAAAATAAGGCTGAGACCTGCTAGACTGCATTCCCAGGAGGTGAGGAATTCTTAGTCACAGGATGAGACAGGAGGTTGGCATAAGATACAGGTTACAAAGCCCTTGCTGATAAAACAGGATGCAGTAAAGAAGCCGGCCAAGACCCACCAAGATGGTGACGAAGGTGACCTCTGGTTGTCCTCACTGCTCATTACACTCTAATTATAATGCATTAGCATGCTGAGAGACACTCCCACCAGCGCCATGACAGTTTACAAATGCCACGGCAACACCTGGAAGTTACCCTGTATGGTGTAAAGCAGGCAGAAACCCTCAGTTCCAGGAAAATCGCTCACTCCTTTCCTGGAAAACTCTTGAATAATCCACTTCTTGTTTAGCATATAATCAAGACATAACTATAAGTAACCTTCGTCTAGCAGCCCACACCACTACTGTGCCTATGGAACAGCTATTCTTTACTCCTTTACTTTCCTAATAAACTTGCTCTCACTCTACTCTATGGACTCACCCCAAATTCTTTCTTGTGCAAAATCCAGGGGCCCTCTCTTGGGGTCTGGATCAGAACCCCTTTCCAGCAACAGTAATATACCAATTTCCAACCTGATTCTGGTATAGCATCACATGACAGATAGCAGGCTCTAAAGGAAATCACAGTATTTTACCCCAAAATATATGTCTTTGTCATATTTTGAAATGACCCTGCAAAACCGTCTCATATGGGAGAAATTTGCGTTCTGTAGAGAATCTCCTTCCCTTTCCAGGCCTTTTCCTGACCCAGGAGAGAATTAACTAAGAGTCTGACACCTTTTAAGATCCTAAAAGAGGCATTTACCATCCATTCTCTCTGAAGCCTGTTACCTAGAGGCTTCGTCTACGTAAAACCCAACTTCCCTATCTTAACTCAAGCATTTATTTCTGCTGACTTCAACTCTTTAGGCAAAGCTAACTTCTTCAACCAATTTTCAATCAGAAAATCTTTAAATTTACCTAATGACATGTAAGCTCCAGCTTCAAGATGGCCTGTGTTTCAGGGCTGAACCAACGTATACTTTCTAAGAAGATGTTACCCGAAAGGGGTCCCAATCCAGACCCCAAGAGAAGGTTCTTAGACCTTGCACAGGAAAGAATTCAGGGCAAGTCCATAGAGTAAAATGAAAGCAAGTTTTTTAAGAAAGTAAAGGAATAAAAGAATGGCTACTCCGTAAGCAGAGCAGTGGCATGGGCCGCCCTACTGAGTATACTTACACTTACTTCTTAATTATATGCTAAACAAGGGGTAGATTATTCATGAGTTTTCCAGGAAAGGGGTGGGCAATTCCTGGAACTGAGGGTTCTTCCCCTTTTTAGACATTATAGGGTAACTTCCAGGTGTTACCACAGCATTTGTAAACTGTCTTGGTGCTGGTGTGTGTGTCTCTTAGCATGCTAATGCATTCCAATTAACATACAATGAGCAGTGAGGATGACCAGAGGACACTTTTCTGGCCATTTTAGTTTTGGTCGGCTTCTCTTTTTTTTTGTTTTTTGAGATGGAGTTTCACTCTTGTTGCCCAGGGTGGAGTGCCATGGCGTCATTGCGGCTCACCACAACCTCCACCTCCTGGGTTCAAGCAATTCACCTGCCTCAGCCTCCTGAGTAGCTGGGATTACAAGCATGTACCACTATGCCCAGCAAATTTTGCGTTTTTAGTAGAGACGGGGTTTCTCCATGTTGATCAGGCTGGTCTCAAACCCCCGACCTCAAGTGGTCCGCCCGCCTCGGCCTCCCAAAGTGTTGGGATTGCAGGCGTGAGCCACCACACCCATTGGCCAGCTTCTTTACTGTTTTATCAGCAACGTCTTCGTGACCTGTATCTTGTGCCAACCTCCTATCTTCTCCTGTGACTAAGAATTCCTAACTTCCTGGGAATGCAGCCCAGTAGGTCTCAGCCTTATTTTACCCAGCCCCTATTCAAGATGAAGTCGCTCTGGTTTAAACACCTCTGACATATTTTGACAAATTGGTTTATGTCTTTATCTGTAACTTCCGTCTCTCTAAAATGCATAAAACCAAGCTGTAACCCCACCACCTGGGGCACATGTTCTCAAGACCTCCTGAGGCTGTGTCGTGGGCCATGGTCACCCTTATTTGGCTCAGAATAAACCTCTTCAAATGTTTGACAGAGTTTGACTTTTGTTGTCTACAGCAGTAATCCACATCTAAGTCACATCCTGATCCTGAATGTGGTGGGAATAGAAAGGCTGGGATGTTTTTGCTGGTCTTGGACACTCCAGGGGCCGATACTGATCCAAGTTCCTGCTTCATTGGCTGAAGATTTGTGGGTTCTGCTCCAGTTCCCCATCTTTCTCAGTTCAGTCCTGTTTCCTTCCTGCTTCCTTTCCCCATAAACATCCTGCACCCCAACGTTTGTCTCAAATCTGCTTCCAGAAAGCCCAGCCTGTGATACCACAGTCTCTTGACTACAAACCCACTGTTTACCTCCATAAGAATGACAGATACATATTTTTTTAAGCTTGAAAAACAAACCCTCAACACATCTATGCCTGAGGCAAAGCAGGGCAGAAGATCACACGGTTTCTGTTATGCCAAAATCTCTCCTAGGTAAATGCTGCGTGCAGGCATCTAAGCCCCTGGAGGTGCTTCAATTTATATTTCATGTGCAAACACTCTAAGGAGGGCTGCATGTGGAAGCCAGATCAAAACATTTATCCTCACTGTGTCTTGGAAAAAACTTATTAGCAGGCTGTATACAGATATTGAAGAGCAGCAGAAAAATGGAGGGAAAGAAAAAGAACAACAACCAAAAAAAAAAAATCTGTTGCTACCAGTTAAATAGAAAAGGCTGGTAGCAACAGATTTTTGGAGAGCCAGGGCTGCAGGTGGCTACTGTAATATATTGTTATGCATCTCCACCAGAGCCCTTGTAGAGCAACCGCAGACCATGTCTGACATTGCCTTCGCTGACCTTTTCAATATTGCCCCAGCGCGGTGGAGCTGGTGTTTCTAGAGGAATTCAAATCGAATGTACTCAGGCAGAAAGGATTTGGTTGTGGGCAAACCCTATCAGTCTCTTCACGTTTTGCCTTGTCATTCTCATGTAAATTGCAATTCTTTATTAGCATGGCCAGTCTTCTACCCAGGTGCAAGATGCTCCCGTCTAAATGTTGGCGAGGCCACATCTGCCCTCTCAGAGCAGCAGGGCTCCTCTAGCTATGACACCAATTCAGATCATTTCCCTGGGGCATGCGGAAGCAGGGAGACTGCCAGGGCCCCACTTGAAAGTACAAGCAGAATGTGAAGTTCAAAAAGAAAGGGGAGCTGGGCATGGTGGTGCAGGCCTGAAGTCCCAGCTACCTGGAAGTCTGAGGTAGGAGGATTGCTGGAGCCCAGGAGGATGAGGCTGCAGTGAGCTGTGATTGAGCCACTGCACTCCAGCCTGAGTGACAAAGGGAGACCCCCATCTCTAAAAAAGGAGAAGAAAGAATGGGGAGACCAAACCTTGTCATTCAGTCAACTCTTTAATTTTTTTTTGTTTTTACTTATTTATTCATCATTTTAGAGACAGGCTCTCCCTCTGTTGTCCAGGCTGGACTGCAGCAATGCAATCATAGCTCACTGCAGCCTCAAACTCCTGGGCTCTTGCAATCCTCCTGCCTCAGCCTCCTGAGCAGCTGGGACTACAGGCATGTGCCACCATGCTCAGTTAATTTTTTTAATTTTTTGTAGAGACGGGGGTCTCACTATATTGCCCAGGCTGGCCTTGAACTCCTGTGCTCAAGTGATTCTTCCACCTTGGCCTCCCAAAGTGCTGGGCCTCCCAAAGCCACTGTTCTTGCCCTTCTTTTTATAAATTTCCCCAAGTACACCATCCTCTTCATGTCTCACCACCACACAGTCATTGGCAGAGGAGATTCCGGGGAGAGCTGCCTTAGGAGACAGAGTCAGTCTCAGAGAGGCTTAGAGTGCAAGTTGGTAACACTGTGGATTATATAATCTTTCACTGCTTTCTCTGCTGCTAAAAGCATGACCAGGTTGGTAGCAATCATTTAAGGCCCCATGACTGCACGTGGCAGTGCTCCAAGACCCCATAAGGACAGGCTCAGAGATCAGGATCTCCTGCCAAAGTGTTTCTCTTATTCCTGTTCATTGCTTACCTTCCTTGCATACAGCCACAGTTCTCAAAGTGTCATCTGCATAGCAGAAGCATCGGTAGCACCTGGGAGCTTGTCAGAAATGCAAATCCCCAGGTGCCATCCTAGACTTACGGAGTCAGACAGTCTGGGGTGGGGCCTAGCAAACCGAGTTTTGGCAAGCTTTTCAGATGATTCTGATCCACGCCAAAGTGTAAGAGCTCCTGCTCTGATAGAAGCCTTTGTCTATCTCTCTAGCATAATCTGCATCTAGCTCAGGGACTTTTAATCACTTGAGGGGAGGGGACTGTATTAGTCCATTTTCACACTGCTATAAAGATACTACCTGCGACCGGGTAATTTCTAATGAAAGGAGATTTAATTGACTCACAGTTCCGCATGGCTGAGGAGGCCTCAGGAAACTTAAAATCATGGTGGAAGGCAAAGGGGAAAGCACGACACGTCTTACATGGCTACAGGAGCAAGAGGGGGGCAAGGGAACTGTCAAACACTTTTAAACCATTAGCTCTCATGAGAACTCACACACTATCACGAGAAAGGCATAGGGGAAATCCGTCCACATGATCCAGTTACGTCCCACCAGGTCCCTCCCTCAACACATAGGGATTACAATTTGAGATGACACAGAGCCAGACCACGTCAGGGACAGTAGGTTTATCTCACCACGGTTGCCTCCTTAGAGGCATATCTAAGGAGGAAAACCTTGTGTGCCTGGCAAAGCAGTCAACAATTTAATGTTCCAGAAACATGGAGACAATGAATTAGAAGAGAATGGACTGACTTCTCCAGTGGCTGGAGGTAAATAATGTAGGGAAAACTAGAACCACCCCTTCCCTGGCATTTTTGGGGGCAGGTGAACCTCCTGGAGATATAGCTATACAAGGGAATCTAAGAACTGTGATGTTAGGCCAAACTTGGTGGCTCATACGTATAATCCCAGCACTTTGGGAGGCTGTGGCAGGAAGATCTCTTGAGGCCAGGAGTTCGAGGCCAGCCTGAAGAACAAAGGGAGATCCTATCTCTACTAAAAATTAGTGAGGCATAGTGATGTACACCTGTAGTACCAGCTACTTGGGAAGCTGAAGCAGGAGGATTGCTTGAGCCCAGGAGTTCGAGGCTACAGCGAGCTGTGATCGCACCATTGCACTCCAGCCTGGAGGACAGAGTGAGACTCCCCACTTGAAATAAAAAAGGAAGAAGAACTGTGATGTTGAGAACCCAGATCTGATTTCACGTGGCACTTTCTCGGCTGGGCTATCGGTCCACATACGCAGGAAACTGGTCATTAGCGAGAGATAGAGAGCAGCACCTAGGCACTTGCAGGCTTAGAACAGGAGCGATCAGGCTGTACCTCTGCACTGGGGGAGGACTTAATCCCAGCAAGTGGCAGAAATACTTGGCAGGAGAACCGAGGCAGCAGCCCAGTATGGGGACAGGATACAGAGGAAGATGGTTCTCGACCCAGATAGCAGGTTGATGGCAGCACAGTCATCTCCAGCTGGCTAAGGCCTGACTTACGCATCCTGTCCCAGTTAAGGTTGGCTCAGGAGCTGGAGGGCCTCATTCTGATAGGAAAAGGATCAAAACAGTCTTGTGAGGAAAGACTGGAAAGACAAGGGCAGATGGATCCAATCCAAACTTACAGGTTTGAGAGTTTAAATAAATTCAAGGACTTTTCTCCCCACAAGCGAGGGATCTGAGGAGTCCATTGAAGCAAATACAACAGACACTCTGTGCTGAAAAAGAAAGAGCTTATAAAGAAGGCGGAAAAGGCTTCCATCACATCAAAAAGCTCTGAGAAAACAATATTTTGTCAAGTTAAGTGTAAAATAATCAAAAACATGTGGATAATGTCTCTAAAAATATACACAGCTCTGAAAATCAAGATGGAGAAGAAGCTGATAAAATCTGTTTTGGTTTTGGCAGAATTCAACATGTTTGGGAGCAAGGTGCACCTCTTCAGGAAACAGGTTTTTCCTATTATTTTTCTTTCTCCCCACTCATAATCCTTGGGATTCAAGGAGTTTTAGAGGGAAAAGACCTTCAAAATCATCTCCTGGGCTCCCTCATTTAACACATGCTGAGGCTTCAGAAGGTTCAGTTATGTATAGAATTTCATAAATAAACAATGGTAAACCTTAGAGCACTGGAAAACCAGATCAGAGATTATTTTACTAAACAGAATTTCCTCTGTTATCTTTGTCTTCAAGTGACATATCCAGGAGCCATTCAAGACCTAGTGATTCACATACTCCATGGATCTTCTTTCCTACACTCAGGCCATACCTAGACATTGGGTGTATTCATCCTTTTTCACACTGCTATAAAGAAATACCTGAGACTTGGTAATTTATAAAGGAAAGATATTTAATTGACTCACAGTTCCCTATGGCTGGGGATGCCTCAGGGAACTTACCATCATGGTGGAAGGGGAAGCAGGCACATCTTACATGGCAGCTCGCAAGAGACAGCATGTGAAGGAGGAACTGTCAAACACTTATAAAACCATCAGATCTTATGAGAATGAACTCACTATCCTGAGAACAGCAAGCAGGAAACCTCCCCCATCATCCAATCACCTCCCATCAGGTCCCTCCCTCAATACATGGGGATTATGGGGATTACAAGTCAAGATAAGATTTGGTGGGGACACAGCCAAACCGTATCATTGGATAAAGACAAATTTGATAGATACATCCTGGTCTTGGGCCTTGCCAAACTTGGGAGCTAAACCAGGAGCTAAACCAGGGGAGCTAAACCCCACGTCTGCAGGGTTTGTGCCTTCTCACTTATCTTAGTTTGTAATCTGAAAAACAAAGTGTATTAGTCCTTTCTTACATTGTTACCCAAGACTGGGTAATTTATGAAGAAAAGAGGTTTCATTGACTCACAGTTCCACAGGCTATACAGGATGCATGGCTGGGAAGACTCAGGAAACATACAATCATGGTGGAGGGGAAGCAAGCACATCTTACATGGCAGGAGCAGGAGGAAGAGAGAGCAGGGGGATGTGCTACACACTTTTAAACAACCAGATCTCGTAAGAGCTCACTCACTATCACGAGAACGGCAAGAGAATTACTGGAAGAGATTACCGAGAATGTAGCACAAAGAGATGAGGAAAGGAAATTTGGTCTAATATACACCTAATCAAAGTTCCAATAGAAGAAAGTGTACAGAACACAGAAGAGAAGTAATCGCTGAGAATTTTTAAAAAACAGTGGAAGATGTAAATCGTCAGATTTAGATACCACAACACATCTAAAGCAGGAGCCGTAAAAAGACCATTGTATTAGTCCATTCTCATATTGCTATGAAGAACTACCTGAGACTGGGTAATTTATGAAGAAAATAGGTTTAATTGGCTCGTTGCTCTGCAGGCTGTATAGGAAGCATGGCTGGGAGGCCTCAGGAAACTTACAATCATGGCAGAAGACAAAGGGGAAGTAAGCACATCTTCACATGTCAGATCAGGAGAGAGAGCAAAGGGGAAAGTGCTACATACTTTTAAACAACTAGATCTTGTGAGAACTCACTATTATGAAAACAGCAAGAGGGAAATCTGCCCCGGTGATCCAATCACCTCCCACCAGGCCCCTCCTCCAACACTGAGGATTACAGTTCAACATAAGATTTGGATAAGGACAGAGCCAAACCATATCACAAAGTCGAGGTGTGGGAGTGAGAATCATTAAAAAGTGACTGAGAAGCCCAGCCATGAGATGCCAAGGTCCATCATTCATTGAGAGGCATTAGAGACATGTACATAATTACATAATGATAAAAGGGTCAATTTTCCAAGAAGACATAACACTCCTCAACACACACATGCCAAACAACAGAGCCTCAAAATATATCAATCAAAACTGATAGAGCTGAACAGAGAAACAGACCAATCCACAACTGGAGACTTCAACACTCTATTCTCAGCCATTGACGGAACTACTAAACAGAAAACCAGTATGAATATAGAATAATTGAGTAACATGATCAACCAACAAGATCTAGTTGAAATATATACAACACCCTACCCAACATCAGCAGAATCTGCATTTTTTAATCAAGGGCCCATGTAACATTTACCAAGATTTGTGTTTAATGTGTGTGGTTACATTTAAGTCTATCATCTCCCATTTGTTTTCTACTTGTCCCTCTGTTCTTTGTGTCATTTATCATCTGTTATCTTCTTTATTTGCTTATAAGCTATAACTCTGTGCTCTCTATTTTGATGGTTTTTTCCATTTTTTCAATTTTTTTCAATTTCTCACAATTTACTTTCAAACAACATATCATTTCACATGTAAGAAACATAATGATATACTTTCATTTATCTCTTTTTTGTGCTAATCATTTTGTGCTAATGATGCCATATATTTTACTTATACCTATGTTATAGACCCCAAAATATAGTATTATTTTAGTTTAAATAGTTGATTATCTTTTAAGGAGATTTAAATAGTAAGAAAATTTCTTACATGATATGATAGTTACCAGTCCTAATGCTCTCCATTTCTTATGAAGATCCATATTTCAATCTGGTGTGATTTTCCTTCTGCCTGAAGGACTTCCTTTAATATTTCTTAGAGTGTGAATGTGCTGGTGATTAATGGCTTCAGCTTTTGTATCCCTGAAAGAACCTTTATTTCATCTTAGTTTGGAAAGATTTTCATTTGGTATAAAATTGTAGGTGAACAAGTTTTTCTTTCAGTACTTAAAAAATGTTCCTCCATTATCTTCTCTCGCATTGTTTCAGATGAGAAATCTGATGTCATTCTTACTTTTATTTCTTGATACATAACATATACTTTTGCTCCAGCTGCTTTTAAGATACTTTATCAACAGTTTGAATAATTTGATTATACTGCATCAATGGTGTAGGGCTTTTTAATGTTTCTTGTGCTTAAGGTTCATTAAGCTTCTGAGGTCTGTGGGAATATAATTTTCATCAAATTTGAAATTTATTTGGTCATTATTTATCATAATTTTATCCCCTCCCTCTCTCTCCCCTAGGAGCTCCAGTCATGTGTACATTAGGCTGCTTGAAGTTGTCTCATAGTTCACTGATATGCCGATCACTTTTTTCTTGAATTTTCTTTTTATGATTCATTTTGGTAAAAGGCAAAAATTTATACAATCTGAAGAGAAACCAGAGTCCGTGTGATTCATTTTGGATCGTTTCTATTGTTGCGTCTTCAAGTTTATGAGTCATTTTTTCTACCGTGTCTAATTTTTGTTAATCCCATATGCTTTTTATCTCAGACGTTATAGTTTTTACCTCTACAACTCTGATTTAGAATTGTTTATGTGTTCAATGACTATGCTTAACCTTTTGAATACATGGAATATATTCATAAAATATATTTGGATGTCCTTGTCTGCTCTCTTCATCATAGACTATATTGTCGTATTTCTTTGTATACCTGCTAATCTTATACTGGTGGACTATGTAAATTTTACCCTGTTGGATGTTGGAGTGTTTGAATTCCTGTGACATTTTTGAAATAACTATATTATTAGGATTTTCATAACAATTTTGAGTTCTTGGATGCAGTTAAATTATTTGGAAATAGTTTGATCTTTTGGGGTCATGCTATTATGATTTGTTAGGCAGATCTGAAGGCCTGTCTAATCCAGAGCAAATTATCTCCAAATACTGAGGCAAGACCTTCTTGAGTATTCTACCCAATGTCCCATGAATTATAAGTTTTTCCAGTTTGGCTGGTGGAAACAGGTGTTTTTTCCTGATGCTATGTGAGCTCTGGGAACTGTTTTCTAATCCTTTTAGTTCCCTGGCATCCATGCAATCACCAGCATTTTGCTGGGTACTTGAGGGGGCATCTCTGCAAATCTTCAGAGTTCTCTCTCCTTGCAGCTCTCTCCTCTCCGGTACTCTGCCTTATGAACTCCAGTCACTGTGGTCTCCCTGGACTCTCAGCTCCCTCTTTTCAACTAAGGGAGTCTGTTGGGCTCTTTCTGGGTTCTGTCTCCCTGTGCCACAGCCTAGAAACTCAAGACAGTAAGCTGAGACTATAGTAGGACTCACCTCATTTTTTTCTTGTCTCTCCACTGTTCTTTTTCTTTTTTTAAATTGTTTTAAGGCCAGATGTAGTGGCTCACGTCTGTAATCCCAGCACTTTGGGAGGTCAAGTTGGGTGGATAGCTTGAGCCCAGGAGTTCAAGACCAGCCTGGGCAACATGGCACAACCCCATCTTTACAAAAAAAAAAATAATAATAATACAAAAATTAGCCTGGTGGTGTGTACCTGTAGTCCCAGCTCCTTGAGAGGCTGAGGTGGGAGGATCACTTGAGCCCAGGAGGTTGAGGCTGCAGTGAGCTGTGATCATACCACTGCACTCCAGCCTGGGTGGCAGAGCAAGACCCCATCTCAAAACAAAAAAGATTGTTTTATATATTTTGTCAGAGTATTTTTATCGTTTCTGGCAGGATGGAAAATCCCCTTCTCTGTCACTTCATCTCGGGTGAAAACAAAAGTCCTATAGGAGCTTAATCTGGGGCCAGAGCCCAGCCACAGGATCTCAGCAGAGGCCAAAACTAAGGATTCATCATACAGCATCCAGCAGGAATGTTGTCTCTCTGGATCCCCTGGTCAGCAATCTCATTCGTCATTTTTAATCCCAGTGCTGGTCTGAAACGCACAACAATACCTTCTCTTTGTGCTCATGCTGTCTAAATATGGGAAAAGAAAGAGAAGTTCAAAGTGAGTTTTATTTAATACAGAGTTTGTTGAATTTTTTAAATTGAAAACAGCTCATTGACCCAATTTTTTTAAATTGCAATTTAAATTTAATTTATTTTGGCTGGGCACAGTGGCTCACGCCTGTAATCCCAGCAGTTTGGGATGCCAAGGCAGGCAGATCACTTGAGGTCAGGAGTTTTGAGACCAGCCTGGCCAACATGGTGAAACCCCGTCTCCACCAAAAACACAAAATTAGTCAGATATGGTGGCACGTACCTGTAACTCCAGGTACTCAAGAGGCAGAGGCAGGGGAATTGCTTGAACTCCGGAGGCGGAGGTTGCAGTGAGCCAAGATCGCGCCACTGCACTCCCAGCCTGGGTGACGGAGCAAGACCCTGTCTCAAAAATAAATAAATACATACATACATATATTTAATTTGTTTTAACTATCATATAATAGAATCATAACATCATGGCTTTCAAAACAACTTTTAAAATAATGGTATTAAAAATCACTGCAACTATGTAGCTCTTATAATTTACAAAGCAATTTCATATGCGTTATCTTTTTAAATTGTTTCCAACCTCTTTAGTACAGATACCTATACTAAGGCTCTTAATGGTTATTTGACCCCATATTTGTCAGCTACAGCTAAGACTCAAATTCAGATTATTATTTAACTCTGATGTATAATGTCTAAGTAATTACAGACTTTTAACTTTAAAAAGTTGATGTCATGGGGGAAAAAGTTGGAGTCTGTTCTGAATTAAGGGAGTCCGGACAGACAAAAATAACAAAAGTCAAAGCATCGCTCTTGATTCGATCCTGGTTCAAAAAACAAACCAAAACTACAGAAGACATTTAGGGAGAAGATTTGAATATGGATTGGATTGGATCTTATCAGAGAATTGTCCTAAGTGTCACAAGTGTGATCATGACAGTGTCATTTGTAGGGGAATGTTTTTATTCCTAGGACATATGCAGGAACAAAATTGGGTTGGGGGTAAAATATCATGATCTTTACAACTTACAAGTGGTTTAGGATCAACTATATGTATATTCATACACATATGTAAGTAAAGCAAATATGATAAAATGCTATCAATTGTTGAGTCTAAGCAGTGGGTGTACAGGAATTTAATGTATGATTCATTCAATCTTTCTGTATGTTGGAAAGTTTTAACAACAGAAAAGATGGGGGGTGCTGGGTGCGGTGCATGCCTGTAATCCCAGCACTTTGGGAGGTTGAGATGGGCAGATCACTTGAGGTCAGGAGTTCAAGACCACCCTGGCCAACATGGTAAAACACTGGCTCTACTAAAAATATAAAACGTAGCCAGGAGTGGCGGTTGGCATCTGTGATCCCAGCTACACGAAAGGCTGAGGCAGAAGGATTGCTTGAACCTGGGAGGCTGAGGTTGCAGTGAGCTGAGAGTGTACCACTGCACTCCAGCCTGAGTGACAGAGCGAAACTCCATCTCAAAAAAAAAAAAAAAGAAGAAGAAGAAGAAGAAGAAGATGGGGAAGGGAGTAACCATATTAGCCTCTAAAAAAAAAGCAACAAAAAGAGTCTGCAGATAGACAAGGTATGACTGTAACCCTATCCTTGCAGAAAATAAAGAATCACAGGACTGTGAATTTTCCTTCTTGACATTGGCCATGCATATAATCTTTGAGACAGATAAGTAAAATGTGAAATGCATTTACTTGAAACCAAAAATCTATTTGGATTAAAGTAGTGTTGAAGTGAGTAAGCTACAATTTATGCAAATATATCAGAATGCTTTAGGCCTTCCTTGTTATACTCAGATACTTTTTATCATCATAGAAACCTACTTCCCAATAGCCAGAAAAAGAAATTTTTAAGTAACAATCTTAACATGACATCAGGTGTTGAGATGTATAGTCAGCTCTCATTATTCCCAGTAGTTTATGGTCTACAAAGTTTCTGCAAATGCTGAATTAGTAAATACTGAATCATTGCTTCTACGGGAAATATGTACATATATAGATATATATCACACATCCCAGCACTTTGGGAGGCCGAGGCAGGCAGATCACCTGAGGTCAGAAGTTCAAGACCAGCCTGGACAACATGGCAAAACCCTGTCTCTACTAAAAAATACAAAAAAATACAAAAATTAGCTGGGCGTCGTGGCGGGCGCCTATAATCCCAGCTACTCAGGAGGCTGAGGCAGGTAGAATTGCTTGAATCCAGAAGGCAGAAGTTGCAGTGAGCCAAGATCATGCCACTGCACTCCAGCGTAGGAGACACAGAGAGACTCTGTCTCAGAAAAATTATATATATGTAATCTTAAATCCTACAAACAATGAATCCTGGTGGATTCTCTTTTCTTTATTTTTACAAAGGAGAAAATGAAGTTTAGAAGTGTTCAATGACATGCCTGAGGCTACCTTCTCCCAAGTGTTAGATTTGGAATTCAAACCTAGTCCACCTGGCCCCAGAACCAGAGCTTCTCTCCCTACACTTCGCTGTTCCACCTGCATCTTCTGGATATCTCTGTGTGGGGCTAAAACAAGAAGAAAGAGCATTGCCTTGTTGCACCTCAGCTGGGAAATTGTGCCTCACGTGCCTCAGATTTTTTTTTTTTTTTTTGAGATGGAGTCTCGCTCTATTGCCCAGGCTGGAGTGCAGTGGTGCTATCTCAGCTCACTGCAACCTCCGCCTCCTGGGTTCAAGTGATTCTCCTGCCTCAACCTCCTGAGTAGCTGGGGTTACAGGCACACACCACCACGCTGGTTAATTTTTGTATTTTTAGAAGAGACGAGGTTTCACCATATTGGCCAGTTGGCCAGGCTGGTCTTGAACTTGTGACCTCGTGATCCGCCCACCTTGGCCTCTTAAAGTGCTGGAATTACAGGAGTGAGCCACCACACCCAGCTGGTGCCTCAGGTTTTTAAACGCTTCACACACATCCGCGAATGACCATGAAAGCGCAGGAAGTATTGGTTTAGGGGACTACAAATGAATTTTAGCATGTTGGTAAATTTGTGAGTACAGAATCTGCACATAATGAGAGTTGACTGTAATTTTATGATCTTTTTTCTTTTCTCACTTTACCACCCAGGCTGGAGTGCAGTGGCATGATCTTGACTCACTGCAGCCTTGACCTCCCAGATTCAAGCAATCCTCCCTCCTCAGCCTCCCAAGTAGCACGCCACCATGCCTGGCTAATTTTTGTATTTTTTTAAGAAACAAGGTTTCGCCACGTTGCCCAGGCTACAATCTTGAACTTTTCTATTAAATTGTAGTGGATGGTATCCATGTGAAAGTAATTTTATTTATTTTAATTTTTAATTTTTAATTTTTAATTTTTTTTTGAGACAGGGTCTCACTCTGTCACCCATGCTGGAGTGCAATGGTGCAATTGTAGCTCATTGTGGCCCCAACCTCCTGGGCTCAAGAGATCCTCTCTCCACAACCCCCCCAGTGGCTAGGACTACAGGTACATACCACCAGGCCCAACTAACGCTAGTTTTTCTTTTTTGTGGAGATGGAGTCTCACTATGTCGTCTAGGCTGCTCTTGGCCTAGACCTGGCCAAGTGATCCTCCCACCTCAGCCTCCCAAAGCACTGGAATTACAGACATGAGTCGCCAGGCCCATCCTAAATGTATTTTTGTATGCTCAACAGTGCTCACCCCAAAAAGGTGCTCAGTATATCTTTGATAAACAATTGAGCAACTGAATGTAAAGTTAATACCCCATACCCAATAATAGGTGGTGGTTTATGGATAAGACAATTTGGAACTAAGATAAAGAAGACCAGGCAAAGATTACCTCTAATTCTTTCTCAGCTTTCACCATCAAAACCGAAAATGAATAAGCCCTTTAGAAAAATGTTGGCCAAGTGTGGTGGCTCACGCCTATAATCCCAGCACTTTGGGAGGCTGAGGTGGGTGGATCACCTGAGGTCAGGAGTTCAAGATCAGCCTGGCCAACATGGCAAAACCCCGTCTCTACTAAAAATACAAAAAAATTAGCTGGGGGTGGTGGTGGTGCACACCTGTAATCCCAGCTACTCAGGAGGCTGAGGCAGGTGAATTTCTTGAATCTGGGAAGCGGAGGTTGCAGTGAGCCAAGATCAGCCATTGCACTCCAGTCTGGGTGACAGAGTGAGACTCTGTCTCAAAAAAAAAAAAAAGAAAAGAAAAAGAAAAATGTTAAAGCTCATGATATTGCCTCCAGACCTATGGGACAGGCTGAGCAAGAGTGCACATAGAACAGTTTCGAAGCAGTTTCTAAATGACAAAATAGGTTACATACCTATGAAAATGGTAAATCATTGTTTAAAGATCAAGACAGATTTTCTCAGGTTATGAATGGTGCTAGTTTCCAGTCTACAAAGGCATGCGTTAACTCAAAATATCTAAGACAGATCTCAGTCAATTTAGAAAGTTTATTTTGCCTAGGTTAAGGACACATCTGTGACACAGCCTCAGGAGGTCCTGATGGCATGTCCCTAAGGTGGTCGGGGGCACAGCTTGTTTTTGAACATTTTAGGGAGACATGAGACATCAATCAATATATGTATGATGTACATTGGTTTGGTCCAGAGAGGCAGGACAACTCCAAGTGGGGAGGGGGCTTCCAGGTCATGGGTAGATAAAAGACAAACGGTTGCATTCTTTTGAGTTTCTGATTAGTCTTTCCAAAGAAAACAATCAGATATGCATTTATCTCGGTGAGAAGAGGGGTTACTTTGAAAAGAATGGGAGGCAGGTTTGTCCTAAGCAGATCCCAGCTTGACTTTTCCCCTTAGCTTAATGATATTGGGGTCCCAGGATTTATTTTCCTTTCAAACAAGTATTACACAGACTGTAGCTTGTTACCGCGGTATATTAACCATCAGGAAATGTGTTAACTACAAGCTTTAGTGCTAGAATGTCCGTCCACAAATCACATGATCAGTGAACGATTCTGTCACTCCTTTCAAAGCCCATCACTGCACATCTGTTATTCAGTTCACACACAAACAGCAAAGTGTGTAGGTGTGTTGCCTCCCTATCTAATCCCAGTGTTCAATCCATGTGACATTTTATAAAAATGGATAAGTGGAAGAGGGAGTTGGCCAGCAAAGATCAAAGTGTAGCAAAGAAACAAAAGGTGATAATACTGGGAATGAAATTTGATGGTAAAATAAATGGAGTTATAAAAGTAGTAGCTGACCATGGAAATGTTGGTGCTGCAGCTGATACCTTAGACACCCAATCAGAGAATTAGTAAAGGCGAGCTTATCAACATAAATGAAGAAAGATTTATAAAAAGAATGAAGACGTCCCAGAGGAAGTGGTGCCAGTGGTAAACAACTTCGCATTAAAGGAACTCTCAGAGATATTTCCCAAAATTGAAAGCACAAAGAATAGAACCTTGAAAGCTGATTCAGCCTTACACAGCAGTATGACAGTTCACCAAAATGTTCACTCCGTGTCATAAGTTGTAAAAATGGAAGAAGGCAATCACTGTTGAAACTACTCTTGAGACATATTTCACAAAGAAATCAAGATTTTAGTTCCCCATATTTCATTCATTTAAAATTTCAGTGTACTAAATAAATATTCATTTTTATTTTTAAATTCTTCTGTACATTTATAATTGACAGTAAGAAAGTTTTTAAAGTTCTGACTTTTAAAGTTCATGAAACAATCATAATTTTTCCCATTGATTTTTTTTTTTTTTTTTTTTATGGAGACTTGCTGTGTCCTCCAGGCTGGAGTGCAGTGGCAAAGTCTCAGCTCACTGCAACCTCCATTTCCCAGGTTGAAGTGATTCTCCTGGTTCAGCTTCCCAAGTAGCTGGGACTCCAGGTGCATGCCACCACACCCAGCTAATTTTTTTGTATTTTTAGTAGAGATGGGGTCTCGCCATGTTTGCCAGACTGGTCTCAAACTCCTGGCTTCAAGTCCTCCTCCTGCCTCGGCCTCTCAAAGTGCTGGGATTACAGGCATGAGCCACCGCACCAACCAATAGCCTTTAAAGGAGCATTTGGTTATACAAAAGAAAACCTAGATGAAAGAGGCAGGAACAGGGAGCATAAATTTCTCTTCACTGGTTAAATGCATTTTCCTTAGTTAAGGCATTCTGGCATAAGATTTATTTATTTATTTTTAAGAGACAGGGTCTTGCTCAGTGACTCAGGCTGGAGTACAGTGGTACAATCATAGCTCACTGTGACCTCCAACTCCTGGGCTCAAGTGATCTTCCTGCCTCAGCCTCCCGAGTAGCTGGGACTCCAGGCATGTGCCACCACACTGAGCTAATTTTTATTTATTTATTTATTTATTTATTTGTAGAGATGGGGGTCTCACTACATTGCTCAGGCTGGTCTCAAACCCCTGGCCCCAAGTTATCCTCCTGACTTGGCCTCCCAAAGCACTGAGATTACAAACGTGAGCCACCACATCTGTCCAAAATAATATATATTTAGTGCTAAGACATTTGAAGATTTCACTTGGCAGGCTCAAAGAGTTTTTTACACGTTGTTGAGGCAGCTACAGATAGTATTAGCAGGTGTTGGCTGTAAGGAGAATGAAGCTTTCACAAAAGAACATTTAGCTGAAACCAAGGAGAACTATAGCTTTTAAGGGAATTTCTGGGGTGATGGTTGGCCATTAAATTTTAGGAACGGCAATTTCTGCTGTTTATTTTGAAGTCATTTCCTGCCCTGTGCTATCATTTTCCTCTGTCCCCAAACCCAAAGTTCTCTGGTGAAGTCACTTGTGGGTTGGTGGTGCTATGGAGTTGCAGGAGAGGCACCTCCGTTAACATTTGGTGTGAAATCGTAAGAAAGATACAGCATTTGCAGACAGCCAGCGATGTGTTGGGGGCTTGGCAGTCAGAACCATCTAGCATGCACTGTGGAGGTTGGGGGAATATCAGATTCACTGCAAAGAAGCAGGATAGAGGCTTCATTTATATGATTTGGTTAATACAGGAAGGTGTGACCTCAGAAGGCTAGAGAAATGAGACACTCGAGTTGCCAGCTGTGCTCTCTGCAGAACGTCTCCTAATTGGGATTGTTGCTGGCAGCCTGGGCCCCTTTTCAATGGTCTGAACGTCTACGCACCTGCCCTGCTTCTTACCAGATTCACACCAGCTTTGCAGCTTAGATATTCCACCTGCCACCCGCCAGGGCCAACTGCCTCTTTCCTGCCTACTCAGGGAAATCAGCCCAGATCCCCTGCGGCAGCTACCACATGGGAAGACTGTCCTCAGTTTTTGGCTCAGGCGAGTACACACTAATCTGTATCTCCATCCCCAATCCACAGGATCCCCAAGGAGTTTAATCCACTGCACCCAACCTGTGCATCCCAGGAAGAAGGCGACATCTCTGAAAATCGCATGCCTTGTTCCTTATTTCCCAGTCTCTTAAAAAGCCCCTGATCCCCTGAATTCAACTAAATCTCTCTCCATCAGAAGATGTGTTCCCTGTGGCCTGTAATCCCAGCACTTTGGGAGGCCAAGAGGGGTGGATCACCTGAGGTCAGGAGTTCGAGACCAGCCTGGCCAACATGGAGAAACCCCATCTCTATTAAAAATACAAAAAAAAAAAAAAATTAGCTGGGCATGGTGGTTCATGCCTGTAATCCCAGCTACTCAGGAGGCTGAGGCAGGAGAATCACTTGAACCTAGGAGGCAGAGGTTGCAGTGAGCCAAGAGCTCACCATTGCACTCCAGCCTGGGCCACAGAGTAAGAGTCTGTCTCAAAAAAAAAAAAAAAAAAAAAAAGATGTGTTCCCAATAGAATAAGCAAATTATCTTGAAAAAGAAGCCACAACATAGAGCACAGCAGTTTGAAAAGAGACGTTCATTCATTCATTCACTGAAGAACGGTTGCTAAGCTGCCACTATGCATTAAGTGTGAAGACATGATATTGATTTAAAAAAAGATACACAAAATATAGTCGCTGCTGCTCTTTTGAAGTGATGTCCAGAGGAGGTTAGTCCAATTATCTTGCAGCTGATGTATGTACAAACTGCTGTCAGTGTCATGAAGGGAAGGAACTCACTTCTTTGAGAGTTTCTTTTTTTTCCCCCTTTTTTTAGACAGGGTCTCCCTCTGTCACCCAGGCTGGAGTGAAGTAGCAAGGTCATAGCTCATTGCAGCCTCAAACTCCTGGGCTCAAATGATCCTCCTCCCTTGGCCTTTGAGACAGAGTCTTGTTCTGTCACCAGGCTGGAATGCAGTGGTGCTATCTCAGCTCACTGTAACCTCCACCTCCCGTGTTCAAGTGAATCCCCTGCCTCAGCCTCCCAAGTAGCTGGGATTACAGGTACGCACCACCACGCGTGGCTAACTTTTGTATTTTAGTAGAGACGGGGTTTCACCATGTTGGCCAAGATTGTCTTGCTCTCCTGACCTTGTTATCCACCTGCCTTGACCTCCCTAAGTGCTGGGATTACAGGCGTGAGCCACCGTGCCTGGCCTAGTATTTAAATTTTTTGTGAAGATGGGGTGTAATTATGTTGCCCAGGCTGGTCTCAAACTCCTGATCTCAAGCAATCCTCCTGCCTCGGCCTCCCAAAATGCTGGGATTAAGGCATGAGCTATCACACCTGGCCTCTGGAAGTTTTTAAGAGAAGAGTCTGGCCTGGCCTGGGCAGCCATGAACCACTTCCCTGATGGGATATAGTGTGGGGGAGATCTGGGGATCAGTAAGAGGAATCTAGGCCAAGAGGCAGAGATGGGAGAACAACATGCCACGGGAAGGCAGGCAGGTACATATGAATCGAGGGAATAGAGAAAATGGTGGGAGCCATAGGACTCCAGGATGTGGAAAGCATGCAGTATGAGAGGCAAGACCATGCACAGCCCCTACAGAGGCCACATACACGAGAAGAAACCTAACACAGCCTTGCTCTGTAACCGAACCAGGGTTCAGCTTCTGACCACTTGAAAGCCTTATATAAGAGACAAGAATTTGTGGGAAGAAAAGCTGGTTTAGTTGGAGAGCAAGCAAAGCAAGAAGACGGTGGACTATCATCCCAAAGTACCATCTTAAGTCACAACCAGTTTTAGGCTCTTTTTATGTTAAGAGCAGGGGGAAGGGGGGTGGCTAGGATCAAGATGTAACTGACAGTGCTTGCTTCGGCAGCACATATACTAAAATTGGAACAGTACAGAGAAAAATAGCAAGGCCCCTGGGCAAAGCTGACATGCAAGTTCCTGAAGCATTCCACATTTTAAAAAATAATTTAAATTTTAAAAAGAGGTAACCGACCACCGCAGACATCTGGGCACTAGTGAGGGTCCAAGGAGGTTGGAAACTTCTCCGTCCTTGGTCAGGTCACAATGCTCATATAAATTTTACAACAAAACAGCTAGTTGTTTACATACTTCTCCCTTAATCCCAGAGTTAGTTTTTAAAACTACATGATTGCTGTGTGTGCGTTATTATCCCAGTGTTCTAAAATTATCCTAGGCTATGTGCAGGAATGAGTACAGGTCCCTTAAACAAAAATGGAGTTAGTTATGTTTGTTCTTTTACTGTTTCTCTGCTATAGTTCAAAGATGGCTTCCTAATGAAATGAAGCTCCCGGGACTCACATCCTCATGCAATCGCCAGTCCTTAAATCTCAACAGGCCTGTGACTCTGCATGGCTTCTGAAGCTGTCATAAGAAGTCTTGGCCGGGCACGGTGGTTCATGCCTGTAATCCCAGCACTTTGGGAGGCCGAGATGGGCAGATCACGAGGTCAGGAAATCGAGACCATCCTGGCTAACATGGTGAAACCCCGTCTCTACTAAAAATACAAAAAATTAGCTGGGCGTGGTGGCTGGTGCCTGTAGTCCCAGCTACTCAGGAGGCTGAGGCAGGAGAATGGCGTGAATCCGAAAGGCAGAGTTGTAGTGAGCTGAGATCGCACCACTGCACTCCAGCCTGGGAGACAGAGTAAGACTCCGTCTCAAAAAAAAAAAAAAAAAAAGTCTTGTGGCTTCCACTGGGAGATCTTGGAAAGTTTGCACTGTAAGTGCTTTGCAGTTGGCTACCCCAGGTTAACATGAAAAGAGAGTGTTGCCCAGCTAATGCACATAGCTCTGCTACCCCCACTGAGACACCAGACATATCAGAGAAGAGCTGAACCTTCAGATGACCCCAACTGTAATCAATATCTAAATGCAAAACTGTTTGAGAGATTCACAATAGCAAAGACATGGAATCAACCCAAATGCCCATCAATAATAGACTGGATAAAGAAAATGTGGTACATATACACCATGGAATACTACGAAGCCATAAAAAGGAATGAGATCATGTCCTTTGTAAGGATATGGATGGAGTTGGAGGCCATTATCCTCAGCAAACTAACACAGGAGCAGGAAACCGAATGCCGCATGTTCCCACTTACAAGTGGGAGCTGAATGATGAGAACACATGGACACATGGGGAGAACAGCACACACCGCGGCCCATCATGAGACTGGGGGGAGGGAGAGCTTCAGGAAGAATAGCTAATGCATGTGGGGCTTAATACCTAGGTGATGGGATGATCTGTGAGGCAAACCACCATGGCACACATTTAGCTATGTAACAAACCTGCACATCCTGCACACGTACCCCTGAACCTAAAATAAAAGTTGAAGATTTAAAAAAAAACTTTTGGAGAGACCCCAAGTGAAAACAATCCAGCTGAGCCCAGTTCACCCACAGACCTGTAAGAGCCAAATAAATATTTTCTTTAAACCGCTGCATTTTGTGCTGGTTTGTTCTGCAGAAGTAGAGGAACAAACTTTGTGCCTGGAAGTTGGTGCTTCCAAAAAAAGAAGAAAGAAAAAGAAAATATTAAAAAAAGGCTCAAGACATACAAATGTGCCAGTGGATCAATAGGGCTGCCCGTTTTACATCTTGAGAATGAATGCTGCCCAGACAGGCTTAAAGGCACAGAGCCTGCTGGATGGAGTTTGGCTCCTGTCCACCTGTTGAATTTCTATAGTCTTTAATTTGTCTGAGTCATGTGTTTTCCTGACTGACACCGATAGTTCAGTGTGTCCTTCTGGGTACAGTGCTATAAAATTGTAGTCGAGTTGATTAATAAGGTGTCTCTATTCCCCTCTTTCCTTCACAGCCATTTACAAGAAAATAGCGTCAGTGAGTGGCAGAATATAGCCCTGTCAGGATCCTGCCTTCACAGAAATAAAGAAAAATGTGAAACTGTCAAATCTCAAGTGTTCTATATCCAAAGGAACATTACTGCATCCTCTCTGGCATCCCTCAACATCCCATAATGCTCCTATCAGTGAAGAAAAACAATAGCTTGATGTGCAGATGCTTCTTCTGAGTTTCTTTTTATTTGGTTCGGTAATAACCAGGGTGATTTCTGAATCCCAATAAGACAGCTACACACAGTATTCTTGTCTTCTCTTTCAGACAGAAATATAGTTTATTCACCATGCTAGCCACACTAAAATGCCCAGAAAGTTTCACATTGGTCTATGAAAGAATTCTAGTATCATTGGCAGAGATTTTAGGCATTATCTAATCTACCTAGTAGCTGGATTCATTGATTTCTTCATTCAAAAATTTGCTATTGAATACCCACTATGAGTCAGGCACTGTGATTGACTAATCCACTTTTTCCTCTTGTGGTTGGTAACTGTGGTCTGTAAACTAAAAATGAACGCCTAAGCCCCACCTCCACCCTGCTGCCCCAACCGGCTGAACAAACTCTCTTGGCCAAGGGGACCCCAGAAAAACCTTAAAACTGAGTTCCCAACCACGGTGGGATGGGGGGTCAGACATGCCTCATAATACATGCCCTTTTGCAGTTCACACACAGCTGACCAGCACTAATGTTAAAATAGAGACCACGAGACTGACAGAACAGACTCTTTGTGGCAATAATATACCAAATTCTAAACAGGATCTAAGGTCATGTCAGGCAAGGGTTAAGTCAGACCCCCCTACACTTAAAGAATGAACTACACTCAGGGTTCAAACTACATAGGTTTTTTTTTTTATTTTTCTCTAGCAGCTAAACAAGCACTGACCTTGGGATAAGTATTATTAAAATAATTAGCTCACCACCAGACACTAACTAACTGATCCCCTCCATTCCACCAGTCACAACTACAGTTTTGATTGGACAAGAGGCTGCTTTCTGTATCTTTCTCCTGATAAGAAGACCACCAGCCATGGGCTGGTTCCAGCCGGTTTATAGAGGCTGCACACTTGAGTAGCTCCATATCCTGAAAAGATGTTTTGACATTTAGAGGCTAACTGTAATACATTTAAGTGCTAAGTCTCCACCACAATGTGAACATGGGTCCTATGTTAGATGCATGTTTGTTCAATACGCATACATTAGGACAACCTTCATGAATATTCATAGCTCTTCCTTAACCTACTGAATATGTATGTTTAGCCAACCTGTTCGGCATAAACTCCTGCCCCAGCTCCTCCTCCTCCTTTGACGTGCCTATCTCTGGTCTGGGCCAGAGGCTATGATTCCCAGCATATGGGATGGCCATCTTGCAGGATATAACCCTTTACAAGAAATAAAGTCTTCTCTAAATTTACAAATTTGTGATTTTTTTTTAAGTTAACAGGTCTTAGCCTACAGAGTTTTATTTACTTTGGAGTTCTGGCAGAGCTACCTCCGAGCCAAGGTTTGGGCATGTGATAATCTGTGTGTTTCTATTGCCCAGTCTTCCAGAATGGTGTTGGTGCTTTTTTTTTTTTTTTTTTTGAAACTTGGTTATCCAGTTCTTTCTTCAATTCCAAGACATATTTTCTATTCTCTCAATATACTCTTTTTCTTAGTTGAAATTACCTGGAGTCCATTTTTTGTGGCTTACAACTAAGCAACACCAACTGATACAGTTCTACTTACAGCTGAGATGGCATTTGTTTTCTCCTAAACTTCACCCAGTTTCAAATAAAATAGACAGTTCTATAGGTGTCTGTCTTAACCACCTTAGGTGTTGGTGCCACCTCTATGCAATGGAAGAAATCAGTTTTGACCCTGAAACCTTAAGTCTTGAGTATCTGTTCTCTGCTAGGCCAGATGGGGAAGTCCAAGTTGAAAACACAATGAGTGTGCACATCTAATCTGCCCTAATAGACTGTAAAGTACTTGCTGTGAGAGACTACGGCTTGTTCAATTTCATATCCTTAAAAATGGTGATTCCTAAGCATGGATGCTTCAAGGGTAGTAGATGTGGTTTTTGAGACTCATCAGAATATAGACAGTCATTAGATGGATGGAAGTCTTAGATAACAGTATCGTGGGAAATTGGAAGGGATTTGTATTAGTTCATTCTGACGTTGCTATAAAGAAGTATCTGAGACTGGGTGATTTATAAAGATAACAGGTTTAATTGGTTCACAGTCTGTATAGGCTGTACAGAAAGTATGATGCTGTAATCTGCTCGGCTTCTTGGGAGGTCTCAGGAAACTTACAATCATGGTGGAAGGCAAAGTGGGGTGCCAGCATTACACATGTTGGGAGCAGGAGGAAGAGAGAGGGGGAGGTACCACACACTTGGTACCAGATCTCATGACAACTCATTATCACAGTGACAGCATCAAGGGGGAATGGTGTTAAGCCACGGAAACCACCCACATGATCCAATCACCTCCTACCAGGCCCTACCTCCAACATTGGGGATTACAATTAGACATGAGATTTGGGCAGGCACACAGATCCAAACCACATCAGGTTTTAAAAACTAAACCCAGGGTAATATCAACATTTAAGATAAAGAAAGACGTGGAAAGAAAAGCAGCAACGGAAGCAGAGAAAGGAATCAGAGAAGTAAGAGCCAAGGGTGTTAGCACAGAAGTCAGTGGAGACCCAGGTTTTGAGAACCAGGCCGTGGCCAACAGCACCACGTGCTGCAGAGAGTCCAGGCCAACTGCGCACTAAGAAGAGTTCAAAGAACTCAGCAACAAAAAAACCTCTGATGATTCCATTCCCAGCAGAGCGATGAGAACAAAAGCCAGCTTGCCCCAGTGGACACGCAGAATTGAGTCGTGACGATGACCTCTTATTGTGGTGCTTAAAGGGAAGAAGAAAGAGGGGGCAATATTTTGTGTGGCAAAAAATGAGATGGAGAGGAGCTCTGGCTGTTCTTTGTAAAGGCTCAAATAATTAAATGAATTATTGAATGAATTATTATCTTTCAAAAGAAATGCCCTCACCAATGGTGAATACCCTGCACACCACTCAACCCCAAATTCCATTTTAAAATCATAAAAGTAATTGGCACTTGGATAGGACTTTGTAGTTGACAATGCATGGGTTAGTACTCTTTCTCTCTGGTGTTTAAGCAAAAGTGATTTACTCAAAACCCCAAACCAAGAATAGTCTTATATGGAATCTCCAACAAACTAAGGCTCTAAAACCCTCCCTTTGATCAGGGACTGAGAGCACTTGAAAAGAATACTGTGTAATCCTCCCACTCTCCGCCTCAAAAAAAAAAAAAAGCAACAAGCACTGATGCAAATAGCAAGTGCTTTGAACTGAAAATCACACAATGGCAGGGGAGCATCAAAAGTGCCCACATGAAGGTTTTCTCTAATGGAGACAAAGACAAAAAAAACCCGCTTCCTAACATGTTCAATAGGGCTTAGAGAGTAAAGCCAATGTCATTTTCATGCTATCTGGATGCCAAAAGTTTTACCCGTATAATAATGCATGTTTCTAGTTATTTTATTCTATTTTTTAAATGCCTCTTAACATTACATGACAAGATCACACATCTTTAGGTTAACATAATAAAGTAGCTCAGTGGCTATATTCTGTATTCCATCTTCTCTGCCCAGTAGCCAGTCAATTTCTTCAGAGACGAGACCTTGTCTACCTAGTTCACATTATAGTCCCATGTCATAGCACCATGCCTGACATGTCATAATTTTGTTCATTAATGAATGCCTTAGCTAAGCCCTCATCATCCTTTGCCTGAGTAATTATGTTCTCTAATGAATGCCTCTGCTTCCATTCTCCCTCCTGTATCAGTTATCTATTGCCTAGTAGCAAATCATGACAAAATTCAGTGTCTCAAAACAATAGTAATCCTTTGTTTTGCCCTTGAATGTGCAATTTGGGCAGGGCTGAGCAGGGTCAGCCCCTCTCTGTCCCATGTGGAATTCGCTGAGAATGAAGGGTCCACTTTCAAGATGGTGTAGTCCCATGGTTGGTAGTTAACATTGACTGTCAGCTGGGAGCTCAGCCCTGGCTTTCAGCTGGGGTCCTGAATTTCATTCCTTGTGGCTCTTTCCACAAATGCTTGGGCATCCTCAAGACATGTTGGTGAGTTCCAAGAACAAACATACCAAGAGGCCTAGGAGGAAGCTGTGTTGGGTTCTGTGATCTGGCTTGGGAGTCTCACAGTATCATAAGCCTGCCCAGATATACTCAGTGGAAGGAATACCCAAGTCATATCGTAAGAAGAGCCTGTTGGATGTCTGATATGGTTGCAGCCGTGTATACAATCTCCCTCATTCTTTTTAACCATCTCTTTCAATGCTCCTACATGATTTTTTAAAACACAAATCCGATTGTGGTTAACTCTCAACTTAAAAACATCAACTGTAGGCCAGGCGCAGTGGCTCATGCCTGTAATCCTAGCACTTTGGGAGGCCAAGGCAGGCGGATCATGAGGTCAGGAGATCGAGATCATCCTGGCTAACATGGTGAATCCCCATCTCTACTAAAAATACAAAAAATTAGCTGGGCATGGTGGCAGGCACCTGTAGTCCCAGCTACTAGGGAGGCTAAGGCAAGAGAATGGCATGAACCCCGGAGGCGGAGCTTGCAGTGAGCTGAGATTGTGCCACTGCATTCCAGCCTGTTGGACAGAGTGAGATTCCATCTCAAAAAAAAAAAAAAAAATCCATTGTTCCTAAGAACAAATTCTAAGCCAAGCACAGTGGCTCATGCCTGCAATCCCAACACTTTGGGAGGCTGAGATGGGAGAGCCCAGGAGTTCAAGACCAGCCTGGACAACACAGTGAGACTTCATCTCTACAAAAACATTAAAAAATTAGCCGGACACGGTGGTGCACACCTATAGTCCCAGAAACTTGGGAGGCTGAAGCGAGAGGATCATTTGATCCCAGGAGGTTGAGGCTGCAGTGAGCTATGATCCTCACTGCACTCCAGCCTGTGTGACACAGTGAGACCCCATCTCAAAAAAATTAAAAAAAATAATAATAACAACAATAAAGCATGGAGGACACACAAATCTTCCATGACCTGGTGCCTGCAGCCCCCTGAGTTTCATCTCCTACATGGCCCTCCGGAGCCACATCAGTTACACACTTTCCTCACATGTTCTTCCTGCTACTTCCAACAGGTCATTTCAACTGTCTCATCAGGTGCACGCTCACTTGGAAAAGATGAGTGATCATCCTTATCCTCACTGTCCTTTCTCTATTGCCCTCTGAGGATCATCCAGAGGCTTCCATTGGACTGAGGGAATCCAGAGGCTTCCATTGGACTGAGTACTCTCCATTTTAAGTAATCATTTCTTTTTCTTTCTTTCTTTCTTTTTTTTTGAAACTAAATCTTGCTTTGTCACCCAGGCTGGAGTGCAGTGGCATGATCTCGGCACGCTGCAACCTCTGTTTCCCGGGTTCAAGCCATTCTCCTGCCTCAGCCTTCCGAGTAGCTGGGATTACAAGTGTGCACCACCACACCCAGCTAATTTTTGTATTTTTAGTAGAGATGGGGTTTCCCCATGTTGGCCAGGCTGGTCCCGAACTCCCGACCTAAAATGATCTTCCTGCCTTGGCATCCCAAAGTGCTGGGATTACAGGCATGAGCCACTGCATCTGGCTAGTAACCATTTATTTTTCAGTCTGCCCTTGAAAATGATCTTGTGGAGTGAACAAACCTTGTTTTATTCATGTATATATCCCAGGACCTCACCACAATAATTGTTATCAATAATTGTTACCACGGTGTTAAAGGATAAAACTGAAACACTGAGAGTAAGTAACTTGCTCAGTATCCCATAAATGACAGAGCTAAGATTTGAATTGAAGTCTTTCTGCGTCTAAAGCCCTCGCTCCCTGCAGAAAGGGACCGATGTGGTCTTGAATGAACTATTAAGGTAATAAAGCGGCATCGTGGTGTCTTCAGCTCTCAAAACTAACAAAACAAATGTAAAAGACAAATTTAAAACCAGCATAAAAATAGACAATAAGCAAAAAAACAAAGGGCCACAAGGCTTACATCAAAAACCTTTTTGGATGTTTTTTTGTTGTTGTTGTTTGAGACAGCATCTTGTTCTGTCACCCAGGCTGGAGTGCAGTGGCACGATCATAGCTCACTGAAGCCTCAACCTCCTGGGCTCAAGTGATCCGCCCACCTCAGCCTCCAAGTAGCTGAGTCTACAGGTATGTGCCACCATGCCTCATTAATTTAAAACATTTTTTTAGAGGTCGGGGGAGGCGGGGTCTCACCATATTGCCCAGGCTAGTCTGGAACTCCTGGCCTCAAGTGATCCTCCTGCCTCTATCTCCCAAAGTGCTGGGATTACAGGCATGAGCCAACACACCTGACCCATAATCCTTTTCTGAAAGTCTAGAAATAATGTCTAAGAATTAGTGCTTCTCATAGCCATCTTCTCCCCAAAACCAAAACAGAATAAAGATGGTCAATGGACAAAATCCTAAGACAGCTCATAAATACCTCAATTTCTAGAGAAGCAGGCAGAGGGTATGTGTGGGCAGTTGGGGTGAAAACGTGTAGAAAATGCTTCAAAGACTGAAGCCCTCCCCCATAATCTCGGTGTTTCACCTTTGTTTTTCCCTGGTGGAGAGGAGAGCCAGAGAGGAATGGAGAATGATTATAATTGCACAGAGCTAATTACCTTCAGCAATAACAGGGAGTTTGCGATGCAGTCATGAAAATAAATAAGACGTCCTGAGGGAAGGAGAGGCGTGGAAGGGTAAGAAGCACACAGAGACTCAGTTCTGTCCCCCTCTTCTCACAGGACAAAACATTGAGTCCCAAAGCCCCAGGTTTCACCTTCTGTGTCTTCCACAGACAGGGAGTGGTGAAAAACATCCCCTGGGGAGAGATGGGGGAAGTCAAGGAAGAGGCTCACTGGGACCCAACATTGGTTCAAAGGGAAATTTCGGACTCTGCCTGGGATTGGGGAAACGGCTCAAATGGCCCAAGAGTGACGTTGGTGAGAGCCATAGGATGAGACTTTTTAACAAACTTGAGGAAGAGAGAGCAGAAAACACCCACTCACCATAATATCGCACATCCCCAGCCTGCTTACCTGCGTGAACTCTCTCTCCCTCTCTCCCTTTCCCACCGTCTCTCCCCTTTACTTTCTCTCCCTATCTCCCCCTTTCTCTTTTTCTCTCTTTCTTCCTGTCCTTCTCTCTCTCCCTTTTTCTTTCTCTCTCTTTCTCTCCCTTTCCCTCCCTCTCTTTCCCTCTCTCTCTCCCCTTTACTTTCTCTCTCTCTCCCCCTTTCTCTTTTTCTCTCTTTCTCTCTGTCCTTCTCTCTCTCCCTTTTTCTCTCTCTCTCTCTCCCTCTCTCTCCCTCTATCTCTGTCTCTTTTTATCTTTATTTCTTCCTCTCTCTATCCCTTTCCCTCTTTCCTCCTCTTCCTCTCCCCCCCCTCCCTCTTTTACTTCCTCTCTGTCTCTCTCCCTGTCTCTCATCTCTCTCTGTTTTTCCTCCTTCTCTCCCTCTTTCTCTTCTCTCTCATTTCTACCTCTCTCATCTCTACCTTTCTCTCTCATCTCTACCTCTCTCTCATCTCTCTCCCTCTCCCTTTTTCCTCCCTCTCTCCCTCTTTCTCTTTCTCTCTGTCTCTCTCTTATCTCTACCTCTTTCTTCCTCTCCTCTCTCCCCTCCCTCCCTCCCTCACTCTCTCCCTCCCTCCCTGTCTCCTTCTCCCTCTCCTTCCCTCTCTTTTCCACCCTTTCCTTGACCTCACACTCTGCAATCTCAGGCAAGGAGAAGATAAAAAGATACTAAGGTCAAGGAGACTTGACAAGGAGACTTGACCCAGACTCTGTTAGAAGAATACCTGTAACCATGTTTAACATGAGCAAATAGGGAATAAAGTCTTAGCACTGGCACTTGTGCTAAATAACTAGTGAAGAATATATATCAAAGGAAGAAAAACAGCATGCAAAATACAGGCAGACACTTTACACCTGGTGCAGTGACTCACACCTGTAATCCCAGCACTTTGGGGGGTCGAGGCGGGAGAATCGCTTGAGCTCAGGAGTTCCATACCAGCCTGGGCAACATAAGGAAACCCTAATTCCTACAAAAAAAAAAATAGCAAAATAATTAACCAGGCATGGTGGTGCATGCTTGAAATCCCAGCTACTCAGGAGGCTGGGTTGGGAGGATTGCTTGAACCCAGGAGGTTGAGGCTATAGTGAGCCATGATTGTGCCACTGCACTCCAGCTTAGATGACTGAGTGACACCCTGTCTCCAAAAAAAAAAAGACTCTCTTCAGGTCTCCTGCTTTAGGATTGGATAGATATCCTGGGAAAAGTTTCACTATGAAACAAGTAGATGCTGGTTATCCCACAGCAAATATAGCTCTGAATGCACAGAAAATTTCACAAGAAATTAAAGAAGGTTTCCAGGGATCGGACACGGAATTAACCTAGAGTACAACCATGAGCCAAAGCTGCCCTAGGGTGCGTGTGCTGGTGTCCGTATCCTGGACTTGGGTTTTGATGGTTTGGCCGGGAATAAGAGACTTGAGTTTTCCATACGTCCATGGTGAAGCATTTGAACTGAGACTCCTCACATCAGTGAGGACCCCACAAGAGCTATGCCTATAATACAAAGCTGAGCTGGGAAAAAAAAAAAAAAAATCCTTCTTCAAGCAAAGGAACCCAAAACAAATGCAAACATGTTTGTCTTGGCCAAGATGGTGAGTAGAGGAGGTCTGCTCTGAGAATGTGTAATCAAGCCCTGTCCTTATGTGAGTATGGGATTGAATTTACTCTCTGATTGCTCCAGGAAATCCCAAGGTAAGTGACTAGATTGAAGATGCACCATGCTAATAGCAGTCCAGGCACCCAAGAGAAACCAACAAAAATCCTGTTGTAGAGGAAATCATTCCTGTCCCAGGCTCTTCAGGAATCTCAAGTAGAAAAGCCAGTCACATATAAGCTCGCAATCAAAAATCATAAAAGACATGAGGACAAAAGTCACCTTCCTCAAGAGTCAATAAGATTAATATACAATAAAGTCTCAAGAACCAAGAACTTTTAGTGTTAGAGTTATCAGATACAGATTGTAAAATAACTGCATTTAAAATATTTAAATAGGCCAGGTGTGGTGGCTCACACTAGTAATCCCAGCACTCTGGGAGGCCAAGGCGGGCAGATTGCTTGAGCCCGGGAGTTCGAGACCAGCCTGGGCAACATAGAAAAACTTTGTCTCTACCAAAAAAAAAAAAAAAAGCAAAAATTTGCCAGGCATGGTGGTGGACACTAGTAGACCCAGCTACCAGGGTAGAAGGATAGCTTGGGCCTGAGAGGTCAAGGCAGCAGTTAGCTATGATTGCATCCCTGCACTCCAGACTGGGCAACAGAGAGAGAGAGAGAGAACCTGTCTCAAAACAAAACAAATACATCAACATAAATAAATAAATAAAACATTTAAATAAATAAAATGTATAATAAAAAATGAGTGCAAATTTAGAGGCTCCCAAAATAACCACTGTGGTATTTGTGGTGTAGCGGTTAGCATAGCTTCCTTCCAAAATAACCACATAGCTTTAAAAAAAAATAGAACTTCTAAACATGAAACATAAAATCATTAAAATTCAGAATTCAATGTGGTTTAAAGAGCTGAATGAACACAACTGAAAAGAGAATTGACCAGATGTGGTGACTCATGCCTATAATCCTAGCACTTTGGGAAGCAGATTGCTTGAGCTCAGGAGTTCAAGACCAGCCTGGGCAACATGGCAAAACCACTTCTCTACAAAAAATACAAAAAATTAGCCAGGCATGATGGTGCACGTCTGTAGTCCCAGCTATGTGGGAGGCTGAAGTAGAAGGATCACTTGACCCTGGGAGGTTGAGACTTCAGTAAGCTGAGATCACACCACTGCACTCCAGCCTGGGTGATAAAAAAAGAGAATTAATGAACTGAAAGAGATTACCCAGAATGTAGCACAAAGAGATGAAGAAAGAATAATTTGATCTAATATACACCTAATCAATGTTCCAAAACAAGAAAGTGTACAGAACACAGAAGAGAAAATATTAAGAGAAGTGATGGCTGAGAATTTTTAAAAAATAGTGGAAGATGTAAATCTTCAGATTTAGATACCACAACAAATCTATAGCAGGAGCCATAAAGCGACCACTGTATTAGTCTGTTCTCACATTGCTGTAAAGAATTACCTGAGACTGGGTAATTTATGAAGAAAATAGGTTTCATTGGCTCATGGTTCTGCAGGCTGTATAGGAAGCATGGCTGGCAGGCCTCAGGAAACTTACAGTCATGGCAGAAGGTAAAGGATAAGCAGGCACATCTTCACATGGCCAGAGAAGGAGGAAGAGAGAGAGAAGGGGCAGGTGCTACACACCAGCTCTTGTGAGAACTCACTCACCATCACGGGAACAGCAAGTGGGAATTCTGCTCCCTGTGATCAAATCATCTCCCACCAGGCCCCTCCTCCAACATTGGGGATTATAACTTGACATGAGATTTGGTCAGGGACACAAATCCAAGCCATATCTACCATCCAAGATACAGCATAGTAAAACCACAGAACACCAAAGGAAAAGGAAAAAAAAAATCTTTTTTGGCCAGTGAGAAATGACAGTTTCTCACTAATTAAACCACCGCCAGAAATCTTTAGCAACAACTATAAAATTAAGAAAATTATAGAATAACAACTTTAAAGCACCAAGAGACTCTCATTTTTTCTAATGTGTCAGCACTAAGCAAGTCTAAGAACTTTAAATATAATTTTATAAAATGGACATAAGAAGATGGCCCAACAAGAACTAAATTGGAATTTTTTTTTTTTTACTGGTTCATCAAGATGGGGGCTTAGATTTAAAAATAAATATAAAAATAATAGGATGTACTATTTCTTACCCACCTTCCCCCACAAAAAAAAAATTGGAGAAAATATACCCAGCTAAACTATCATTTCATCCAAGATATAACATTAACCAATGACAAAGTCAAGAAATCCTGAGAGCCTGTGACCAACAGGTCCTCACTAAGGAACTATCCAAAGAATATACTTCAGGAGAGAGGAGATGACCTAGAAGGAAAGTCTAAGTAAGATTCAAGAAAACATGGTAACTAAGTAAAGCAATAATCACATCAGAAGATCTAAAGCAAGTGTTGACAAACTATGGACCAAATCCAGTCCATTGCCTATTTTTGTAAATAAAACTTTCTTGAAACACAACCACTCTTATTTGTTTATGGTTTTATGGCTGTTTCTGTAGTACAACAGCAGAGTTGAGTAACTGTGACATAGACCTTGTGGCCAGAAAATCTGTCCCTACACAGAAAACTTCTGCTGACCCCTGATCTAAAGCATTTGCAAAACAACTGATTTGTGGGTTAAAAGAAAAAAAATCAGCATAAAATTAAATATTGATCTACAATAATAAGTAAAACAGAGGATAAGTTCTTTAAAGTATTCAAAGGTCTATGATTGTTCAGAGAAAGAAATATTCTATTTAACTTTGGTCTCTAAGTTACTTAACCATATCAAAATTTTAAGGGTACTGACTAAAAGAATAGAATAGGTCAGGTGTGGTGGCTTACGCCTATAATCCCAGAATTTTGGGAGGCCAATGCGGGCAGATTACTTGAGGCTAGGAGTTTGAGACCAGCCTGGCCAACATGGTGAAGCCATATCTCTACTAAAAATACAAAAAAATTAGTCCATAAGCCTGTAGTCCCAGCTACTCGGGAGGCTGAGGCAGGAGAATCTCTTGAACCGAGGAGTTGGAGGTTGCAGTGAGCTGAGATCACGCCACTGCACTCCAGCCTGGGCAACATAGCAAGACTCGGTCTCAAAAAAATGAATAAATAAATAAAATAAAAGAATAGGATGGAGTGAAAACTTCCAAAACAATAGAGAGGACAATGAAACTTACAAATACAATCAATCCAAAAGAAAACTGAAAAAGAAAATCCATAAAGCACAGAAAAGGCAGATCAAATAGAAAGTAGAAACTATAATGCAAGAAAGAAGATTAAATATATCAGTAAATGTAATGGAGTGACTAATATTTTCCAGTAAATAGAAAATGTCAGATTGAGTTTAAAAATACACACACACACACACACACACACACACACACACACATATACCAGTATATAAATGAGAGTTTGAAAGGCAAAAAAAAATCTGGCATAGTTTTCTGATATCAGAGAAAATAAACTTTAAAGCAAGCAAGTATTATTATGAATAAAAAGGATTGCCATCATGATCAAAGGTTTGCTTCCCCAGGAAGGTAGTTTTATATTTGTTCATGATTGGTAGCACAATCTCACTTATAAGATAAAAATTACACAACTACATGAGAAATTGTCAAATCCATCAACAGAACGGAATAGGAAAACACACCTTTCCTAGGAATAAATAAAGCAAGCAGTAAATTACGGAAGGGTTGAACTACACAATTAACAAGCTTGACCTAATGAATATGCGTATGTGCGTCCCTGCACCAAACGATTAGGGGAATCATATTCCTCTCAACCACTCATGAAACATTTATAAAAACTGACCACACTGTAAGTCAGAAAGTTCTTTCAATTTTTGTAGGACTGGCATCTAATAGACCACATTCACCAAAATTTAATGGTTAGAAATCAGCAATAAAAAGGTAACTAAAACCCATGCATTTAGACATTTCAAAAACATACTTTAAAAAGATCTTTTTATTCTGAAAATCACAAGCACAATTTAATTCGTGGGTCAAAGAGGAAATTAGCATGGGAGTGTTTCACTACTTGAGACTGAACCATAATAAAATCTTATACATTTAAAGTGTTAGTATGCACTAAAGCAATACTCATAGGGAAATGTATAATCCTAACTGCTTATATAAAAAAGATAAAGAGTAAAAATTAATAATCAAATCATCTAATGTAAGAAGTTAGTGACAGAGCACAGAATAAACTTGAGGAAAGTAGCAGGAAGAAAATAATAAAGATAGAAATGGCGGGGCGCTGTGGCTCATGCCCGTAATCCCAGCACTTTGGGAGGCCGAGGTGGGCAGATCACAAGGTCAGGAAATCGAGACCATCCTGGCTAATACGGTGAAACCCCGTCTCTACTAAAAATACAAAAAAATTAGCCGGGCGTGGTGGTAGGCGCCTGTAGTCCCAGCTACTCAGGAGGCTGAGGCAGGAGAATGGTGTGAACCCGGGAGGCGGAGCTTGCAGTGAGCCGAGATTGCGCTCGCTCAAAAAAAAAAAAAAAAAAAAAAAAAAGATGAAAGGAATGAAGTCTAAAATAAAGATACAATAGAATACAATAGAAAGAATTGTCAAAGCCAAAAATAGCTTCTTGGGAAAGACACAGAAAGAAAAAATGCTGCATGATTTCACTTACATGTGAAATCCAAAAAAAAGAAAGAAAGAAAAATAAAAACAACGCTTGAATATATGGAAATAGAGAACAGAACAGTGGTTACCAGGGTTGGGAGAGTGGGGAGATGGAAGTCAAAGTGTACAAAGTTACACTTATACAGAATGAATAAGTCCAGACAGCCGATATATAACATCAGGACTATAGTTAATAGTATTGCATTGTACACTGAAAATTTGCTAAGAAAGTAGATTTTAGGTACTTTCACCATGAAAAATAGCTAACTATGCGGGATGATGAACATTTTAATTTGTCTGTAATAATCATTTTACTATGTACATGTATATTGAAGCATTTTGTACACCAGAAATATATGCAATAAAAAAATAAATATTCCATTGAGAGCATTTAAAAAAAAGTGGGGGAAAGGCATAATATCATGATTTTAAAAGGCATAACTCAAAGCAAACAGGCTGAGCACAGTGGCTCATGCCTTTAATTCCGACACTTTGGGAGACCAAAGCGGGAGGCTCGCTTGAGGCCAGGAGTTCAAGACTAGCCTGGGCAACATAGCAAAACCCCATCTCTACAAAAAAATATTTTTTTGAGACAGAGTCTCATTCTGTCATCCAGGCTGGAGTGCGGTGGTGCTATCTCGGCTCACTGCAACCTCCACCCCCCGAGTCCAAGCAATTTTCCTGCCTCAGCCTCCCGAGTAGCTGGGATTACAGGCACCTGCCACCAAGCCCCGCTAATTTTTATATTTTTGGTAGAAACAGGATTTCACCATGTTGGCCAGGCTGGTCTCAAACTCCTGACCTCAAGTGAACTGCCCACTTCGGCCTCCCAAAGCTCTGGGATTACAGGCATGAGCCACCGCTCCTGGCCCTCTGCAATAATTTTAAAAATTAGTCAGGTGTGGTGTCACATGCCTGTAGTCCCAGCTACTCAGGAGGCTGAGGCGAGAGGATCACTTGAGCCCAGAGTTCAAGTCTGTAGTGAGACGTGATTGCACCATTGCACTCCAGCCTGGGAGACAGAGTGAGAACTTGTCTCTTAAAAAATATTTTTAATTAAAACAAATTTTAAAAGAGAACAGATTAAATAAAGATAACAAGAGAGATGATGTACATAGTAAGAAAACCAGAAACATCCTAATATTTAAAAACAGAAGAAGAAATGGACATTGTCTTGGAGGAAAATATTTATCCAGGTTACTCAAGAAGAAAGAGGAGGTTGAATGCTCCTGAAATAACTAAACAAATTGAATCTGTACCTTATCCAATAACAAAGAACAAACTCAAAGAAACGCCCCCAAATAAGTATATAAGCTTTTGGTTTTGTAAGTTTTTCTCTTTTATTCCTATTCATCACTTACAGTAAAGTTATTCATAGCCTATAAAGCTAAGATCTTCAGCTACCAAATCTGATGACTGGAGATTATCTGCTACCAAATCTGATAACTGCAGATTCAGGGAAAACTGCGTAACCAGATACTTCAAACTTCAAGAGAATCAGTCATTCGATCTCATAAACAGCATGTAAGTTCCCTAAAACAACAGAGTAAGGCATTGATGTTTAAGGAACTTCCACCCAACACTTGGGAAAAGTTGAGTTTCATGTTAAAGACGCAAAGAGTCAATGAGATGTTAAGTGACCCAGATAAGAAATTAAGATCTTCCATCCCCTGAGTTTTCCCATGAAACCCAAAGTGAATCTAAAAAGCCCCCAAAATCTTTCTGGGGCAGATGTTCAAAGCATCCCAGGCTGTAGTTCTGTAGTTCTCTGAGCTACAGGTTTCACCCCTCACTTGGGCTAAAATTCCCCCGTTAATGTCTCCAGGGCTCTCATGGCAAATGCTCAATTCCCACCTCGCTCCCCCCTCAAAAAGCTGCTTGCTTTTTGTCTTGGAAATCTGGAAAAAGTGAAGAGCAGGTGGTTTTGGAGTGTCAGAACTGAAAACGAATATTTAGCCTTGTAGTGAAGAGGGAGCCGGTAGGCACAGCAGACTGAGATCTCAAGACGGCTCTTCTAGCACACATAGAAGGAAAGAGCTATGCCCCAGTATCCAAGGGCACTTCTAAGATGCTACTTAATCCTGTTATGCCTGGTAGTCATGGGCAGTGGCCAAGAAAGAAGGACAGGAACACAATACAGCCATGGTCTTTTCCTACCCCAACCCTACCCTGTGACCCCACCTGTCCACATTTAGCACAAGCGTAACACCATCACTTGCTTCTGCAGTGAATGCAATTAAACTTCCATGCCCAATCCAGTGGAAACTGGAAATGTGGCTTGTAGATGACCCACCTTCTCCTGCTATGATGGTGCCTGTTGAAGCCAGTATTGCACTCTGTAACAACCAGCGGGGAACTATGGAAAAGGCAAGACTTGGAAGGACGAGGAACCAGAGCTTATATCCTACATCGGGGTGTTCTCACATCTCACCATTTAAGATGTGCCTCAGCAAAATTTAATTTTAATGTACCGTTACAGAAGCTTTCATTGAAAACTCCAATTCCTGCAGACTTGCTATTGGCCCTGAAGTCACAGCATTGCCTTGTTTCTTGGCTGAGGCAGCCCTAGGCATGACTTGAAGTTCCCGTGGTCCTGGAAGTCTCTGTTGCAAGCTATCACTGCCTCTACAGACCTGGCATCACTGTGGCGGGTACTACTGTCACCGGCGGGCATGGCCAAAGAGCATCTTGCCTCATACCTGTGCCCTGTACCTCTTCCTCTGTCGTTCTGGGGCTCCCACATTGCTGTTGAGGTGCAGGATGCCTCAGGACCCACTAAGCACTTAGCCTGGAAATTCTGGGTAAACTTTGAACAGTGGAAGACAGATGTCAATAGATCAATTCTTTCATCCCTTTCCCTCTTGGCAACGTGGCCTCTCTGAAGACAACCCGAGAAACTGAGATATCACATTGACATTGTGCAAAGTTGGCAACACATGTCCTTATATTTGCTCTCCTTCCTTTTGGGCTGACTCCTGCTACCCTGGGATGGCACTCCCCAATAACGTGTTAAGCTTTAAGCCCTGAAGCTTAAGACACTATTCTTTAAAAGCGAGTTTTGGCTGGGAGCAGTGGTTCACACCTGTAATTCCAGTGCTTTGGGAGGTCAAGGCAGGAGGATCACTTGAGGCCAGGAGTTTGAGACCAGCCTGGGCAACATAGTGAGACCCCCATCTCTAAAAAAATATAAAAATTATCTGAGAAGGGTGGTACATGCCTGTAGTCCCAGCTACTCAGGAGGCTGGAGCAGGAGGACCGCTTGAGACCAAGAGTTGGAGGATGCAGTGAGCTAGAATCACACCACTGCACTCCATCCTGAGTGACAGAACGGGACCCTAAAAAAAAATGGGTTTTATCTTTGTCACTTTGTGCTGCCACCTTTAGAAACTGCCCTCCTAGTTTTATGGGCCATGAGCCCAAACCAACGCTGACCACTCACACAGTACTCCAACCCACCTCTTCCTCAGTCCCACCCTCACACTAAATCCATTAGAGAACTAAGCAATAGATTATGTACAAAACAAAGACTCAGCTTCAACTTTTGCGAAAGAGCTTTCTACTTGAGCATTCCACAAACATACTTTTGTCCTGTAGCCAGAAAGTGAACACTGAAGAATCTGTTTTCAAGCAAAGTCTGGTTCAACAAAATATGAGCTAAGGGGGAAGGAGTAGCACCATTCTTCAAGGCAGATTGTCATCACAAATTAAAGCATTTTAACAATCAAATATAATAGCTTATTTTCTGACAGCTGGGTGGCTTCCTCAGATTTTATTAACAAGAAAAAAATTAATTGTATAAAATCAGAATGTTTGAAAGTAATTTCTCTCATCACACACAAGGGTGATACAAAACAGAGATATAACAGAAAATTAAAAATTTTGCTAGTCCACTAGCTATTATGTCACATCTCATGGTCCTGAATCACTAGATTTCAAAAAAAGAAAAGCAAATGAAGTTACTATTATGGCTTTTTTTTTGGAAGACAGAATCTCGCTCTGTCACCTAGGCTGGAGTGCAGTGGTACGATCTTAGCTCACTGCAGCCTCAACCTCTCAGGCTCAAGTGGTCCTCCCACCTCAGACCCACAAGTAGCTGGGACTATAGGCGCAAGCCACCATGCCCTACTAATTTTTGTATTTTTAGTAGAGACGGGGTTTCACCATGTTACCCAGGCTGGTCTCGAACTCCTGACATCAAGTGATCCTCCCAGCTTGGCCTCCCAGAGTGCTGGGATTACAGGAGTGAGCCACGGTGCCTAGCCTAAAATAAAATATTTTTACATGAAATATTTTCTTTAATGATTAGAATTTTAATTAACAGACAAACACAGGAGGATATTATATAGCCCTAGTGGCCATTCTTTTCTATACCAAATGTTGCCACCTCATGATTAGGAACAGAGAGGTCTTGCGATGTTTGTTGGTTCTTTAATAAACCACGAGACATGAGTTTTTCTTTTTATTTTCTTTCCTTTTTTTTTTTTTGAAGTAGGATCTCACTCTGTTGCCCAGACTAGAGTACAGTGGCTCCATCATAGCTCACTGCAGCCTCCATCTCCTGGGCTCAAGGGATCCTCCCAGCTCAGCCACCTGAGTAGCTGGGACTAGAGGCATGCTGGCCACCATGCTTGGCTAATGTTTGTATTTTTTGTAGAGACAGACAGGGTCTTGCTGTGTTGCCCAGGCTGGTCTTGAACTCCTGGGCTCAAGCGATATAATTACCTTGGGGTCTCACTATGTTGCCCAGGCTGGATATGAGTGTTTCTATGGGAACATTTAAGTCTTTTTCATAACCTCGTTCTCCTTTTTCAATGATGCTAAATATACAACACAAATATCAATACTAACGTGAAATTTGAAAGGAGACGTGTGCTTTATACAAGCAAATGTAGTCACTCATTGCTATTTATCCAACTTTTCAAACAGACTCACAAAGATAAGTATGGAAGATTACAACTACACAAGTGTGCTAAATGTGCTGCCTCATGTGAGATCCTGAATAGGTGGAAGATAGGTAGATATCCTCCATTCATTCAAAGGGACAAACAAAAACATTTACTGAGCATGGCTATCTCCCAGACACTGGACTTATCATTCTATATACATTATTTCCTCTGACTCTGTAATAGTTAGGGTAACGTCAGCTGCTGTAACAAATAAACCCCCCAAGTCTCCGTGGATCATCACCCTCTCCTCTAATTATCTACTGTAGATGTTCCTGGTTAATGCACATGTTTTTTCCATACAGTGAATCCAGGACTTGGTTTTTTTTCCATCTGTGGGCTCCACCTGTATCTCCCAGGATCCTGGAGTCTTCTTCGGTTTTCTCTCAGTTGGCAGGCAAGAGAAGAAGACGTAGAGGAGGCATCCAGTCGTCTAAATGTGTTGGCTCATATGTACACAGATCACGCCTGTCCATGTGGTGAGCCTAGTTCCAGCCTCACTTGGATACAAGATGAGAACCAGCAAATGCATCACCTGGTTAGATGCCACCCAGAAACAACTGTACATTACATAAAGGGAAGTGCATGTTTTAGGGCAAAACTAGTCATCTCTGCAACAAATGCTCTCTCTTTCTCTCTCTTCCTCCCTCCTTTTCTCTCTCTCTCTCCCCCTCTCTCCCTCCCTCTCTTCCTCCCTGTATCTCTCTCCCTCCTCCTTCCTCCCTCTTCTTCTTTTTCTCTCTCTCTCTTTCCCACATTCTCTCTCCTTCTTTCTCTCTCTCTCTTTCCCACATTCTCTCTCCTTCTTTCTCTCTCTCTCAAACACATATACCCACAGCTGTGCACACACAAACAAACACTATGAAGTTGGCATATTTTCTTTTCCATTTTGCTAATGACAAAATGAACCAAGAGAAGTCTTTTACATTCTCTGAGGTCTCAGAGTAAATGGGTTGTGATAATAATCCCAGTCTGGGAGACTCTAAAATCCTGAATCTTTCTAATATATCATGTGATTTATAACAATAATTTATACAGTCCCTTTGAAAGAAAAGTGCTTAGGGCTTATTGGGAACTGGTTTGTGAAGTGACATGTCCTCCCTCAGTTCGTATAAATAATGTATTTCTTACCATCTTACCAATCAATTTGGATTGAATTAGTATGTACCCCAAAGGGCTTGAACAAACGACATATTTATTTATTTACTTATGAGGTTTTTTTTCAGATTCATTTTAGAGAACGGCAAAATATTTTTATAGCATAATTTTTAACATGGCAAAAATTATTTTACAAGATACATTGGTTTGGTTGTAATTTGAACGGAATACTTATATTCATAATGTTTTAAACAACTTTGATTTGGTTTATGGTTCACTAAAAATAAAAGTGATACTTGGAACTGGTTCTGCCTGGGTTCAGGAAATTAATGTGGTTAGTTCTGGTTTATAGTTCAGTGGAGTTCTGGGTCCTGGTAAAAACAGTCTTATTTCAAGCAAAATAGATTGTTACATGTTTTTAAAAATATCTTTCACTGTAAAGTTGTTTCCTTGTGCTTTGAGGCAGTAAATCTTTGATAAGATGAACAGCCCTGGGCCAGGTGTGGTGGCTCATGCCTGTAAGCCCAGCACTTTGGGAGACCGAGGCAGGAGAAACACTTGAGGCCAGGAGTTCAAGACAAGACTGGGCAAGATAGAGAGACCCTGTCTTACACAAAAATAAAAAAAAAAATATTAGCCAAGCATGGTGGTGATCACCTGTAGATGTGGCTATTTGGGAGGCTGAGGCAGGAGGATGGCTTGAACCCAGGAATTCAAGGCTGCAGTGAGCTATGATGGTGCCAGTGCACTCCAGCCGGGGTGACACAGCAAGACCCTGTCTCAAAAAGAGTGATGTTTCTGAGTTGAGGTTTCTGGAGAACCTCCCTGGAAAGTAAGCATGAACATGTTCCAGCTATTTGGATCAGCATAATGATCCAATCCAAAACTTAGTGACATAAAACAGCCATTGCATTATGCTCATGGATTCTGTAGGTCTGAAATTTAAGGACACTGGAGAACAGCTTGTCTCTGCTCTACAATGTCTGGGGTGTCAGCTAGAAAGCCTCGAAGGCTGTGAGTGACGTGACAGCTGGAGGCTGAAACCATTTGAAGAAATCTGGGGGTTGATACTGATTAGGACCTCAGATGAATCTGTTGGCTGAGACATCACCATGTGACCTCCCCACGTGGCCTAGGTTTTCTCATTGCATGGTGGCTGCATTCCAAGAGCAAATATCTCAAGAGAACAAAGCATTGAAGGACATTTTATCTCAAGAGAACAAAGCAGAAGTGAAGGACATTTTAATGACCTACTTGAGAAATCATATGGCATCATTTCCACCATCCTCTGTTGGTGGAGGTGTTACAGGAAACGGCTCCCAATCCCAATCCCAAGACCCCGAGTGAGGATTCTTGGATCTCACACAAGAAAGAATTCAGGGTGAGTCCCCAGTGCAAAGCAAAAACAAGTTTATTAAGAAAGTAGAAGAATAAAAGAACAGCGGCCGGGCGGGGTGGTTCATGCCTGTAATCCCAGCACTTTGGGAGGCCGAGGCGGGTGGATCACCTGAGGTCAGGAGTTCGAGATCAGCCTGGCCAACATGGTGAAACCCCATCCCTACTAAAAATAGAAAAAAATTAGCTTGGCGTGGTGGCAGGCGCCTATAGTCCCAACAACTCAGGAGGCTGAGGCAGGATAATCGCTTGAACCCAGGAGGCAGAGCTTGCCGTGAGCCGAGGTTGTGCCATTGCACTCCAGCCTGGGTGACAGAGCAAGACTCTGTCTCAAAAAAAAAAAAGAATGCTACTCCTTAGACAGAACAGACCTGAGGGCTGCTGGTTGCCCATTTTTACGGTTATTTCTTGATGATATGCTAAACAACGTGTGGATTTTTCATGCCTCCCTTTTTAGACCATCTAGGGTAACTTCCTGACATTGTGATGGCATTTGTAAATTGTCATGGTGCTGAAGGGAGTGTAGCAACAAGGGTGACCAGAGATCACCCTTGTTGCCATCTTGGTTCTGGTGGGTCTTAGCCAGTTTCTTTACTGCAAACTGTTTTATCAGCAAGGTTTTTATGACCTGTATCTTGAGCCGACCTCCTATTTCATTCTGTGACTTAGAATGCCTTACCTGTCTGGGAATGCAGCCCAGTAGGTCTCAGCCTCATTTTACCCAGCTCCTATTCAAGATGGAGCTGCTCTGGTTCAGATGCCTCTGACAGAGGCAATTGCAAAGCTCTTCCTAGGCTCCAGGCCAGGAGACAGGGAATACATCATTAAATGAAAGGGTTGTCAAGGTCACATGTTGGAAGAGGCTGTGGGAGGGGAGAGATTGCTCTATCTTTGGAAAATACAGTCTACTATCAGGAATTCAAGTGATACAGTCAAGAAGGTGGCAGCTGCCTCTCCACTGTTTCTCTTAAGTTGCTGCTGTTCCCTGAATCACCGTAGGTGTGGCCATGCTTCTCCACCATTCTTCCCCACAATGGAAGCCAGGCCGGACTATAATGCTTGATGGGCTTCGAGAAAGGCTTGGAATTAACAAGAGAATGACAATGCTGACAACTTCCTTCTATAGACTAGCTGTAGCTGTTCTCAGATGCACAGACTTGGCCCCTGAAGAGTAGAACTCTCATTCCCAAGGTCCTGGAATGCCATCAGGTTGTAAGAGTCAGGCTCTCTCCCAACAGCAGCAATACCCAGGAAGGTATCTCCTCCACCCAACATCCAGGACATAGTTATCTGAGGCGCAGGTAAAGTCTGTGGTCTCCCACTCCAATCTATCCTTCTCACCACAAGCTGGTTGGCAGTGTAATACATCCCTTATCACTGGGTTCCTCCCAAAAAACATCAGAACACTTCAGTATGATATTGTCTGTTTCTCAGAGCATAGAGCATTGAATACTGAGTCCACCAGGTATAGGGCTTCCAAAGAATAGTCCAGGCTAGGTTTCAGCCATTCTGTTCAGGCCCTTGGTATTCTCATCCAGCAGAAAGGTAAGAACATGTCTTCCTCTGTCTTCTGGGTTGAGCTCACAATTTCTTGTGAGCAAATGCATGGGAATACATACACCCACAGCTTCCCAATATATAATCACACTTGACACTCAAAATTACCTATTGCAATAGGTATTCATTTTGCATACTAGGAAACAAAGGCTTAGCAGAAGTGAAGGGGCATGCTCAAGTGTCTTAAACTAGGATTAATAGCTCAGCCTCTATCTCCCAGTTGTTCTCTCCCTTGGACTACATTGGCAGTGCAGATTCAGAAATTGTAATTTTGAGTCTCATGCACATGAGTCAATATTTCCTACTTGATATTAACTAATTCATCATTTCCTTTACAGGAGCCTTTGCCATGGGTTGTAGGTAGCTCCCCTATCTCCCTCCTCCTTCTCCAACCCTCCCTTTTGAGGCCATCAATTTATTTCCCATCATTATTGCTTTGGTTTTCAGTTTTCCCTAAGTGATAGAATACCTTGTATCCCAAAGTGAAATGTCGCTACTCTGCGAAGCCAGCCTTTGAGTCTCTTTTTAAAGAGAGTTCCTACAGTGCGGCAGATTTTAATGACCTCCATCTCTCATGCCTGCATTAGGTCACCTGAGCCACGCTGCTCAAAATGGTCTAACCACCTCATAATGCATGCCGAGGCAGGCTCAGACTCACTGTGGGGCGCCCGGCCTAATTCATTATACTACTCAAAGCCATAAATCACAGGATTCTCCCACCTTTTCTCCCTTCCCTCCTACCAGAAGGAGAGCTCACATGAAATCTATTTACATGGAATGATTATTCAATTAATTTTTTCATTACATTTGCCAGAAAGCATTGCCAGGATTTCTAAAACTGTCCTGTGTGTTTGCACTAATGATGACAGTGGTTCATGATACTTAATTTAGCAATCATGGCCCATTTGGAGGTCATGCCCTGCCATATGCAGACTGGAGACAGTGGAGGGGTGGCTTCCTGGTCAGAAACACGTGAGTGCCTGACACGTGTTTAGGAAAATCACACAGGTATCAACATCTTTGCAAGCTGTCCCCACTGCTCCATCCCCACTGTGGTAGCCTTAACACAAGCTTGGACCCATGTCCTTTCTAGCCCTAATTCCTTTCTCTGTCTGTTTGATGCCTTCCAACCCAAGGGGGAAGCTGAAGCAGTAGGATCTCTTGAGCCCAGGAGTTCAAGGCTGCAGTGAGCTATAATCACACCACTGCACAGCAGCCTGGGGGCTGGAGTAAGACCCTGTCTCAAATAAATAAAGTGTACATCTGACTTTGTGGCTCCCTTGTCTCATACACATCAGTGGTACCCAGTGGCCCAGGGAATAGAATCCAAGCTGCTGGCTTGCCTTGCATGCAGTACTCTTTGTGATCCAGCCCTGACCCCCCTGGCCTCAGCTCTCACTACCTACTCTCCCAAGATGAGATCCACGTTTCAACCCAACACCACTAAACCACCACAACACAACTTCTCAGACACACAAGCCCTCCCTGGTGCCCACACTATTTCCTCTGCCTTGAAATGTCCTTTACCTTCTTGACCACCTGGAAAATGTGCTCCCATTATCCAATACCCAGCTGAAATATCACTTCTTTGGAGATGATTGCTTACACCTCCAGAGAAGGTCTAGCAATCCTTCTCTGTGGCCTCCAAGCACATTGTACTTGCTTTAATCACAGCCCTTACCTCATATTCTAATTACTTGCTTAGAGTTCTGGTCATCCTTTCTTCTTTTTTTTTTTCAATAGAGACAGGGTCTCATTCTGTTACCCCAGCTGAAGTGCAATGGTGTGATCCTAGCTCACTGCAGCTTGGATCTCATGGGCTCAAGGGATCCTTCCACTCTCAGCCTCCCAAGCAGCTGGGACTACCACTACACCCAGCTAATTTAAAAAAAATTTTTAGGGACAGGGTCTCTCTATGTCATCCAGGTTAGTCTCAAACTCCTGGCCTCAAGTGATCCTCCTGTCTTGGCCTCCCAAAGCACCGGGATTACAGGCATGAACCACCAAGCCCAACTGCTGGTCACTCTTTCTTGTACTCCTAATATGGGGACATTCAAATGAGTACTTTTAAAAAAATACGGATTATTTGTAATTCACCTAGACCTATGGAGAAGCCCAGGAATTGGTATTTTTAAATTTCCAAAGCTCTTTTCTCTTGCTGCCAGCCTGGCAAAATTCATGAACCTTGAGTTTGGGAACAACCATCCCAGCATGTGGCCTGCCTCAGCCCAGATGTTTGATGATTGCTCCCTGAATGAATGGAGGAAAGTGTATCTGTTGAGCAGGTGGGATCACAGAAGAAGGTTATGCTGATAAAGGTGAGGAGAGTACCTGCTCTTTCTTTCCTCTGACCATTATAGGCCAATGCTGATGTAAGACAGATCCTAGTTCTACAAATCCATTTAAAAAGAAGTGGATGATTGATGGGCATTTCGAGTGGATAAAGAAACTGTGATATATATGCATATGATGGAATACTACTCACCCATAATAAGGAATGAATTAATGGCATTCACAGCAACCTGGATGAGATTGGAGACTATTATTCTAAGTGAAGTAATTCAGGAAGGGAAAACCAAACATCATAATATGTTCTCACTCAGAAGTGGGTGCTAAGCTATGAGGATGCAAGGGCATAAGAATGATATAATGGACTTTGGGGACTCAGAGGGGAGAGTGGGAAGGGGGTGAGGGATAAAAGACTACAAATTGGGTGCAGCATATACTGCTTGGGTGATAGGTGCACCAAATCTCACAGATCATCACTGAAAAACTTACTCATGTAACCAAATACCACCTGTTCCCCAATAACCTATGGAAATAAAAAATTTTTTAAAAAGAAATGGATGAGACATCAATTTGGGTCTCATTTAAGTGTGCTTTGACTTCTAGGTTCCAAATACAGTGTATCCCATCACTCTCACATCTGCCCTTTCCTGTGGGTTCCTTGTCCTTAGCCCACACAGCCTCAGGATCTACTGCTGAAAGTTCAAGGATGCCTCTGAAATCCCAGCCCCCGCTCCCTTTGTCCCGGCACTGGGAGACCCTCCCAGATCCACTGGCCCTCTGGGCTGTAAACCAATATTGTAAATGTCACCTCCTGTCCTACTATGGCTGAAGTTAAGCTGCCTGGACTGCTTCTGCTTCCTTTCTGGAGGGCTGACATCTCAGGGGGCTTGTTCATTGCTCCAGAATTGTCTTCCCCTCTTGCATTTACTTAGAGAAAGCAAGCTCCTTCTGAAGCACTGAGTAACTGATTATAAGACTTTTGCTGGTCAGGCATTCATCATTGGTTTGCCAATATCCTCTCTGGATGGATAGAAAGCTTTCCCTGTGAGGACCGGCGAGTGGAGTGGGGAATTTGTCTCTCCTTGTGGCTACGGAAATGGCTGCTAAGTTCACGTTGGAAACTGTGATGCCTTTGTGCAAAGAACTGGTCCTCCCTACCATGCAGGGTTGGGGCAACCTCTGTGCATTGTTGACATAAGGTTCACAGAACTCGCTGTCTGCTGGGTGCTGTCTCCTGGCTGCCTCCCAGGTCATTGAAATGCCGGCCACCGATACCATCATAAGCTTCCCGACTTGGACACTTTACCTTCCTAGAAGTAACCAATATACTTTTAGGGACTGAGCTCTCAGTTAAGTCATCATTACCTGTCATGCCCCAGGTGAGAAAATTCCAGGGAAACCTAGAAAATTACAGGGAAATCAAAAAAATATGAGAAAAAGTGGAAAAAAACTAACATTTGATGAGTTTCTCTTCGGTGCCTGGGATAAAACTAAATCCTTCTACTAAAGGTTTACAACTACCTCCTGACAAAGGTAGTATTCTCCCCATTTATGCATAGGGAAACTGAAGCTCCTATGGGCTGAGTTACTTGCCTGATTTCATATGGATGCCAAGGCCATGGCTATCTGAACCCCAAAGCCTTAATCTTTTCATTATTCAATCCTTTCTCCAAGTGGGTCCTTCCAGCAGGGCCTGAAGTAAAAGTCTGAGGTTTTGTGTACCTATTGGGCATTTTAATTTGGGAAAATCATGTAAAGAAAGGGACAGCGCTTGGAGTACACATTCCCAAGGCATCAGCAGCATGAGACCTCAAGGTTCTAGAAGAGTGAGCTCCAGAGGGCTCAAGGCTCAAAACCCCTTCACTACTGAGCTCAGGAAGCTCAGCCCTCTCTGATCATCTGGGGAACACAGGGAGAGGCAATTGGCTAATTCATTTCTTTGGAAAGAGCCAGCTGTGAGAATTCAAAATTGAACACACATTTATTAACAACATACACTGTGCAGGTATTGAACTATGGGACATAAATGGGTCAAAGAAGGAGAAAATTCAAAAGAATGATTAGATGAAGATGTCTGTATTAGTCTGTTTTCATGCGCTAATAAAGACATCCCTGAGACTGGGTAACTTATAAAGAAAAAAGAGGTTTAATAGACTCACAGTTCCATGTGGCTGCGGAGGCCTCACAATCATGGCGGAAGGCAGAAGGCGAAAGGCGCGTCTCACCTGGTGGCAGACAAGAGAGAATGAAAACCAAGTGAAAGGGATTTCCCCTTATAAAACCATCAGCTCTCGTGAGACTTATTCAATATCACGAGAACAGTATGGGAGAAACTGCCCCCATGATTCAATTATCTCCCACCGGCTCCCTCCAACAACATGTGGGAATTATGAGAGCTACAATTCAGATGAGACTTGGGTAGGGACACAGTCAAATCATATCAATGTCTTCAAGGAGACAGAAGGAGGATAGACTCACAAAGGCATAACTACAATAAGCCTGAGAGTCTCCCTGCGTTCTGATAACTAGAAATGTGCTTAAAATGTGGGAGTGAGTCCACAAGGGGCAATTCATTCTGGTGGGCAAAAGGGGTGTAGGGAAAACAGGCATTTGAAGAATGAAGAGAACATTCCCCCGCTGTGGCCCCAGCCTGTGTGAGGGTAGCTGGCGGGATATGGGCCTCTGGAGTCGTCAATTCCCTCCCAACCACTTAAAGGTGGCAGGTGATTATTTCATGTCCCCAGGCAGATTTATTTAACTTCCTTTTGGTAGAGACATATAAATGTGATCATAGTCCCTGCTGTAAAAATTTGCAGGCCCTTTTAAAAACTCGGGCTCTTAATTCACTTCACTGCCTACCAGGGACAGTGGAGTCTTCCACGGATACTTCAGCGGGAGAAAGGAGGTGGGACTTTCATCAGCACCAGTCCTGTCTCCTGAGGGACCTTCTCCCTCGCTTCCTTCCTGCTCCCCTCCCTTCCCCCTCCCCCTCCCCTCCCCTCCCCTCCTCTCCTCTCCTCTCCTCTCCTCTCCCCTTCCCTCTCCTCCCCTCTGGACTTTGTGAAATCTGGGTGGTAAAGTCAGCCGGCCAGCCACAAAAAGACATGGGAGACCTTTGTGATGTGAAGGATGGTTTCTTGAAGGTCCTTCTGTTTTCTGCTGTCAGGATGCCCATCGCTTTCTGCCCCAGCCTCCCAGGAATCACCACCCATGGGCAACCATCTCAGTTCCTCTCTTGGGGATTAGCAAAGACTCAGCAATCATTGGGTCAGTAGACCAGTTCTGTTTCCCAGACACAAAGTCAGGAATTCCAATGCTAGTCTTTAAGCTACTCGATGGCCAAGATTCCTCTTCCATTATCTAACTAAACACAAGGTTAACCTATAACTTTCCTATAACTTGAGCTCACTGGTCTTCATCTGAAACTGTCAGGGGAATCTGTGAAATGTCTCCTGATGTTGTGGAAAAGGCCATATGGCCTTCTGCCTGTGTCACTGAAGAAGGAAAACCAAGAGCTCTTTAATCTCCTTTGCATTGTTATTAAAATTAATATGTGGGCCGGGCGCGGTGGCTCACTCCTGGAATCCCAGCACTTTGGCAGGCTGAAGCGGACGGATCACTTGAGGCCAGGAGTGTGAGACCAGCCTGGCCAACATGGTGAAACCCCATCACTACTAAAAATACAAAACTTGGCCAGGCATGGTGGCACAGGCCTGTAATCCCAGCTACTCAGGAGGCTTAGGCAGGAGAATCGCTTGAACCTGGGAGGCAGAGGTCGCAATAAGCCCAGATTGTGCCATCGCACTCCAGCCTGGGTGACAGAGTGAGACTCTGTCTCAAAAAAAAAAAAAAAAAAAAAAAAATTATTATGTGATCTTTCTAGAAAATTTGAAATATTCTAGAATGTATTTAAAGAAAAAACTCACAACTTCACAATCCAGAGATAGTCACTGTTAACATGTTGGTAGATTTTCTTCACACATATACACATGATTATACACATGATTTGCAATTTATTACTTTCTCCTGCTATTTTCATCAACTAGTCATCATAAGAAGCCCATCTAGCACAGCCATAGGCTCCTGTGAGGAGTCTTGGCCCAGAATAGTCACCAATTGGCCTTTATTATCTTTGTTCTTGTATCTTATAAGTAGCAGCATAGAGAAGTCTGTAGGAATAAGATGCTTGGAACTTTGGGGTTTGTGACGTTGTAAACATTAGATTTTAAAATGTATAGGTTCTAAGGATTCAGTTAGGAATCTCTTGGTTGTGACAGAAAATATGCTCAAAGTGCATTAAGCAGAAGGGTTAAGGCAATTCAGGGATGTATTGGTTCACACTACTAAAAATTCAGGGAGAAACAAATAATAAGACATTGTGGAATTCAGACATTCAAACTATGCCACTAAGACCTGGGCTTTCTCCACCTCAGCTCTGCTGCTGTGTGATTTCCAGCTCACCTTGGCTTTGTCTTCATCGTGGCAAAATGGCAGTGAGCTGCACCAGGCTTTTCTTCATGATTTCATGGCTAGAAATCACGAAGATTTGAAGAAAATGTCAAATCAAATTCTAGCCAAAGTCCCACATCATTGGGTTTGAAGCAGTCACCTGCTCATCTCTGAGCCAATCCCATGTCTCAGATGATATGACTCTCTGATTGGCCAGAACTTTGGCACACGCCCTTTCCTGGAGCCAATAGGAGTAGTCTCTGCCTCCAAATTTAATGGGCTAAGAAGGGAAAGGTCCTCCCCTGCAAGGAACTGGGGCACTATCACCAATGTTACAATCTTCTGAAGGAATCAGTGTTAATGACACAGTCCATTGCTGTGGTTGCTGCTACCATATATGTAAAGGGTTCCTGCTCACACCTCCAGGGGTGCTGATGCTGAGACATGAGTAGTGGGAGAGAAATACAACATGTGACTTTCTATCTTTTGATGAACCTGATACACTTCAAAGAAGACTTACAGAGTGATGCCTGACCCTCTTACCCTCAGCCCTAAGTTTCAAAACCCAGGTTAAATACCTTGTTAAATTCCACCTGCTTTGTGATATTGAATGAAGTCCAGCCTCTGGTCCCATCATCTAGCACAGCCATGGGCTCCTGTAAGAAGTCTTGGCCCAGAATAGTCTCTGATTGGCCATTGCTTAATTCTTCCTCTGTTCTTGTATCCTATTGGTAGCAGCAGAGAGAAATCTGCAGGAATAAGATGCTTGGGTCTTTGGGATTTGCGAGACCACACACATTAGATTTTAAAATGCATAGATTCCAAGACTTATCCAGATGTTAGTTTTCAATGTCTCGTTTGTCATTAGTTTCACTGTGTTTGCACGCTTCTTGTAACATTTTTGAAAAATTTGAAAACTTTCAGTAAATGTCTTGGCACTAAAAAAGTAATGATAAAATAAAATGTATAAGTTCTAGATATGTGAGTGTTAGTGCCATGTAGAATATAGGAGGGCTCCCATCACAGCAATCAGAACAAAAGGAAAGGATGTTGGTGAACAAAAATAACAATGTGCACAGCAAGCATTTTCCCATGTCCTTAAACATTCTCTGAAAGCATGATTTTAATGGCTGCATAATACACGATTGTGAAATGCGCCATATTAACCAATCACTGTTGGATGCTTTCTAGTTGTGTTTGTTTTCAACTGTTATAATATAATGCTATAAGGAACATCCTTACATATAAATCTTTAACTGCTTCTTTATTTTCTCAGAATAAATTCCCATCAGTGGAAGTATTTGGTGATAGCCTCACAAAAGCATTAAATTGCAGAACCACCCACTAGGTGTGTCCTGGATCTCACCTGACCCTTATCATAATGGAGAATCTGAATCTTGGCCATTCATTCAAACCGTCTTAATTTGCGCATTCCCTTGCTTTGTTAACATGAGGAAAAGAGAATACTGGGATCGAAGGGTAGTGTAAAGTAGATAACAGGCTACAAGCGATTTCTGCCATTCAGCCTTGGAAGAGTTAAAGTTAAATCAAAATAAGAAAGTGAAGTTAAAAGCTATAGTTTGTTGAGTTGTATAGGGAATGAAGTCATGACAATGTCCCTCTGGACTCTTTCTTGACATGAAACTGCTCTGAACAGTGTGATATTGGTAGAACCTTGGGTTTTGGGCAAGTCGGCCAGAAAAAATTCTTTTGTCCACCATTTAGTGTTTGTTAAAGTCAACTAAATATGTTCAATAAAATCTACTTTTTCCTATCTAATCATTCAAGCTACATAGAGACAAAATTTAATCCAGTCATTCATTCATTCAATAAACATTTCATAAGATTTTTATTTGAAAGACATTATTCTAGATACTTGAGGCTACAGAATTTGAAATGAAGAAAATGAATCTGCTTTCTTTCTTTCATTTTTTTTTTTTTTTTTGAGACGGAGTTTTACTCTTGTTGCCCAGGTTAGAGTGCAATGGCATGATCTCGGCTCACTGCAACCTCTGCCTCCTGAGTTCAAGTACTTCTCCTGCCTCAGCCACCCAAGTAGCTGGGATTACAGGCAAGCCACCATGCCCAGCTAATTTTGTATTTTTACTGAGATGGGGTTTTTCCATGTTGGTCAGGCTGGTCTCAAACTCCCAACCTCAGGTGATCCACAAGCCTCAGCCTCCCAAAGTGCTGGGATTACAGGTGCGAGCCACCATGCCCGGCCTGAATCTACTTTCTAATAGCTAAGTGAATTATTCTACACATAAAGGAAGAAATCAGAAATATGTACATTACCCTTACTGGGATGAAATAGTTCCTAGGTAAAAATAAGACCTAGTGGGAATTAACTGATTTTTTTTTATTAATTTATCCAGAGAAAGAACATGTTAGACCAAAGGGAGATGTGATCACAGAACTGTATGGGAGAGATTTATTTTGGCAATGCCCATCAGAGCACTCTTTGGTATCATAAGAAGTCCACAGAAACACATGATTTGTTTGATTTCTCTGTGGACATCAATGCATCAGACTATCACTGTCTAATAATATTAAACTTTCAAATCTGCCACCAAGGCCCCTTGCTCTGATCTCTCATAATCCATGCAACTTTCTGATAATCTGGCTTTCTATGTAGTTTTCCTAGATGGAGAAAATTTGCAGATCAGGCAAATGTGAATGTCTGCTCCTCTTGTAAGTTGTATTTCTCATCGTAAATCAGTGAATTGACATTTTGATTAATATACATGAGATTCTTGTGAGCTGGGTTAATTTGCACCCTGAGAAATTACTCCATTTAATATGCTGAGAGAATCAAGCTTCTAAGCCCCTAAGGCTGAGGGTTAGAGTTACTAAAGTGGTACTATCCTATATAGCCATTGATGGCCAACCAACCTGCCTGATATGTGGACATTGTTCAACAAATGCTTCTTGACTTACATTGATTTGAATTGAATGGATTTGATTTAATTAAGGTTGGGTGAGAGATAAGGGTAGGCTCATAGACTTGGGAAGTCACCAGTACAGATCAGATGAATCTATACAAATAGAGGAGATTGTGCCAGAATCAGGGAATTTGTTGAGGGGTGGAAAGGGGAGCTGATGGCAGTAACTTAGGGAATGCCCATTAGAAGGATCTGGAGGCAGGGCATGGTGGCTCACATCTTTAATCCCAGCACTTTGGGAGGCCAAGGTGGTAGGATCGCTTGAGCCCAGGAGTTCGAGACCAGCCTGGGCAATATAGCAATATCCCATTTCTATAAAAATTTTAAAAGTTAGTGGGGTGTGATGGCATGTGCCTGTAGTCCCCCAGCTACTTGGGAGGCTGAGATGGGAGGATCGCTTCAGCCTAAGAGGTGGAGGCTGCAGTGATATATGATCATGCCACTGAGCTCCAGCCTGGGTGACAGAGTGTCTCAAAAAAAAAAGGAGGGGGGATTTGGAAGAGGAAGAACAGTTACTGGGACATTTGAAGTTGAGTAAGAGAGGAAATCTCAGTGGGCTGAAGATAATATAAGGAAACACCCCAAATTCTAGTGTGTTCTTCTCCATCTCTACCCTGTCCACCGATTATCTGCTGGCTTTAAAGATTATTTATATAACCCTAAATTTTTAGCTCAAGCCTTGACCTTTTTCCTGGGTTCCAAACTCCTATATCCAACAGATTGTTTGCCATCTATGAGATTTCTAGGACTCCTTAACATACTTGAAACAGAACTATGGATGCTTCCCCTACAAAAGGGAGGGATTTTTTTCCTCTCCCAGTCTCCTCAGCTTAGTAAATGCCGCACCAGTTGTTCAAGCCAAAAACCAAAGCATCACCCTTGATTCTTCTATTTTCTCTACACACCCCCTCCATGCATCAAGCCCATCACTATCACCTGTGACTCTATTTCCAAAATAGGTTTCATTCATAAACTTCCCTCCGTCCACGCTACCCTTAGTCAAACTGTCAATATTTCCTGCATTCTAGAACATCCTCTTGACTATATCCCTGGCACCTCTATTCTTTTGTGAATGCACATTGGTTCATGGTGGTCCTCTAGAGCCCAAATACATGCAATGGTTTTCCATTGTAACTAGGATAAAACACAAAGTAAGTCCTCACCATCACCTAAAATTTCTGCATGAACTAGTCCCAAAGAGCTCTACTATTCCATTTCCTACCACTGATGGCTACTACCCAGGCATGCTGGCTTGCTTTCTTTTGTATGAATATGCCAAGCTCTTTCATTTCTCAGGGGCTTGGCACTTGCTATTCTTTCTGCCCTAGGGCCCTATCTCCAATCTTTGCAAGACCTTAATTGTGATTCAGATCCCACTTGCAATGGACTGCATGACTGGACCCCCTACCCCCAAATCCATATGTTGAAATCCTAACCCCAAGTGTGATAATTTTAGGAAATGGGGCCTTTGGAAGGTAATTTAGGTCATAAGAGAAAAGTCCTCATGAATGGGATGAGCGCCCTTATAAAAGAGACCCCAGCCTGGATGCAGTGGCTCATGCTTGTAATCTCAGCACTTTGGGAGGCTGAGGCGGGTGGATCACTTGAGGTCAGGAGTTTGAGACCAGCCTGTCCAACATGGTGAAATCCCGAGTCTACTAAAAATACAAAAATTAGCTGAGCGTGGTGGTGCTCACTTGTAATCTGAGCTACTTAGGAAGCTGAGGTGGGCAGATCACTTGAACCTGGGAGGTAGAGATTGCAGTGAGCCAAGATAGCACCATGCACTCCAGCCTCAGTGACAGAGCAAGACTCTGTCTCAAAAAAAAAGAGAGAGAGAGGTCCCACAGAGCTCATGTGAGGATATGAGAAGCTGGTGATCTACAACCCAGAAGAGGGCCCTCACCAGAACTCAACCATGCTGGAACCCTGAGATCAGACTTTCAGCCTTCAAAACTAACAGAAATAAAATTCTGTGGTTTATAATCCACCCAGTCTATGGTACTTTGTGACAGCAGCCTACGCTAACTAAGACACCACTCAGACATCTCCTCACTACCTCTAAGGACTTGATCACATTATCCAGTCCCAACTAGAGCCACACTGTTCCATTCTTTCCATGCATCACCTCGTTCCATTTTTTCCATGGTGCCTCTCTGTTAACTTGCTAATTGTCTTTCTTGCTCCACCTCCCCACCACACCTAATCTATGAGAGCAGGGACATTTTGTCCCCACCACTGCTTTCTCCAGAACCTGAAAGACTGCCTGGCACATAGTAGGTGCTCAGCAAACATTTATTCAATAAACGATGAATAAATGTATGGGAGGTCGATGCAGAAGGATCGCTTGACTCTAGGAGTTTGAGACCAACATGGGCAATATAGCAAGACTTTGTCTCTACAAAAAAATTAAAAATTAGCCAGGTATGGTGGTGCACACCTGTCATCCCAGCTACTCGGAAAGCCAAGGTAAGAGGATCACTTTAGCCAGTAGATAATCTGTGGATAGAGTAGAGATAGAGAAGAACATACTAAAACTTGGGGTGTTTTTACATTATCTTCAACCCACTGAGATTTCCTCTTACTGAACTTCAAATGCCCCAGTAACTGTTCTTCCTCTTCCAGATCCTTGTTTTTTTTTTTTTTTTTTTTTTGAGACAAGGTCTTTCTCTGTTTCTCAGGCTGGGATTGAGTGGCATAATCACAGCTCGCTGCAGCCTGGACCTCCCAGGCTCAAGCAATCCTCCTACCTTAGCCTCCTGGATAGCTGGGACTACAAGCACATGCTACCACGCGTGGCTAATTTTTAAATTTTTTGTAGAGACAGGGTCTCAGTATGTTGCTCAGGTTGGTCTTGAACTCCTAGGATCAAGCAATCCTCCTGCCTTGGCCTCCCAAAGTGTTGGGATTACAGGTGTGAGCCCAGGAGTTCAAGGCTGCAGTGAGCTATGATTGCACCACTGCACTCTAACTGGGGCAACAGAGCAAGACCCTGTATCTTCACCAAAAAAAAAAAAAAAAAAAAAATGGAGTAAAAAAGTAAAGGTAAGAAACTAAAAGGAGACTATACAAGAGAAGGAGGAGAAAATAAACCTTCTCATTTTTTGCCAGAACATACTATTCCCCACCAAGAATCCCCAGTAACAAACCTAGTTCCATTGGCAATACTTTTTATTTTGCATTCAAAGACTCAAATTCTTGATCTCTGGCTCTTCTTAACAGCCTCAGGAAACAGGCCAGAAAGGAAAACAAAATCCAACCGCCCTGTTACATACCAGAAAAATGATTTTCATGCGTTCAAACTCAATATTTATACTGGAATACAAAAATGTGATTCTGAGAGAGAAAAAAAAAGTAATAAGGAGATACAATTAATTGCAATCTAGTCCTGCTTTCTATTTTTTTCACCTTGATCAGATAAGTTAACCTCTCTGACCCTTAATATTCCAGGCAGGGAAGTGGATGGACCAATACTTTCCTCTTCTTAACTCTCAAGTCTATTTTAACTCATAAAATGTGAAAAATATATAACAATGGCTTAAGGTTAGACAGTTTATAGGTTATAGAGCTTGAGAATTTTTTGATAGCTTTGGAGAAAAGAGTAAATTATTATTTTTATGGTCATAATTCAGGGTCAGTTTATCACATTATAGAGCTTTGAAAAGAATTATTCTTTAACCAGAGAAATAACATGTGTATATTACTGACTGTTATGCTAGTAATAAGATCCGTGACTACAGCATCAATGAAAGGAAGAAACTAGAATGAGAGGAATGGAAAATCAATTTGTCTACTTTTCCAACCCAACATTTATATGCTGACACCAAGTGCTGATAGTTACTGAGTCAAGTATCAGATGTTTATGTAATGCCTCAAACACCTCGGGCTGCCAGGATTTCCTTCTGAAAATTCCAACTGGCTGACTTCAGTTCCAAATAGGATTTCTTTCTTCTTCTGCACATCCGTGGCATGACATTTAATATTTTCCACCTGTGTTTGGTAGGATGAGATAAATGAATTAATAGCTATATACGTTAGACATAATTTTTGTTGCAATACTGTAAGAAACCTTGACTAATATTGACTTTAAATTATTGGGGCTTATTTGTCTTCTCCAACAAGAATTCCAGGAGATGAGGCTGAGATGGCAAATCAATGATCCATTGGGAAGCCAGCAGTGGTGAGCTTGAGCTGCTAAATGTTTAACAACCATTCTGAAGGGACAGTACTATTTTGTTACGTTTGTCAATTTCCATAGCATACATATTTCCACCATGGTTTGATTTCCAGCTATCAACATGACACATCTAAGTGCAGAGTTGGGAAGAAACACTCAATTGCATTCCAGCACAAAACATTTCCACCATAAATATACACACAAATAATCTCATGAGCATTAGATAGTAGTAAAGCAGTAAAAAAAAAAAAAAAGTTTGCACTATTATCTTTGTTTTAACATAGCTTATTTCATTGTAAGTTTATATAAGGCCATTTTTAATCATGGCTGTGCTGAACAACAGACATGCAAAATTCTTGACAAGTTATTGGTCAAATCTTGCAAGCTGGTAAAAGCCAGTTCCAACACAAGCTCTTCACATCATTTTGCTCTGCCATCTTTAACGTGTGGACCTTCATCCACGTGCCTATTGCTTTGTAGTCACAGGATGGTTACTGCCCTTCTGAGCCTCACGTGTGCATGCAGGAAGAAGAGAAAGGTACAAAAAGCTAATGCATCATGCCAATTAAAATATATATGTATTTCCCAAAACCCTACCTAAAGGCTTCAGTTTACAATGCATTGGCCAGAATTGAGTCATGTGTGCCTAGTTTGAAGATGGTTAGGTGGAAGAGGAAACACAAATGATGGCTGAGTTGGCCAGCCAAATGGGTCTGCCATGATAATAAAAATGTATTTACGGAACTCCAAAGTTCAAGACACCATGCTTTGCACAATGAGGCAGAGAAGAAAATAGAGCAGTTCAAAACTCAGTGCTTGCCATCCAAGATTCTTGGAAGATAAGGCTAGGCGGGGTGGCTCCCACCTGTAATCCTAACACTTTGGGAGGCCAAGGCGGGAGGATCACTTTAGCCCAGAAGTTCAAGATCCGCCTAGGAAATATAGCAAGACTTCTTCCCTACAAAAAAATTTAAAAATTAGTCAGGTGCCGTGGCACATGCCTATGGTCTCAACTTTTCAGGAGGCTGAGGTGGGAGTCCAGGAATTTGAAGCTGCAGTGGGCTATGATCGCGCCACCGTACTCCAGCCTGGGCAACAAAGCCAGACCCTGTCTCTTAAACAAACAAACAAACAAACAAAGATTCTTGGAAGATAAGACAGAGAAATACAACCAACAATTCCAGTTTAATTTTCCTTTAACAACATACTAAGAGCCAAGTGTTGGTCCAGAAGCTAAGTATCTCTATTGTTGGTAGAGGCAGACATCACTCTTGTCTGGGGGTCCCTTCCATCAGAATGGGTTATCCTCACAGAAAGAAAAGTCAAGTCAAACAAGTAACTGCCAATGAGTTTATAAATTCTGCTTAATTTAAATCATAAATTACTGTACATGGGTACAGCCTTTGGGCGCTCCCCTATTTCAGTAATTTTAGCTAATTACATGGGAGGTTTAAATTTGTGTTGAAACATGCGGGCTAAAATTAAATTGCTCTATCGGCATTGACCTACCTGCTTTTTCTGGGTAACAGATAACTGTCATTTTTCTAAGCTTAGTTCAATTCTTTTCAATGCCCTCTGGAAAAACTTTACTGGCATCAAATGCTTTTTTTTTTTTTTTAAAGTGTTCTATTTTAAAAATTCTTTCTATGCAAGAAAGAATAACACCACATGGTTAAAAGCATCATGTTACCATTTCCAAAGATAAGCATAATACTGGTCGGTATGTTATGGCTGTGTCTCTGGAACTTTCTATCACCATCAAGGTTGAATTAAATTATGCCCATATTTCTTTAAATTTTCTGAATCTCCTCCTGCACCTGGGCAGAGTGGGGATGCTCACTCTTCGCATGAATAACTTCACCAAGATGAACAAGAAGAATGGTTGCTGTAAGTTGCTGAGCTACACAAGCCTTTGGGGCTGTTGAATCAGCCATCAATTTTGCCTGATGTAAAAGGTTATTCTCTTACTGCCTTTCAGTTTTGCCCTTTCAGCTCTGTACAGGCCACCACTGAATTTTTGCCTTAAAAAAAATTTAGCATCATGGCTTGTCTGGCACAATGATAGGTCTGAGAAGTTCAGAGAAATTCTTGCTACAAGGTCCTTCAGGACCTATGATAGACAACAGTTTCCTCTCCTCCCTGGTAACCTAATAACCTGTCTTTTTCCACAACCACCCCATCTTTCTCTCCATATGACCCAGTTTGCCCCATATAAAAATGATATGTTAATCAGCTATTGCTGCATAATAAACTTCCCCAAAACATACTGCCTCACTGCAGCAAGCATTTCTTTTGCTAGCTCCCAGGTCTGTGGAGTTCGTGGGACATCCCTGCTCTAGGCTGTGGGTCAGCTTAGCCAGGCTGCAGACTGCAGGTTGAATTCAAGTCTTATCTTCATCCATTTGTATTGCTAAAAAGTGTCGACGAAAAGAGTCAAAGTCTGTAAAATATTTGGAGATGTATTCTGAGCCAAATATGAGTGACCATGGCCTGTGACACAGCCCTCTCTGGAGATCCTGAGAACACGGGCTCAAGGTGGTCAGGGTGTAGCTTGGTTTTACACATTTTAGGGAGGCATGAGACATCAATCAAATACATTTAAGAAATACATCGGTTTGGTCCAAAAAAGGTGGGACAACTCAAAGTAGGGGAGGGGAGAGGGGGAGGGGGAGGAGAGGGGAGGGGAAGGGAAGAGGGGAAAGGGAGGGGAAAGGGGGAGAAGGCGGGGAGGGGAAGGGAAGAGGGGAGGGGGCAAGGGGAGGGGGATGGGGGAAGGGGAGGGGGACTTCCAGGCTATAGGCAAATTTAAACATTTTCTGGATGACAATGGATTCAGTTTGTCTAAAGACCTGGGATCAATAGAAAGGAAATGTTCTGGGTGAGATAAAAGATTGTGGAGACCAAGGTCCTTTTGAAGTCTCACAGTGGCCGCCCTTAGAGACAATAGATGACAAATGTTTCCTATTCAGATCATTAAAAGATGCTAGACTCTCAGTTAATCTCTTCAGGATTGGGAGGGCCTGGAGGAAAAAGATCTAGCTATGTCAGAGATTCTTTGCAGATGCAAATTTGCCCCCACAAAGGACAGCTTTGCAGGGCCTTTTCAAAATATGCCAAAGAAACATGTTTTTGGGTAAAATATTTTGATTTTCTTCTTTATCATGTAGTGTTATGCCAGAGCCAGACTGGAAAGTAAGTCATGATATATAGCGCTAAATAAAACCCATCTGATGAGAATTTAGGGTTTGTAAGGCATGACTCCCCAGATCCTTTAGATAGGAATTTGGGCAAGATTAAAAAATAATAATAATAGCTTAGTCCTCAAAAGCAATATCTAGGACTGGGTAATTTACCAAAAAAAATAATAATAATTAAAAAATAAAAAAAGGTTTATTTGGTTCATGATTCTGATGTCTGCAAAAGTTAGGTATTGGGCATCTATATCTGTGATGATCACAGAATGCTTCCCCTCATAGGGGAAGGTGATAGGGAGCTGGTGTGTGCAGAGATCACCTGGTAAGAGAAGAAAGCAAGACAGAGAGGCGGGAGGTGGCAAGCTCTTTGTAACAACCAGCTCTCCGTGAACTAACAGAGGCAGAGCTCTCTTACCTCCTCTCACCAGGGAGGACATCTATCTATTCATCAGGGATCCACCCCCATGACCCAAATACTTCCCATCAGGCACCATTGCCAACATTCAGGATGAAATTTCAACAAGAGGCTTGGAGGGGACAAATACGCAAATGACAGCAGGTTCCCTCCACGTGTCTCTGCCTCTGTTTGGACAAGCACCTACTCCGGCATGGTCTTTTCATGGCGGACATCCAAGATACAAAAGGACAAGCAGGAACACGCAAAACCCCTTGAGGACTCACACCTGCCACAAGCACTCACCTCCCACTGGCCAAATGCAGTATTAATGGGGAGGGAAATATACACCCCTCATTCCATTTGAAAGTGCTTAAAATCACATGGCAAAGGATATGGATGAGTAATTCTAACTCAGGGAGAACTGGAAGAATTGCAAGCCAGGACTCCGTCTTCCACAGATAACCCTTGCCTTTTGGAATCATCTGTTTTCTCACAAGCCATTTGCACATCATGGTTTTGTAAAGAAGCTTTACACAGTGGCTCACACCTGTAAACCTAGAACTATAGGAGGCCAAGGCAGGTGGATCACTTGAGCCCAAGTGTTTGAGACCAGCCTGGGCAACATAGAGAGACCTCATCTCTACCCCAAAAAAAGTACAAAAATTAGCTGGGCATGGTGGTGTGCATCTGTAGTCCCAGCTTCTCCAGAGGCTGAGGTGGGAGGAGGCTTGAGCCCAGGAGGCAGAGGCTGCAGTGAGTGGAGATCGCACCACTGCACCACTCCAGCCTGGGAAACAGAACAAGACCCCTGTCTCCAAAAAAAGCTTCTCCAGTGCCTGATTTTTTTCTTTCCTACATAAGCATATTATAAATGCCTGTGAAATACCCTGCTATTCAGCCTGAAGGCTAAGATGTAGGGGGCTCCTTTAAAAAAAAAAATACTGGGCTTGGTAGCGGGTGCCTGTAATCCCAGCTACTCAAGCGTCTGAGGCAGGAGAATCGCTTGAACCCAGGAGGCGTAGGTTGCAGTGAGCTGAGATCATGCCACTGGACTCCAGCCTGGGTGACACAGCAAGACTCCATCTCAAAAACAAAAAAAAAATAAGAAAAATGTAGTAATGGAAACAACTTACACCAACATACTTGGTACTGTTGGTTGATAACACAAAGAAACATATGATTAAGAGCCAGAATGAGGACAGAAAAGTAAGATGTTGATGGGCATGAACAGAGAATTTTCTTTCTTTCTTTTTTTTTGAGACAGTCTCGCTCTGTCGCCCAGCTGGAGTGCAGTGGTGTGATCTCAGCTCACAGCAAGCTCCGCCTCCCGGGTTCACGCCATTCTCCTCCCTCAGCCTCCTGAGTAGCTGGGACTACAGGTGCCCACCACCATACCCGGCTAATTTTTTGTATTTTTAGTAGAGGTGGGATTCACCGTGTTAGCCAGGATGGTCTCAATCTCCTGACCTCGTGATCCGCCTGCCTCAGCCTCCCAAAGTGCTGGGATTACAGGCGTGAACCACCGCGCCCAGCCAGAACAGAGCATTATCAAAAGGAGAAGCACTTCTCAGGATAGAAAAGTTTCACATGGGAACGACATAACCTCAGACATATGTCATCCTTTTGCCGAAAAGAAAAAATGTGAAAAATGAATAATTATGTTTAACCAATTAGCAGGCTGGTTATATTTTGGCCCTGTTTCTATACTCCTGATTTTTAACTAATGAACTTTCCACTATTTGATTTTTTAATAATAACAATAAGGCCTAGCATAGTGGCTCACACCTATAATCCCAGCACTTTGGGTGGCCGAGGTGGGAGGATTGCTTGAGCCCAGGAGTTGAAGACCAGCCTGGGCAACATAGCCAGACCTTGTCTCACTCAATATCAAAAAAATCAGCAGGGTGACACGGCAAGACCATGTCTCAAAAAAAAAAAAAAAAAAAAATTAGCCAGGCATAATGGAGCATGCCTGTGGTCCCTGCTACTCAGGAGGCTGAATTGGGAGGATCACTTGAGCCCAGGAGACTGAGGCTGCAATGAGCTGTGATAGCACCACTGCACTCCAGCTTGGGCAATGGAGCATGACCCTGTCTCAAAAATAATAATGATAATAAATGCAGAATATCACAAATGGAGGTATTCTTCAGAATTCTTTTGTAATGAAAACATTTATAGCCCCAATTGATTCATTTCATAGATTCAGATTTCCTTCCTTAAAACCAGAAATGCCTTTCTACTGAGGCTTTTATTCATATGTAAAGAAATAACACCTAAGAAAACAGTGACTGAAAGATTTCATTCCAAGCTGCCTAGCAGGAAGAGACCTTGGTCACTCAGTTCTGTGGTTCCCTGGCAGTGGTGGTGCATGAAGAAATTGCCTTATGTCTTTTATCTGTTTCAACTGCAGAATGAAAGCAGAGACATTTGAGTTCTGTACGGGTTTGGATTCAGTTCCAAAGTTTGCTTCCTGGACTCAGAAACTGGCCATTGGTCTGAATTAGACTCTGAGAGCTGGCAGGTCACTGAGCCTTCCTTCATTTTATGGATGATGAAAAGGAAAATTGGGAGTTCAATAAAACTGGGACTAAAATCCAGGCCTCCTGATTTTCCAAGTGAAGGCAAGATTCTGCCAGTCACCTGCTGGGTGCCTCTTAGATTCCTAGAGCATTTGCTATAAGCCATCTCCTCTCCAGCCTCTGCAAGACTGACCCCCCAGAACAGCCTTGACTTCAGATGGAAGAACTTGATTCAAATCACAGCTCCCATGTATTAGCTGGATGTCCTTGGGCAAACTGCACGCTCTCTCTTTGCTTCCATTCGCTGCTCTGCAAAATGGGGCTGTTGATGTCTAATGTACAGTGGAGGCAGTGGAATAATGTATTGTACAGGGCCTGACGTGTAGGGGCAGTGACAAACAGCCATAACGATGGTGACAATGAGGAAAAATGAGCACGGTGGACTTAGACACCTGTCCAGAGATAGAGCTGCACAGAGAACTTGGAGAAGGGATGTGGCATGAACTTGCCTGAGACCCACACGGGGCATCTGTGGTTTTTCTGCCCTGGGGTAGCAGAAGCAATAGTTTCCCTGTCCTAGGTCATGAATTTAATGAGCTACTGTTCGATCGGTGCACCTTTGGGGTGGGATAGGGGAAAGTGGTAATGGGTCTTGAGATTCTGAGATTTCCCTGAGGATAGGGACATATTAGTTTGGTGCAAAACTAATTGCAGTTTTTGCCATACTTTTAATGGCATTATTATTATTATTATTTTTATTTGAGACAGAGTCTCGCTCCATCACCCAGGCTAGAATGCAACAGCGCGATCTCGGCTCACTGCAACCTCCGCCCCCTGGGTTCACGCGATTCTCCTGCCTCAGCCTCCCGAGTAGCTGGGATTAGAGGCGTGCACCACCATGCCTGGCTAATTCTTGTATTTTTAGTACAGGTGGGATTACGCCATGTTGGCCAGGTTGATCTCGAACTCCTGACCTCAAGCGATCCGCCCACCTCAGCCCCACAAAGTGCTGGGATTACAGGCATGAGCCACCACGCCCAGCCAAATGGAGTTACTTTTAATGGCAAAAACCACAATTAGTTTTGCACCACCCTAATAGATTTCCCAAAAGGAAAATGGAGATGCACTCCATGGAGATTGGAAGAATGAGACAGTTGATGGGGTGAAAAAAACCTGAAAGTATAGAACAGCAGGAAAAAAAAAATAATTTGCCACAAGTGACCCCTGTGGAAAGTTTATCTTCCTGGGGGCCTTCCTGGTGACCTATGGAGAAATTATCCTTGACAGTTTTAAGTTTTTCCCTCCAATGTTGCAAGTCCCCACATCCACAGCCTAATACAAACTTGAGCGGTAATATGATGGAGGACAAAGTGTCAGGAGAATAATGAAAAGCGGGACCTGCCTGCACTGTTCCGGAGGTAAAAGTTGAACTATACAAACTCAAACTTTGCCACTCCTAAGGGCAAACATGCATTGTCAGTGATAGCACCACTAAGTTCTAGAAGGAAGATAGATCTGTTTTCCTGTCTTCTCTCATGATTTGAGAGGTTCTTCTCTTGCATGGTAGAGACCATCCTCTACATTATGACAATGACACAGAGCCCTCATAGGTCCTAGCCTTCATCTTCTCTTTTCAAATGGCCCTTGTGTGGCCCATTGGAACTAAGAGAGGGAACCATTGCTCAGCCATATACCTCCCAATGACCACATAAAGACCAGAGAGAAGCCCAGAATTACTGCCTGTTGGGATACCACGACTCTCTCTTAAGGATAAGTTACCATACGTCTCAGTTTCTCCATCTGCAAAATGGAAAGAATAGGTCCTACCTTATATGGGTATCACATCACTTCAATGAGCAGCTCCAGTTTTATTAAGGCATCCTCTGCAGCGCTTGGCACATGGTAAAGACTCACATTGTTAGTTTCTATCCTCCACCTCTTAATAACTCTCACTAAAGTCAACTCTACAATTTTATCTGTGAAAAAATCAGTGCTTCCAACAGCACTGTGGCAGGACCTTAAAGTTGGGGACCCCAAGGAAAGCTTTGCACAAGGGGACATATTGAGCCTCTTCAGAAAGGCTACTCTGCCAGGAAATTGTTGCTAGGAATATGATCTAGCATTATTTCCAGGAAGAAAAAGTGACTCACTGGAAAACGTGATTAGACATTTTTCAAAGTTCCCCCTCCCCTTCCAAACTGGGTTCATTTCTGCCAAGGTGCAAGGGGCTGGTTAAAATACACTAAAAGAGACTTCAAGGGAAAGGAAGTTCCAATATGTCAGACTAAGGTGCAGTTCACCGCTGGGGCTTGGTGATGAAGGGATGGGGAGGGCCTTGGGTGTCTCATGGGAGGACGTCTTGTGCACCAACTTGAACCTTGGGTGTTCCTTTTTTTTTTAGAGACAAGGTTTCTCTCTGTCACCCAGGCTGGAGTGCAGTGGTGCAATCACAGCTCACTGCAGCCTCCAACTCCTGGGCTCAAGTGATCCTCCTGTCTCAGCCTCCTGAGTAGCTTAAACTACAGATGTTCACCACCATACCTGGCTGACTTTTTTTTTTTTAAGACATAGGGGTCTTGTTATATTGCCCAGGCTGGTCTTGATCTCCTAGGCTCAAGCAATCCTCCCACCTCAGCCTCCCAAAGTGTTGGGATTATAGGCATGAGCCACTGCGCCCAGCAACTCAAGTGTTCTTTATAAAAACCATTGGCAATGACGTTGGTCTCTTCAACTTCAGTGATTCCTGACCAGACGCCAGCAGGTCAGGAACTCAGCACAATGACCTCACTTCCAGGCCACTCAGTGCTGCCAAGGTGGACAGGAGGCTCCAGATTCCTAGGGATTTAGCCTTCAGGTATGTCCTTTTTGGAATGACTACTGCCGGGTTCCCCCATGGAACTCACCATGCCGTCCCCCATCCTCCTTCCCTGTATGTATCCACAGATTGTCAAAATACCAGCTGGTCTTCCTCGGCTGCTAAGTCTAGGAGAGGAAAGAGCAAAGGAGTTATGGACATAGCTTTGAGGGTTTTTTTTTTTTTTTATCATCTAACGGTTCAATATTTACAGCAATATTGATTCGATTTATCTAGTGTTGTAATGTTCCATTGGTTGCTAGGCAACAGAGTTCTTTCTGCTGTGTACTCTGGGTGGCTCATGGGAGTTTGACTACCAAAGAGATTACTTTGTGTATGTGGGACTAAATGGACCATAGGTGCCATACATAAGTGCGGGGGGGATACTGTTTTACTGGGCAGTGTTAAGACCAGGTTTCCTATCACATCTTGGTAATTGCAATTCAGCCTCCAGAACAACACAGCCATTCATATTCACATTCCCCTACAAGATACCCTCTGAGAACAATTTAACACAAAGTTGTGCTGATGCATAAAACCCTATGTTGTGTGCTTACCATTCCATCCTCATAAACTTTAAACCTGCACTGGGGCAAGGATGGATTTATTCCTCCCCCTTTCCATCCCCCACAAGTCCATTGATAACCAAAAATAGCAACGTGGATTACAAAAGGGCACATTCTGGTTTGCGCTTCAATCCTAGTATGGCAGCGTCTTTCTTCATTTCCCTTATCCCAACTTCTCCCCTGCTCACCCCAAAATTGCCTTCCCTGTCTTGGTTTTTCTTTTTGGGGGGCTCTTTTGTGAGTCCTTGACACCAATGCTTGCTATGACTTTAAAATCCCAAGTCAGAACAGCAGGTAATGAGGTCCTGTCAGCTTGGGCTATATGGTTCAGTGACTTGGCATTGATGACATTTATTTTGGAATCTGCATGATGGCCTGACCTATTTTAGGATCTCTTGTTTCACCATACCTCCCTCCTCCATTTTTCCAATTAGAAGCGAAGATAAAGGGAAATTGGGGGAGGCTGGAGAGGGAGAGAGAGAAGAACCTGGAAAGTGATTCTCCAGGAGTAACAAGAGAAGCTGCCCACGTTGCCCGTAACATTGGAACCACTGTCATAAAGACAATTTCAAGCCCTACTGGAAAGGCATGAACTCGAGGCTGTGTCTGCAAAATGGGAAGAAACTCCAGAGGCAATTCTCTGCCTAGTTGCCCTGTGCAGCCACAGGAAATACACAAACCAAAGCCCACATTTGGTACTGTTCAGCATTTTCCTCTGTGGGAAGACCTGTTCGGGAGAGAAATGATCCCGTTCTTCCTAAGAGAAAAGCTATTTAGAGGAGAGAAAGGAAGGGGAGGGGGCAGGGAAAGGCAAGTGCAGGCAAGTGGCCAACAATGTACATTTACAGGGAATAGAAATGGAAAACAGATGCTATGCAGGAGTATAAAGCATTGCCCTAGGAGCACCATCATCAGCCTCTGGAGAATAGAGTTTCTCAGATCCAGGCAAAGCACACAGTAAGTCATTGGGAGCTGCAGACTCATTGTAAGCAGCTCTAAGCAATGGCCCTCCTGGGCTGCCTGGTACCCTGTCTCAACATCTTTCTCGTGGCTGTGCAGTAGCCAGCATTCCTCTGATAACCATTGAGGTTTTCTTGAATTGTGCACAGCGCAGCTGCCCTGGGTCATGGACCACTGACCTTGACTTCCTTCTTTCCTCCAGGAGTGCTACAACTCCTTCGTCAGACTCCCCAAATAGTGGCCTTGGTCCTTTCGCATCCCTATAACTCCCACTCTCTTGGAACGAATTCCACTGGGGCCACTAGGAAACGGCTTACAGAGCCACCATCTCCCTCTTGGAGGTCCAGGTCTTGCTGCTCCTGCCAGGTAAGAAGCTCTGCTATAGATGAGAACACCTCATTGTTACGTTAAAGAGACAAGAACATCTATTCAGAGAAATGCTGGCTACACAGAAGACTCAGAGAAGGCAAGGAAGAGTGATAGAAAAAGGATGGCTTCGGATTTTGTCAATCTATTTTGCAGCTCACAGAAATTGGTGATGTAAATAATCTATTATAAGACTTCGTGGCTGGGCACAGTGGCTCATGCCTGTAATCCCAGCACTGTGGGAGGCCGAGGCAGGTGGATCACTTGAGATCAAGAGTTTGGGACCAACCTAGCCAACATGGTGAAACCCCATCTGTACTAACAATACAAAAATTAGCCAGGTGTGGTGGCATGCACCTGTAATCCCAGCTACTCAGGAGGCTGAGGCAGAAGAATCACTTGAACCCAAGAGGCAGAGGTTGCAATGAGACTCCATCTCAAAAAAAAGAACAAAAAAAAAAACAAGACTTTGTGAGCTCTGTCTTCAGGAAACAATTTGTTAGCTGGACTTAACACTACATTCCATTTTAATTTTTTTTTTAATTTTGGTAGAAACAAGGTCAAGCAATTCTAGTGCCTTGGTCTTCCAAAGCACTGGGATTGTAGGCATGAGCCACTGCACCCAGCCACTATGTTCAGTTTTGGTGACTTGCCAGAGTGGACACTTATTTCTTACTTGTATTTCTCTGCTTATGACTTGCCTGGGCCCTTTACGTTCTTGGGACTCGTCAGTAGTACTGTGCTCTGTCTGCTCTAATGGACTTGCTTCCTGGGCCACAACCTGGGCAGAGAAGAGAGTTATACCTCTGCTTTCTACCTCCCAAAATGCTGGGACCCCACACCTCTTACATTCCTTATTCTGTCTCTTTAACTGGAAATGAGGTGTTCTCACATACCCCAGAGCTTCTTACCTTGCAGAAGCAGCAAGACCTGGACCTCCAAGAGGGAGATGGTGGCTCTGTAAGCCTTTTTCTAGCAGCCCTGATAGGATTTCTTCCAGGATAGTAGGAGTTACAAGGAAGCAAAAGGACCAGGGACTCTATTCGGAGAGTCTAACAAAGGAGTTGTAGCACTCCTGGAGCAAAGAAGGAAGTCAAGGTCAGTGGTCCATGACCCAGGGCAGCTGTGCTGTGGACGACTCAAGAAAACCTCAGTGACTATCAAGAATTGTCTATGCTTGAACCACCTGGGACCTGCCAAGGGGAAGAAAGGAATGTAAAAGGTGTGGGGTCCCAGCATTCTGGGAGGTAGAAAGCCAGAGGTATAACTGTCTTCTCTGATCAGGTTGTGGCCTCAGAATCAAGCCCATTAGAGCAGGGGTCCCCAACCCTTGAGTCACAGACCAGCACCAGTACTGGTACCAGTGGGTGGCCTGTTAGGAACCAGGCTGCAGAGCAGGAGGTGAGCCGCGGGCAGGCAAGCAAACCTTCATCTGTACACACAGCCGCTCCCCATGACTCGCATTCCCACCTGAGCTCTGCCTCCTGTTGTGAACTGTGCATGCCCGGGAACTAGGTTGTGAGCTCCTTATGAGAATCTAATGACTGATGATCTGTCACTGTCTCCCATCACTTCCAGATGGGACCATCTACTTGCAGGAAAACAAGCTCAGGGCTCCCACTGATTCTACATGATGGCAAATTGTATAATTATTTTGTTATATATTATAATGTGATAATAATACAAATAAAGTGCACAATAAATATAATGCCCTTGAATCATCCTGAAACCATTCCCCCAACCCACGCTGTCTGTGGAAAAATTGTTTTCCACCAAACTAGTCCCTGGTGCCAAAAAGGTTGGGGACTGTTGTACCAGAACAGACAGAGGACAGCTCTGTTGAAGAGTCTCAAGAACATAAAGGACCCAGGCAAGTCATAAGCAGATAAATAAAAGTAAGAAATTAAGGTCTACTATGACAAGTCACTAAAATTGAACATAGAGGCTAGGTGCAATGGTTCACACCTATAATTCCAGCACCTTTGGAGGCTGAGGCAGGAGAGTTGCTTGAGGCCAGGAATTTGGGACCAGCCTGGGCAACATAGCAAGACCCTGTCTCTACAAAAAAAAAAAAAAATTAAATTGAATCTAGTGATAAATCCAGCTAGTAAATTGTTCTCTGCAAACTGAGCCCGTGAAGTCTTGTCATAGATTATTTAAATCTACAACTTGTATGAGCTGCGAAATAGATTGACAAAATCAGAAGTTGTCCTTTTTCTAGTCACTCTTCTTTGCCTTCTCTGAGTCTGCTTTTAGAATTTCACATGGCAGGTAGGCACTGCAATATTTCGGGCCCAAAAATATTTTTCAGGAAAGCAAGGTCAAAATATCAACCTGTCAGATGTTGTCTTAGGTTATTAGCCTGTCTGGTGGCTACCTTGCAGAAGCTGGCTGGAAATCTGACCAGGTGTGTGTTTCCCCCCTCTTTCCCTATATATTTCCTTTCTTTACCCAGCATATTTTCCTAGGATTATGATTCACGTATTTAAAATTAGAGCAGAAAAAGGGGGGAAAAGAGGTGATTCATGTTCTTTCCCCATTCCTAGCAATGTTTAGCCTCTGGAATCTAGATTAACAATGTGATGTGCTGAGAGCCTGAAGGAAAATGAAAGAAAGAGGAGGAAGAAAAGGAGGAGGATGAATTGAAGAAGATGGAGCTCACTGCAAATTACATTTCCAGTTCCCAGACTTAGAAGGACATTGCAACTGAAATTGCTTGTGCTTGTAAAATTCTATCATGCTCAAAGAACCTCTTTTTATAGATGAAATCAGGTTTAACAGAGGAATGCTGTGCCTCAAATTAATTAGAATAAATTAGTTCCCTAATGAAATATACCATCAAGCATGAAAAAAAAAAAAAACCTAAAGGGTAAGAAGTATTAATGTGCCGATTAAGAGGAATGATGATAAGGATGTCAGTTTATGGAAAGTAATGCTGTGTCTATATACACAGATGGCTTTGAAAGACATAGACTCTTCCAACACTTGGATCACAACCAACCAGTTACAAACTGCTTGGTTGCTTGACTGAATTCAGCTGGTTTGTTTTGAAAATAACCCACACTCTGCCTAACATCATCACTTTCCAAACCACTTTGCTGGGTGCTAGCTTCACGTGTCTGCCTAAGCTCAAACTGTTGATGGATGACACTTGGGAATTGGCTGAAGAAGAGAGTTAACAGAACGTCCTGAAATCAGGAGAGAACTAAACAAGAGCTGTGGCAGAAAGCCAACTTTAATCGAAGAGAGATACCAAACTGAGACAGTGGAAGTGTCGGAAAGAAAACTGGGTGATTCTAGAAAATTCCATCCTAAAACATGTCAAGGGAGCCGGGTTTTTCCTAGGCACCAGTGCTCAGGGGGCAATCCTTAAAAACAGGAAGAAGGAACCAGCTCTGTGATCTGGTCTTTCCATACAGGAATTTAGCTAGATGGGATAATTAGTCAATGACACCTTGGCACTCTCCCTGACGTGGAATGTCATTCCTATTTTCATAATCCAGAAGTTTTTAAGAACAGAACTGTTGATGTACTGCTCAACTGACCTTTAGTTAGTTCCAAGAGAAAGATGGAGAAGTCCACAGAGAGCTGGCTCTTATTCTAAACAGCTGGGATGGAGTTGGAATGACACAAATGTAGACATTCATTTCTAGCACCTCACAGTATTCACACAACTCCAGAGAAAGGCAGGGGGACTAATTCCTTTCTAATTAGTCACAGAAGCTTTTGATAAGAGCCCCAAGAGGTCCATGGCCCCAAATATCACTTGACACATGAGCACGTGAGTCGCTAAATGCATCCTGGATGAGATGGATAGGTGGTGCCAAGTCCTAAATCTCCTATGGGGTTTCCCTTGACAGCCCACTCTTATGATTTAGGGCACCATCGGTGGCCCTGGTTTGATTCATCACTTGGTAATTCATCTTCCCCAACAAGCTGTGGTTCCTGTTTTGTAACGCCCTTCCATTCTTCTCCTTTGAAGAGAGAGAGAAACAGTGATAAAAGCCAGGCTTTGGAACAGAATTCTAGCTTTTTCCTTCCAGAATTAGCCCTCGATAAAAAGAAGAAACAAACAGACAATGAAATCAACTTAAAGAAAGACTGTACCTACAGACAAAACAATGACCATTTACATCAAATATGCCACCTGCATTATTTCACATGTTTGTATAAGTTCCCTGACCAGCCATAGCAACATATGAACAAGTGAGTGGATTTTTCCATCTGAACATTCTGACTATTTAAAAGTTAAAAACACATATGGGTTTTTGTTTTTTTGTTTGTTTGTTTTGTTCTATTTTGTTTTTGAGATGGAGTCTCACTGTCTCCCAGGCTGGAGTGCAGTGGCGCCACCTCGGCTCACTGCAACATCCGCCTCCCAGGTTCAAGCAATTCTCCTACCTCAGCCTCCCAAGTAGCTGGGACTACAGGCGTGCACCACCATGTCTGGCTAAATTTTTTGTATTTTAGTAGAGACAGGGTTTTTCCATGTTTCCCAGGGTGGTCTCATACTCCTGAGCTCAGGCAATCTGCCTGCCTCAGCCTCCTAACATATGGATTTTTAAAGGAAAATTATATTTTGACTCTTATGTATATAAATTTGTTAATATATTATGTCTCACAATTCTGTCCTACAAGTTATTACTGCCATTTTTTTTTTCTTTTTTGAGACAGGGTCTGGCTCCATTGCCCTGGCTGGGGTGAAGTGGCATGATCTTGGCTCACTCCAGCCTTGGCCTCCTGAGCTCAAGTGGTCCTCCCACCTCAGCCTCCCCAGTAGCTGGGACTATAGGCATGCACCACCACACCTGGCTAATTTTTGTACTTTTTGTAGAGATGGGTTTCCACCATGTTGCTCAGGCTGGTCTCAAACTCCTGAGTTCAAGCAATCCTCCTAAATTGGCCTCCCAAAGTGCTGGGATTACAGGTGTGAGCCACCACACCTGGCCGTTACTGCCATCTTGAATTTTGTTATGTATTATCTGCTTTGGCATTTGTAAGTCCCTACACTTCTTGCTTTTACAACATTTGTAAGCAATACTTACTGTGCTTTTATTATAGAAGCAATGCATATGCATTATAGTGAGCTTAGAAAAATAACATTTCAGGCTAATATAAAGAAAAAATGCTTAGTATACTACTATTACTGTATACTAGAAATAATCATCATTTACAACTTGTTAAATTTTGTATATTTACATATAACATACATATTAGATAAAATATTTAAATATTAGGGTCATCTAATCTAAGGGTAACATAGTAACATGTTGCTTTTCTCTGTAAACTACCCTCATACCCTAGTCAGCCCTAATCAGCCTGTAATAAACTCTATCAGGCTGAAGGGAGTTTATTAGCGAAGAAAGCATAGAGGACACTGAAGTAAAATTCAGCTTTTGAAATTCAAAAATGGGATTCTGCATCAGACAACACCTTGCAACCTGAGGTATGTTCTTAAGAAAGGTTTGTCTAAATCTCATAATCTCCCCTATCCTAACACAACCCAAGCCAACTATTTTTATCATTTAGATGGCAGGTTTTTATTCAAGAGACATACAGATAGAAAGAGGAAAGGGGAAATCTCACCCTCTAATATAGATGTGCCAATTTTCCCCTCTCCAGCCTGAGAAGGGCAGCTATACAGATGAATGAAGGTGTTACAGGAGGCAGATATATGGATAAATGAAGGTATTACAGAGTGCAAAGGAGACCCCAGACTACATTTGTCATCTACGACTCTACTTCTGAGTTTTGCCTCTCATGTTTCCCCAGCACCATCTTGGGGTGCAGTCACATGAATCTGGCTGCAGAGTATCAGTCAGACAGGGAGACACCCTGAGATTTGGCTCTCCTGAGCTGTCCTGGGTTCCCAGGTAGCAAGGATATGCAGTAGAGAGCTAGATGGTCTGCCCAGGGGTATGACAGAGCAGGGTGGGTGTATTAGTCCATTCTCATGCTGCTATAAGGACATACCTGAGACTGGGTAACTTATAAAGAAAAGAAGTTTAATTGACTCATAGTCCCGCATGGCTAGGGAGGCCTAAGATGTTTAGATCCACAGATTTTAAACTTGGCTAAGTTTTTATTCATGTTTGAAGGTAGAAGCAAAATATTAAAGAAAATGTAAGGATCTAGGAAATTTACCAACTACTTGCTCTTTGTGGGAAAAAATGGTTTTGGAAGACATTGTCTAATTGACCTAGAGCTAAATCAATATTATGAACTCATAAAAGTCAGTGCTCTGACATGCTTTGTATATAAAAAAGAAACTTACAATCATGGTGGAAGGCACCTCTTCGCAGGGTGGCAGGAGAGAGAATGGATGCTGAGCAAAGGGGGAAGTCCCTTATAAAACCATCAGATCTCATGAGAACTCACTATCACAAGACCAGCATCAGGAAAACTGCCTCCGTGATTCAATTATCTCCACCTGATCTTGTCCTTGACACGTGGGGATTATTACAATTCAAGGTGAGATTTGGGTGAAGACACAGAGCCAAACCATATCAGTGGGCCTTCTGCAGAGCTGAGATGGGCCCCCAGGTCAGCAGCCCGGATGAAGGATGAGGCAGAAGCTCCAGGATCATTTTTTTCTTGAGACAGGGTCTCCCTGTGTTGCCCAGGCTGGAGTGCAGTAGTGTGATCATAGCTCACTACAGCCTCAAAGTCCTAGGTTGAAGCAATCCTCCTACCTCAGCCTCCCAAGTAGCTGGGACTACAGGCACACACCATCATGCTGAGCTAATTTTTATTTTTTTGGAGGGACAGGGGTCTTGCTATGTTTCCCCAGCTGATCTCTAACTCCTGGCCTCAAGCATTCCTCTCACTTCGGCCTCTCAAAGCTCTGAGATTACAGGAATGAGCCACTGTGCCTGGCTAGGGATCATTTTTTATACAAAGGGTGTCAGAACACTGATTTTTTTTTTTTTTTTTTGAGATGGAGTCTCACTTTGTTGCCCAGGCTGGTGTGCAGTGGCCCTATCTCAGCTCACTGCAACCTCCGCCTCCCAGGTTCTAGCGATTCTCCTGCCTCAGCCTCCCGAGTAGCTGGGACTACAGGTGTGTGCCACCACACTCGGCTAATTTTTAGTAGAGACGGGGTTTCACCGTGTTAGCCAGGATGGTCTCGATCTCCTGACCTCGTGATCCACCTGCCCTGGCCTCCCAAAGTGCTGGGATTGCAAGCTTGAGCCACTGTGCCCGGCCAGAGCACTGACATTTATGAGTTCATAATATTGATTTAGCTCTAGGTCAATCAGACAATGTCTTCCAAAACAATTTTTTTCCCACAAAGAGCAAGTAGTTGGTAAATTTCCTAGATCCTTACATTTTCTAGAATATTTTGCTTCTACCTTCAACCACAAATAAAAATTCAGGCAAGTTTAAAATTCAAGGATCTAAACATCTTTTCTGTAAAACCTGGGGTGAAAGTGATTATTTTCCTGCCTAGATATTCCTAGATATTTGCAAACTCTTGTATGCCTTGTTTTTTTGTTTGTTTGTTTTTGTTTTTGTTTTTGTTTTTGTTTTGAGGCAGGGCCTCACTCTGTCACCCTGGCTGGAGTGGCACAGACATAGCTCATTTCGGCCTCCAAATCCTGGGCTTAAATGTTCCTCTGCCTCAACCTCCTGAGTAGCTGGGACTACCAGGCATGTGCCACCATGCCTGGTTAACTTTCTTATTTTTTGTAGAGATAGGAGTCTCACCATGTTACCCAGGCTGGTCTCCACCTCCTGGGCTCAAACAGCCTCCCAAAGTGCTGGGATTACAGGCATAAGCCACTGCACCGGGCCTGTGTGGCTTATTTTAATTCTTAGAATTTTTTTTTAATTGCTAGAATATGAGTGAGTGTGTGTGTGTGTGTGTGTGTGTGTGTGTGTTACCTGTAATATAACAAACCATTTCGATCTTTAAATTCAGATTTTTTTCAGATTCATATAGATTCCTTAAACATACTTTTTTACATTTTGTTCCATTTGTCCTGTTTCTTTCCTCAGAAATATCTATCATTCTTAAGTTTTGTCTATGTATGCTCCATAGCTGTCTAATTCTTCTGGCTTTTATCTCTTAGTTTTTTTTCTCCTGAACTCAGAGCTTCTCAAGTTTGTCTTCTATGTCATTGTGTTTTTTTATCTTAATACCGTATATCAATTTCCTTGATTTCTTCTGTTAATTTCTCTTTCTTCCTGTTTGTCTCGGCTTGCTAAATCTGAATCTCATCCTGTTAAACCCTTCACCTCTTCCATTTCCTTCTTATGATTTTGCTTCCTCTTTGATCAAGGCAGTCTTCCTGCAACTATTGTGGTCACCAAACAGTTTTCAAAAAGGTTGTCTTTGTTCTTTCAGTAAATATTTCCAGAACTATATTTTCCTACTTAGTATACCAAGAGCTTCTGCCCTTTCCTTATTCTTCAGCATTTTTTCCACCTAGCCTATGTGAATCATTCTTTAATGTTCTCATCTTAAAAATAGGAAAGCATACCTATATTTGGAGTTCTCAAGAGATTTCATGTGAACATCTTTGGGCTCTACTCACAAGCCCCATAAGTGCCAGGATGTCCCCTTTTCTTTAGATCAGAATGACTTGAATGAGGTTCCCTCAATCAGTGGCTACTTTTACATCATTTAGCCTACTGATTTAATATATTGAGCCCCTGCATAATGCAAAACATGTTGGAAGCTACTTTGAGGTTATAGTTCTTAAGAATAATTCTAACAGTAGTAGTAAGAAGACTCTCCCTTAGAAAGCCCCTTGACATCATCTTAGGTAATCTTTACCTAGGTTTAGATCAGAGAAGGGCATGTCCTGGCCCTTATGGGGCTTGTGAGTGCCTAAATGATCCCAGCTCATTCTTAAGGATCTTACATGCATTCATCTAGTCCTAATTTTCTGTTTTCTCCCATCCCCACAGCTAGGTCTTCTACCCTTAAGAAATAATGGAGGCCCCGTGCAGTGACTCATGCCTGTAATCCCAGCACTTTGGGAGGCTGAGGCAGGTGGAACGCTTGAGGCCAGGAGTTTGAGACTAGCCTGGCCAACATGGCAAAACCCCATCTCTACTAAAAATACAAAAATTATCCAGGCATGATGGTACACACTTGTAATCCCAGCTACTTGGGAGGCTGAGTTGGGAGAATCGCTTGAACCTGGGAGGTGGAAGTTGCAGTAAGCAGAGATCATGCCACTGCACTCCAGACTGGGTGACAAAGTGAGACTCCATCTAAAAAAAAATAATAATAATAAAATAAAGAAAAAAGAAAAAGCAAGAAAGAATGGAATATAGACTTATTGGTTAGCATTTGTATGTAGTAAAAATTAGACCTAAAAGTTTATAATGGCTCAAATACAGCAGATATATATTTCTAGCTCATGTAAGAGTTCGAGAGCTCCTGAACAAGAAGCAGCTCTCCTCCATGCAGTGATTCAGGGACTCAAGCTCCTTGAGTCTCCATCCAGAAGATGGAGGAAAGGAAAGAGAACAAGGAGGAAACACTCTCTCCTCTCAAAAGCCTTGGCCTAGAATGAGCACAAATCACTTCCACTCACATTTCATTGGAAATAACTAAATCATGACCACATTCAGCTTTGAGAGAAGTCTAGCTGTGTGTTTAGAAAAAGGAAAAGGACACTGATGTGGGTGAACAAGTCTGCCACAACATTAGAAACTATCACCACCAGTACATACTGCTATGCAGATTTTTCCTGCCTTCTCCCCTGGTCACCACTGTTTTTCTTGGTTGTAAAAAATATAACTCCCAAATTCATCTGCTATGACGCCTGTGGCTCCTTCTCTTTCTGGCTATTTTGAGTAAGATGGCCCATCCATCCCAACCTCAGCCCCTGGGGTGCAAATTCTAAAACCGGCCCAGGGAGCCTCAGATCATACTAGAAATTAATCAGATAAAATGACAAGGAGAGGAGGAAGTGGCCAATGTAAGCTAACTCCTCTTCTCCACTTGCTTCGGAAGACTCAGATTTTCTCTGGCAACAGACGCAAAACAAAGCAAGTCAACACACCCCCAACTCAACAGTTCTCAATGTGTGGTCCTCAGGTCGGAGCCTTAGCATCATCTGTGTGCTTATTAGAAATGGAAATTTTCAGGCTCCACTCCTGACCTGTTGAATTAGAAACTCGGGAATAAGGCTCAGCAATCTCTTTGAACAAGCTCTTCAGATGATTCTGTTATACACTAAAGTTGAAGAACCACTACTCTAAATAAAGCATGGCTGTGACCCGGGCCCTAGCAAGGAACCCTATGTGAACTAGCAGCAGTTTATTCTCATTGTAAGCAAAACATGTAAGAGGAATGAAATTCTAATCTTATGAAACTGAAAGTACAGAATGATGATAGTAAAACTCAAAGCTCTATTCCGACTTATGAGGGAAACTTTAAAAATTAAATTCTTCATTAAATAGGAAGATTTCATCACTCACAAATGGTTGCTTGTTGTCTTTAAGGCTAGTTATCCCATGCCCTGTGCTAAATCAACATGACCATTGGTGATAAACACAGAGACATAAAATATCTGATGTGAAAGGAATTTCAGTGACCATCAAGTCAATCCCCTTTATTTTATTTTATTTATTTATTTATTTTGAGATGGAGTCTCACTCACTCTCCCAGACTGGAGTGCTGTGGTGCGATCTCGGCTCACCGCAACCTCTACCTCCTGTGTTCAAACATTCCCCTGCCTCAGCCTTCCAAGAAACTGGGATTACAGGTGTACACCACCACCATGCCCAGCTACTTTTCGAATTTTCAGTAGAGACAGGGCTTCATCATGTTGGCCAGGCTGGTCTCGAACTCCTCATGTGATCCACCTGCCTCAGCCTCCCAAAATGCTGAGATTACAGGCACGAGCCACCACGCCTGGCCAGATCCTCTTTATTTCAGAAACTGGAAAACTGAGGTCCAGGAAGAGTAAGTGGATTTTCCAAGGTCCCTCCCTCTGGGTGCAGAGAGAGCCAGAACTAGTGCCCAAAACTCCTGATTCTGAACCCAAGCACTCATTCTGCCTACATCATCTCACGCAATCATGTTTGTGAAACCCTCTGAAACATACAAAGTGCAAAGTGGTTGCATTCTATTAATATTAAATTGGGTTCGGATAATTTGAATTCCAAATCTTAAAGAGCCAAAGTTAAACGTGTGTGCAAATTTGTTCTCTAAGCCCTGTCCAAACGCAAATAAAAAATGAATGAACAGTATCATCATAGAATTATAGAGCACTTTGGAGCATTAATGTTGATATTAAGAAATGTAGTGGAAAAGCATCAGGCAGTACGCTCTGATATCTCCTTTTCATGTTTTCCTCTGAAATGCCTGTGGTATCATAGAGATTTCAGATGCATTTCCACCAACTGTAAGACCAATGGGCCTGAATAGGGAACAGGAATCTCTGGGTTCCATAGACCTCATTTCACAAAGAAACGCATTGTAAAAGAAAGTGGGAAACGTAATTTTTCTCTCACTGTCCCAAGAAACTAGAACAAAAGCAACAAGAAATCTGGATCGCACAGATGGTACATAAAACACTCTCACCTGCCACTTTCCCCTGCCTCAGTCTTCCCACATCATTTCAACAACCCTTCAGAGACAGAACCTCCTAGGAACCCACTGGCTGACCTGATCACAGACGTTCAGTTTCCGAATGCAGTAAGAGCCAGAGTCATGCGCTGCGGCAGAGCTAGAACATGTCAAAGATGGAGAGCAAGCGAGGCAGTAATGGGCTTGTGTCCCAGGTCACTGATAAATGGAGTTGGGTGACCCTGAGTTGGTTTTATGGGTGGTCTTGCTGTCTAGTACCCCGTTGGCTCAGACAGGGCTGTAATAGCCTCGGGAACTCTGTTTACCTTGCAGTTGCCTTTCCCCAGGAGTGGTGTTCCTTCCCGTTTATTTTTTAGGGTGTGAGCTAAAATAGTCATCTCCCTGCTTTGACTTGGGAATCCTTTTTTTTTTTTTTTTTTTTTTGAGACGGAGTCTCGCTCTGTCGCCCAGGCTGGAGTGCAGTGGCGCCATCTCAGCTCACTGCAAGCTCCGCCTCCCGGGTTCACGCCATTCTCCTGCCTCAGCCTCCTGAGTAGCTGGGACTACAGGCACCCGCCACCATGCCCAGCTAATTTTTTGTATTTTTAGTAGAGACGGGGTTTCACCATGTTAGTCAGGATGGTCTCGATCTCCTGACCTCATGATCCACCCGCCTCGGCCTCCCAAAGTGCTGGGATTACAGGCGTGAGCCACCACGCCCGGCCGGGAATCATTTTTTAATAGCTTTATTTATATATAATTCACATACCATACAATTCATCCATTGAAATTGTACATTTCAATGGTGTTTAGTATATTCACAGATCTGTGCAACCACAGCCACAATTTTAGAACTATTTCATCACCTTTAAAAGAAACCCTATGCCCTTTCACTATCACCTGTCTATTCCCACATCCTTCCCAGCTTTAAGCAACCACTAATTTACTTTCTCCATAGATTTCCTTGTTATGAACATAATATGAATGGAGTCATATAGCATGTGGTCTTTTTTGATTGGCTTCTTTCACTCGGCATAGCGTTTGTGTGAGTCATTCATGTCGTAATATGTACCAATGCTTCATTCCTTTTCATTGCTGAATACTATTCCATTGTATGAATTTAACCACATTTTATGTATCCATTCTTCAGCTGATGAACATTTGGGTGGTTTCTGCCTTTTTTCTATTATGAATCATAGAACTGGAATCTTAGAACTGTCATCTAGTCCAAGGAAAAACAATTTTGAATTAGGTAGTTTCCTTAATAACTGGCTACTTTTACATTATTTAGCCTATTGATTTAATGTATTGAGCCCCTGCAAAATGTAAAACATATTGGAAGCTACTTTGAGGTTATAATTCTTAAGAATATTTATAACAGTAGTAATAATGTCTCTCTTACAAAGCCCCTTGACATTATTTTAGATAATCTTTATAACACTACGAATCTGATATTACCAGTCCCCTTTCATAGAAGACATAAATTCTGATAATTCAGGATCACTAGAGACAGTTTGGAAGACTTCTAGTCCAGTCTCTTGGAATGATATATTTTCATATCATTTTCATAGGAAAGAAATCCTTTTAGAATCATTTTCCATAACAAGGCTTTTACAGTCCTAGGTTCTGAAGACAAGCCTGTTTCCCCTACTCTAAATTCCATATCTCTTTCTCTACCTTGTAAAACATCACCTTTTGCCTTTATCATCACACCTGGGTTTAGGGTTATTCTCTTTGCTGGTAGTCCGTAGGAGAAAGATTGCATCAGAAGTCCTCTGAGACGGCTGCTAGCCCTAAAGGTTCTGTAGCATTTTATTCATAGATGTGGAATGATTCCACCATTAAAACAGTGCCCGTGGCCTTCCTATCAGTGGTTCCTTTCCATGAGTCTGCGTAAACCCAATAGAAATACTGGCCATGTGGACTCATGCTGGGTGGACCTGGAATCACAGGAAGCCAGAGTCTTGGGTGGGTCAATGCCAGGGAGGGTCATGTGTTTGCTACAGGAATAATATCATGAGGAAGGGAGACTCCCACCAGAGCAGCGAATGAGTGAGAACTCAGAAGGCAAAGAGATGAGTCAGAGGCTGGAAATGGAAAGAAACATAAGATGAGTTAGGACTGTAGATGAATCAAGGTAACTGAAGTCTTAGTTATGTTGTATCTTCTTGTCTTTCTGGAAAGCAGAGTTGTCTAACAACCTAAATGTCCATCAATTGTGACAAATTAAACTATGGTAAATCCATACTCTCAGTTCTTTAAACAGTGGTAGAAAGCTACACATTTTTCTGGGAAGATATTCGTGGTATAGTATTGAATAAAAACAGGTTATGAAATACCATGAATATTATGTCATTCATGTAAAAATGTGTGTGTATGAATATATGTGTATATGATTATGTGTGTGTATATGTGTATGTAATTATGTGTGTGTATCTGTGCACTTGTGTATATAATTTTATGTCTCTAAGTATAAATGCACATAAAGAGATCGCTGGCAGCTTAAATGAATATTTACCAAAATTAAAATTGCTTTCAGAAAAGAGGATTTTCTGGTGATTTTTTACTTTTCATTTAGCACTTTCTATATTATCTTGCCACTATCTTCTCCTTAAAACTTACTAAATGCTCAAAATCTACAGTCTACTTCAAGATAATACTATTGACCAGATATTCACTATTTGCTAGTTACATGCATTATCTTGGCAGGACTTCACAGCAATTCTCAGAAGTAAAATATTATTATTTTTTGAATGAGGCAAGCAGGACTTTAGAA